>NC_141598.1:37232885-37563510 GCF_047967505.1 Dipteris shenzhenensis | reverse complement strand
ACAATGTGTACTCGTGAGGCGTATTTATGTATCCTAGGAGTAGAAAAAGATGATTCAGATTGCCCTTGTAATAGTTCCCGAAGTTTACCAAATGATTGAATGGGTGGGTATGCTCTCTACATCATCACCTGGACTGGAAATGAACAAAAATCACATTTCTCAGTGTAGCATTTTTAGTATCTTCAAATTTGAATTTTGTGCACTTGAAGTTCTCAAACATACCAAATTGATCATGGAGTTTATGTACCCTATGGCATATAAACTTTGTAAGGGCAATTCTTGCAAGCCTACATTATCAATATGGGAGTCGTATATCCAAATCAACCTGTCTTTTAACAACTGAATACAAGAAAATGGATTGTCCTTTATCATTTGATCTTAACCGTCACTCATAAGTACGATGAACTACGTATAGAATATGACGTCTTCACTCTTCTCTCCCTCTCTTCCTTTACATACATACATACATACATATGTATGGTCCTTATAGACATTGTGAGTGTGCTTCCTTCAATTCCATTGCACAAAAGTACTACTATGACATCCCTATGCCTTCACCAATTGTGCGTGCAGACCAACGCATGAACATATACTCACACATGCACAAATATCCACACCACAAACAAGTATTTATAGATACAATAGTCTTCATACTAACGCTTTGACAATACAAGGTGAAAGGAATATTTATCCTACATAAATCTTGATGAAGGCTAATCCTTGAGAAGGCTGATAAAAAATTGTTTATGCATCCAAGTTGCTGCTGCTTGTGAATATTTTTGTGTGTGTAGACATGGTTTGTTTTTTGCATGACAAAGTACCGCTAGCCAGCCGTTATTTAGATCGTCTCTCCCTCTCTAATTTAACTATTCACAAAAAAATGTATCATGCATATGTGTTCAAATCCTTCACACAAGCGGAAAACCTCAGAGTTATTCAGGTTCAATTTCTAGTACTAATATTCCAAGGCTCTAAGGTGGTGGGTGGGGATTCTCTTGGTTACAGTTGTATTGGTTGCATTTATGAAGGAACTTCTTTTGATTTGAGATAAGAATTGCCTGCATTTGGTGATGGTTTTGAGTAATGGGTCCAGGAGCTTGAGAGAACTGATTCTGCACCAGTCCGAAATAATATTATGGTTGCTATGACCGATTTCTGTGTTCGATACACATCGCTCGTTGATGGGTAAGCTTCAAGATTTTATGACTTTTCACTGCTGTCCTTATCCTCATTCTATATTCATCAGGCCAGGTGTAGAATAGTCAACTAGCCAATAACTAAGGCTTCAGTCCTGTGCAGGTACATTCACAAGCTGACCAAGTCCTTACGTGATCCCTGTGAACTTGTAAGAAGGCAGGGCTTTGTGCTTTTAGCACAATTGCTGCAGGTGAGAGCTTAAACCTAGGCTTTCATTCCATAAGTGTTGTTACTCATGTATTTGGAAGATGTGCGGACCGGTTGGCCTGCTCTCAATGGGGTCTAATGGTGGATTAAAAAATTGCAGCGAGACTATTTGAAATGGCGGGGCACTCTTTTCCATCGCTTCCTGCTGGCATTGGTAGATGAGTCAGATAAGATATGCCACATGGCAGAATTTTTGTTCGGAACCATACTAAAGAGTAATCATCATCTATCACCTTGATTTTGAATTATGACTCATGAATCTTTTTCTTTTCTTAACTACCTACTCCTCTGCAGCCAAAGCACCATTGCTGGCCTATAACAGCTTTGTTGAGGCCATTTTTGTGCTCAATGATTGCCATGCACATGCTGGTCATAGTGAGATGCTTCAGACGCCTGAAAGTGAACGTGATCTTTTTGCTTTGAGGTAAGTAACACTTTGCTAGACATGCCCGTAGATATGGGAAGCAGATTTCATATAGAAACACTGCAGCATCTAAACACTGTATCTAATGCACTTCCCTGCCGTATTATTTATGCACCTAAGTGATGTCTTGAAGGCATCCTATTATGTATGTATTTAATGCTGCAGAGGGAATGCTGAGACGGTTGCTGGGAAGCGAATGCGCATCTATGGATGTCTACTTAAGCAAATGGCTCCTGAACATATTTTAGCCACTTCAGCAAAGCTTTGTGCTGACATCCTGGCTGCAGCAGCTGATGGGTTGCTTGATCTCAAGGATCCAACTGCACAATGTGTTTTAGAGGTGTGTGAATTTTCCATGTTTTACAGGTATGCTTATGTCTCATGTTCATCCACACGTTGCTACATATGTTTAATTGGCTAAGGTCTAAACTCTGCCTTTGATACAGGATACTCTGAAAATTTTAGCGTCCAAGGAAATGCGCCTGGGAGGAAATCGAGGGGGTGCGGTTGCTGATAATCTTGATATGGAGGAGGAAGGGGCTGCTACTTTTGCTGCGGTCAGAGGACGAGTGGTTACTCAATTGGCCAAAAGGAATCTTGTTCAAAACGCCATACCTATATTTATAGAGTTAAAAAGGTAAGTCTAGCAGTTTCCAAAATCTTTAAGAATATTTCAGGGCCTAGATAAAGAGCACGATGAACAATACTGTTGCTGTAATGTGGCTTATGCAGGTTGCTAGAAAGCAGGAATAGCCCATTGACAGGCATGTTCATGGAGTGCATGCGGATGATGCTGAAGGAGTACAAAAACGAGATCGAAGAATTACTAGTAGCCGATAAGCAGCTGCAGAAGGAGATTATGTACGACATGCAGAAGCATGAAGCTGCCAAAGCTAAAGCAAAGGTGGTGGCTGCAGCAGCAGTGGTGGTGTCACCGGGATCTGGCTTGCGGCAAAGAACTAACCAAGTTGAAACGTCCAATTCAGCTGAGCCACCAAAGAAGACGCCTGTTACAGAGAAAGGGAAGGAAAGGAGAAGAAGGTATGCTGATGGCAAAGAGAATATAGCCATGCAAGGGAGAGATCCCACTAATGGATCGGGTGTTGATGTTCCAAATAAATCTTCGCTAGCACCTAGCAAGGGGAAAGCTATCTTATCTCCAGGTATGGTCGAGTCTCCTCGTGTGAGGTGGCTGGATCAGACAAGGCGGCTTCAAGGCAAAGCTGCAAGCACCTCCCGAACACCAGGTCCATTTGTTGCAACGCCTCAGGTTTATGGTCGGAACCAACAACCGGGCACGTCTGATGACTCTGCTGTTAGAGTTGCTGAGGGAAGACTTGTGGTCTCTTCACAAGAGCAGAATGTGGCATCTGCCCTGGCAGATGTTGTGGCTGCAGCTACTGCTGCAGCTGTGCTGGACGAGGTTGCAAGAGGAACCTCCACTCCTCTCCAGGCGATGTCTCTGCCCAAGTTGCAGGCCACTGTGCCCAATACAGCGAGGAAAGCCAGCTTCCAGTTGGAAGACAGAAATGTTGGTTTGTCTGAAGCAGAAGCAATGGCCAATTTAGAATCAGTGAGAAGGCGGCAGTCTTTCAGCTCAATCGATGTGCCTGCTGGTGGCCAGAGTGTATCATAGTCTTTAAGGATCTTTGGGTGATGACTTGAAGTCCACCATACATGACCACTATCCCTTGCCTTTCACGGAACATGTTCTAGAAAGAGTAGCAGGATAGGAAGCTTATAGCTTCCTAGATGGATTCTAGGGATACAATCAGGTATCCATCGCCCTGTAGGATCAACATAAAACTGCCTTCACAACCAAGTGGGGTGTGTATGCAGCCAATGTTGAAGGTGGCTGGCTAGACTGGTTCATTGTTACCACGTGGCCTTCCTCTTGAAGACTAAGTCTCTAACCCCCAAAAGTTGTGCTAAAGTTTCCAACACGTAAGTCACTACTTCACGTAGCTATTACAGAGGTACTTGCAATGTGTTAGCAGAAATTAGAAGACAAGCTAGCAGCAGAAGCAGCAAGGCTGATCTTTTTGCGAGCTCATCGAACTCTGTAATGCTAAGGCGCTCTTTGTCATATTGCAAAATACGATTGTGAGAGATGTTCAAACTTCCACATTGCACGGTACGCTATGAGATGGTTGGTTTCAGCCTTAAGGTCCAGGCCTTGCAAATATTCGGGTTATCCAATGATGGTCGATTTTAGCCTTAAGGTCCGGCCTTGTAAATATTGGGGTATCCAATTATATAAATGCCAAACTGAAATCTCGCATTTTGACTAAGGTAATTACTTATAAGCGGTTTTCCTCACCATGATTACTTATCTAACGACTAAGGTAATCAAGCTCATAAAAATAAGGACTAATTAGTTATGTAAAAGAGGACTTTTGTGTAATAGAATTGTAAGTGTTTACGATAAGGGAATGAGAATGCTTGAAGTAGTGGACGAAGTTCATGGAATTCATCATATCAAAGGTAGAAGTCTATTGGTAACCATTTAAAGACTTCACATTGATAATCATACATAAGAATTAAGAACAAATGTATTCCAAGAAATAATTGATCTCAAGCACATCATGTTCGATTGCTTCTTGATGAATTGACTCGATGACATTCTTTTTGTTTCCAAGCATATGCACTTTGTCTTCTCAATATAAAGTTTTCCTTCATTAGACTATCCTATTTAAGAGCATTGTCACATTTCCCACACTCCACAATTGCCATCTTTAATTGTATGTTAATAAACAAAGAATCACATTTAGGTTGTGTTGACTAGTCATGTACAATGAGAACATGACATTTATATAGAAATATGAATGCATTTAGTACAATTGTATGCATTAAATATAATGTGCATGCTTCTCTCTCTCTCTCTCTCTCTCTCTCCCTCCCTCTCCAATTGGGCACAAGACATTCGAAAATGTACTCACCTTTGAGGATGGTAATATATCATCCTCTCTCTCTCTCTCTCTCTCTCTCTCTCTCTCTCTCTCTCTCTCTGTCTGTGTGTGCCCTCTTAGCTCGCCTCCACCATATAAGAGAGCTCTTGCAAAGGGACCCAACCACAAGACTACTAGAGAGTCACATGTTAGAGAGTTGCATGAA
This sequence comes from Dipteris shenzhenensis, assembly GCF_047967505.1. Taxonomy (NCBI): domain Eukaryota; kingdom Viridiplantae; phylum Streptophyta; class Polypodiopsida; order Gleicheniales; family Dipteridaceae; genus Dipteris; species Dipteris shenzhenensis. The sequence goes on along the minus strand of NC_141598.1, from coordinate 37,558,568 downwards.
CTCTAGTATCCTCAAGTTCCTTTCACTATCTTCCTCTCAGATGGACCTATCTCCTTTAGTGCCATGTGTCACACAGGAGACCTTACCACAAGAGCCCTCACTTGGGCTCCTTTTGCACCTTCTCAATATTGCCTAGGCCTAAGTGTGACCCTAAACTCAAGCCCTCTAGGCCTCGCTAATGCAAGTGCTGTCGAGTCCTTTGGTTTCCTGCCTTGCCATAACCAAACCATGGGCATTTTGCGATTATGGTTGACGTAACATTTCCTTTCCCTTAAGAATGGTTTACATCCTTTAAAATAAAATTGGGAAACCTCCTCCGAAGATTGCTTACCCTTTTCCATGTTGAATCTCTTTAGATCTATCTTTCCATTTTACCATACATTCTTATCATATTGTAAGTCATGTTCTCTTTTCTTGTCAATCTTTTATTTTTTTGCTTCATGTGGTAGCAGGTTCAATGAGTTGAACTAGGACTTCATTTCCAATGAGATTATCAACATCTCTCGTAGCTTGCTTTTTAGCCTACTAACATGAAAACTTGGATGTACTCTACATCCCTCTGGTCCTATCTTTAGGGATTCTGAAGATTTAGGTACTCAGAGATAGACTTTCTCATTTTCTCTAAATTCAAATCTTCTACGATGGTGGTTTGCATAACTTCTTGCTCTATCTTGAGCTCTTTTGATGCTATCTTTAGCTAACCTAAGCATTTGATTCATATCCTTAAACCTTGTCTTTTGCGAGTCCCACTACAATTGGGGCTCTAGGTTGAAATCCATACATCGTCATGAATGGACTAAAACTTGTCTCTGAATGCTTGGCATTGTTATATGCGAATTCTAATGTGGGCCAATACTGTTCCTAGGTTTACTAAGATATATCCTCAATGGCATGATTGACCCTTTCAATTTGACCATCACTTTGTGGATGATCCGCGATGTTGATATTCAAAGAAGGTTCCAAACTCATAAACACAACCCTCCAAAAATGGCTGTTAAATTTGCGATACTTCACTAACAATACCAGCTGGTAGCCCATATTACTTATAAATATGATCCACAAATAGCCTGGCTAATTCTGAAGTTTTTACCTCTTCATTGGTTGGAATAAAGTGAGCCACCTTGGTCAACCGATCCACAATTACCCACATAGAGTAGTGCCCCCTTTGTATCCTAGGTAATCCAATAATAAAATCCATGGAGATACTTATCATTGGGATCTCCAAGGGCTGTATGAGACCTCCTACCTTAAGGCATTCAACCTTAATGACTTGGCATTTTTGGCATTTCAATACATAATCTTGGACGTCCTTATCTTTTCCAGGCCAAAAGAATTTCCTCTTTAGAAGCACATAGGTCTTCTGAATTATTGGGTGTCTAGCATTGACTATCATGACACTCAAAAAGAATTTGACTCCTAATGTCATTATTATCCGAGACAAGAAGTGCGTCTTCCTTTTCATATTCTGAAGTTTGTTGAACTTAGGAACAAAATCAATTTATTCCAAAGTTCCAACTTTGGATTTCCCCGTAGTGTCGTCATATATTTGGGCATATTCAATTGCTTCTTCAAATGTCTTGAGAGAATTTCTTCTCACCTCAACCTTGTAGGTGTCTTTAAGGCCTCTCACAAAACCCCTTATCTTTTGGAATTCATCGATTCTCTTCAACTTAAAGACTGCCTCCCTATAGTTCGCTATGTACTGGACTAAAGTGTTCTTACCCATGCTACAACTCTGTCCCAAGCCTCCCAAGCTCTTTCTAGCTCATTTATAGGTAAAAACTCTTTTAAGCTTGTTCAAGTTCAGCCCAATGCCTAGGGATCCTATCATTTTCCCTGAGGTTCATCCACCATTTATAAGCCTTATTTCCAAGGGAAAGACTCGCTTCCACGGCTTGATTTTTGGGAGGGGTGTTCTCAAGTCAATGGAAGTCTTGCCATTTTTGCAAGAACGTATTTATCACATCCTTCTTGTGTTCTTTGTCTTCCTTATTGAAAATTGGTGGTTTCAAGTCCGTGAGAATGTTAGAGGTTCTTTAAGTCAAGAGGTGGACCTCTCAAGTTGACTAGGAGAAGTCGGTGATTGCGCTATGGGAGGTACCGATTGAGAATTAGATAACAAGATTTGGTTTCAGTCAGAGCTTTTAATGTATCATTAATAGTCCCTAACTGTGTTTCTATGTTTTGCATTCGAGTTTCTTGTTTGATGAATTCCAAATACGGAATTCCATAATGACCATAATCAACATCCTCCGTTTCCATACTATCCTATTGAATTTTGTTGTGCACTTCTTCACGTGTTTCCTCTTCAATAATAGCTCTTCCTTTTCTAGCTCTTTCCTCTCTTCCCTAATCATCTCATCTCTTTTTGGACTTGTCATTTAACATGCGAGTTTTTCTAGAAATTATAAAGCAAAAAACTTTATCAAAGAGAGAAAATGTGATTCCCACTCTCTTAGTATTTGTTCGAGGCCTTGGATATGTCTTCAAAGTTATCTCACTTTCTCTCTAATTCTCGATCTCGCCTTTTGATCTTGCTCTTTCACTTCCTTCGATATCGACTTCCAAATTTCCAATCCTTTTCTTTAAGTTTGGAGAGTCTAAGAATTGAAAACGATATGGATAATGGGCCTTGGTGAGCTAGAGGACGTGAAAAGGATCTTAGGATCTTTAGAAAGAGGGGGTATAAAGGAGTGATGAGGTGGCTTCTTCCAAAGTACTATAACCTTTGATGATGTGGCACCTATGTATTTGATCTACTTTTCAGTGTTCACTATTACAAGTTGAGATCACAAATCATTGTTGAAGAAAGAGAAATGATAACAAATCATTGCTTCAGTGACACAATCTTCCAAGCCAACTGATTTTGTGACAACATCGAGTGAAGTCAAGGTGAAGCAAATGACTGAAATCGTGACTGCTTCTCTCCTTAGTTGCACTTTTGAAAGCTGTATTGTCTAACATTTTTGGCTTTCTAAAGCTTCACCCAACCTTTGTGGGTTCTGCTGAGCCTCTATGGTTCTCTCCCAAGGTCAGATTTATGGTATATGGAGTCACATTTCACTTCTGAACACCAAAAAATGAGTTTGAATCAGAAGTTGGCACAGGAGTGTGTTCCATCCACCACCTTCAAAAATCCTCATTTTGAAGCTTTCAAGTGGTTGTTTTTTGTGCTTTTTTGTTTGGAATAGGTAGAACAGGTAGTGTATCTTCCATTTTTGCTCTTAGACCTTGAACAAAAACTTCAAAATCTCTAGAGAGCATAGAAAACTAGTCAACGACTGTGCCAGACTGGGAGCCACTGTTATAGATTTAAAGTAGCGAATCAAGCAATTGCTGCTATATAAAGCAACAACTAACACATGGACAGATAGTTGGCCACCCACCTCCACCCACCTCACCTAGCTCCACGTAGCAATTAATAAACTGACAGCTATCACTTTAGAGGTCGACCCCCGCTTTAAGGCTAACGGAGTGATTGAGGACTCGTTGCTGTATTGGTAGCACAGTGACTTGTAACCCGCTGCTGCTATATAAATAGTCATTGCTATATCACTCGCTGCATTATTGAGCCACTGCTATGTCACCCGGTGCTTTATTCAATCATTGCTTTATTGAGTCACTGCTATATCACCCGTTGCTATATTGCTAATGCAGCAACTACTGCCTTATTGATTAATGCAGTGATTGACAATGCAACAGCTTCTTGAGTCATTGCTTTAAGGTTAATGCAATGATTGATGCTTTAAGGGACAAGAAGACACATGAGTTGATTTTGACTGGGCGGTCAGGCGGAGTAGGCGACACATGCACTTGAGATCTGGGAGCGTGGCACTATCAGTAATGTCCGGGATCTCAACCTTAAGCTCATAGTCGGTGCAATGTCCCATGCACACTAAATCCTCAAGTTCAGAGGACGCTATGAGATTCAAGGCTGACGTGGGGGAAAACATGAACCTAAATCCTAGGGCCTCTATAGCTCCCAACTCTAGCTGTGTAATGCCCCAATCCCCCACCCCTTCCATCATAGCCTTGCGATTAAGGGAGTCATTCTCCAATCTCATGGGATGTTTCGCCTTGGCTGACCCTAGCCAAATCAATCCATTCACGAGGAAAAATAGGGTGGCTAAGGAGCAGTAAGACCCCCCACCAACTATAGTATCTGGTAATGCACTAAGCAACCCCGTACCCGTATCAGCCGAGCGACCCTCAGGGACGCACATACAGTTCTACGAGGGGGAATCCTCCTTCACATGGACTTCCAAGCCTTGGGTACCCAGGTATTGGCCTCCTAGTCCAAAAGGACGGTGGACCAATCAGATGGACTTTGGCAATAATACCTTCCCAATATCAATGGCCCCTCATCCCAATCTATTTGCAACTTGGGGGAAATATCTAGAGAGCACTTCCTTCCCCACGGCTTCATCCTATAGGCCAGTTCTACAATTGAATATACTTGTACCAATCGGTAAGACCAATGGACCCGAGCCCACTATGTATTCTCGCTCTAGGTCCCACGAGACTAAGACAATCTATTTTGAATCCTATCATGCCGACAAACCTTTTTAATCGACCCCAAGGACCAATCAACTTTGGCACTACACCAGTCCCTCAAGCACCTCTGCCCGTGCCACAGATGGTACTCATTGATGAGGTGATGAGGATCCTAGTACACGCACTAGGAAGGGGGGAGCCACTGCTAGTAATCATGGGGAGGGATACTAATGCCTCATGGAGTTGCTCGATCACAATCTCCAAGCTTATCACTAAGTTCTTAGGTGAAGGAGATTCGATCTCCCATGTAGAAAGGCTCGAGTAGATTAGTAAGACCTTTGGAGATATTGGTGACTTGGATAGAGTGAACACGTTCGGACTTAGCCTTGATGGTAAGGAAGGCCAGGGGTATAGAGCCATAGGTTCTAAAGAAAAGATTAACTGCGAGACCCTAAGGAAGGCCTTCATTGTGGATTCGATCCCACATGCCCAAAGTGGAGCCCGAACAACCAGTTGTATGAAGTTAAGCAAAGGAACGCTTCGGGGATATATTGCAAGGATCAAGCATCTCAATTCCCATTGTGAATCACATGAGAGGATGAGTGATGAGCGTTTGTTGCCTCGATTCCTTTTCGGATTAAGGGATGCAAAGTTACACGACCATCTATTCACCCTAAATCCCACATCTTTCAAGTTGTGTAGTAGCAAGATTGCCGTGCTCCTAGATGATAACATGAGGGATAAGGCCCAGCTCAAGAAGTCATCGATTGATGGTTTAGTAGTGTCTCATTCTGGTAAGACCATTAGCTCTATCGAGGGCAAGTATGTCGCCCAAGTGACTAAAGGCACAAACATCGACGAGGTAGCCACAGACCTTTTGAATCAAGTAGCCCAACATCTCAAGCCTGGTGGACTGCACTCATTGTGCCAGGTGGGGAAATCACAAAACTTCACAAGCCTGTCACCCTAACCCAATGCCCCCACCCCTGCACCACCAACGACAACCGCTATCCCTATCGGTGCCACCTAATCCAAATAATTAGGTCCAGTTAGCCTTACAAGAACCCCCCAGGACAACCAAGGACCAATTTGGGCTCAAAATTTTGCATTGCCCCCACTAGTTCTAGGTCCATAACCCCCAAAGCCTCGAATCACTCCCATAAACCAGGTGATCATCAAGGAGCCACCAAGACAGTGGGAGGCCCCTTACTACGTCTTACTACCACCAAACTTGTCTCCCTATGAGAGTCCTGTGTATCAAACTAGTCAGATGAGTCATTATGTGATGCGGGATGAACAATACATTAAGGTGTATCAAACGGTTCTTGCAATGCAGCAAGCCCGAGACATGAATGCCGTGAATCGCAAGCTGGCAATCTAGTGTTATTCTTGCCAAGATCCACACCGCGCTAGCAAGTGTCTGTAAAAAACTACTGCTGACTAGGCCATAGCCTATTATAAATGCAAAGGGCCTCACTTGCTTGGGGACTACTAATACAAGGATGATCAACCCATACCTGGGCAAACCGCAACCAATTCAGATACCCCATTATGTTTTGATTGTGGGTTGGATCATCTCTATAAAGATTGCCCTATGAGAAGGACCCCTACCGGCGAAAAGACAGTATTAACTTGCTAAGGCCAAGTATCCTCAGTATCACTGAATGTGATCATGAGGGCCTAGGCCAAGGCCATGAGTAACGAGATCCATAAGAAGACCAATAGGGAAAGCATGGCTGCATCCTCGTCTAAGGGCAAGGGTCTAGAAAATGCAGTTAAAGTGGGGAAGGTTTAGATTGAGTTATAATCCAAAGTGGCTTGGACGAAGAGACTGCAACGGTCTCCATCTCAACATCATCAAGACTGGTGGGCCGATCAAACATGGAACCCACCGTACCGTGGTATGAGGTTAGAGGCAAGGCCAGAGAGACACAATCATGAAGACGGTATTCAAGCCTAGTGGGCCAAAATGAATACCCTCACCCAGCCACCATTGAGAAGCAATGCCTAGTTGAGGCAGAGTGGTTAGTCCCTGCAGGATTTCTAGGAGATATTTGAGCAATGGCTTAAGAATATTAAGAATATGGACACCGTTCACCCCAATCATCAAGTGCCAAAGGGAGCTGCAAGGCCCCTTCCCACCTTGGATAAGGTGGATGAGATCATTGCATATAGCACTCCGATGGGGAAATCTCTACTACGACACAAGATGTTTGAGGACCCAACTTGGCCTCAAGCTGTGGAGGAGGACAGGAAGAGGACCCAACATCTTTTTATGGGTTTAAAGGACCCCAATCCAAGGGCAGATAACCAATTGGTAAACCACAACACTGGGCTCATCGCGTTCTTGTCCACAGAGATAAAGATGCCCATAGTAGCCTACTGAAAGGAAATCCTATCCTCTGCAGAGATCTCTCCAATTGGATGAATGGGAAGATGGTCAACCCATAAGAAGTCGACACTGATGCTGTCAAAGCCTCACATGAAGAGCCGATGTGCTTAAAGATACTGGTCAATAAGATGGGCCAGTACTTTGAGAGCGATGCCACAAACGCTGTAATTCTAATGTTCTGCCAAAACAAGAAGGCCATGGCTATCTTGGATGGTGGAGCAGGTGTCAATATCATCACGAAGTAGCGCTAGGAAAAATGGGGAAAACCAGAGATGGAAAGCATCAATCTATTTGTGAAATTAACTGATGGTGCAACAGCCCAGCCAGTGGGGGTCCTAAGGGAAGATAAAAAACTTGGGTCTGACCTACCAAGTTTGGTTTGTGGTGATGGATTTCCACAAGGAATCGGATGGCTATGATGTTATCCTAGGTAGACCTTTCATGTGCACCACAGGCCTATTACATGACTGGGGCCTCAAATAAAATTTATCTACGCAAGGAGAGCAAATTGTGAGGGTCGACCTATAGAGTTGGAAGGCATTGCCGATGACCGAAAATCTATTTGCGACGACTGAGTCAGATACAACTCAAAGAACCACCCCCATGAATGTTTTCCAAGCATGCAATAAAAAGATAAAGGTGAGGACTGGGATGAGCACTGGTATGCTCCATTGTCAGAGCTCGAGGTATACCAAAATTTGATGGAATGTCTTGGCAACCATAGACGGTGTCTGTTAATAGGAAAGCAAGCCGAGTGATTCTAAAAGTATGTAAAGAAGAACAAGCGTGCTAAAAGTAGGTTCAACAATCAGCTCGTAGTCTGCACGTCTAAAAGCGCATCTAAACGCGTGTCTACATTATGTTTTAGACGCACCTATAGATGCGTTCCATAGTACAGATGCGGTGTTAGATGCGCTTTTAGACGCGCCACAGAGTTTTGACATTTACAACTCATGCAAGAACACATTTTTTGGGTTGTTTATCTGTAGGATGTCTTCATCTTCAACAAGTAGCTCCATTGAGGATGAATCCCTCCGTACCAACCACCATCACGAAATGTGGTTGGAGTAAAAAATCAAATGTACATGTGATCGATGTCGAGGAAACATGTATCGTGCATGCAGAATTACACTCAATCACGTCTCAAAGTATGGAGAATGGGATGCGATCGTAAACATGGTAAGTGTTAAAGAGTTAAGGTTGATTGAGATACCTATGGGTGTTCATGTGTTTGAATTATGATCCCGTTTTAATTTGATACAGGAAGCAGTGCCACACCCACATATGTTGCTCTATGCTCGTCGTAAGGAGGCGAAGCATCGACGATATGTGGGATCTTCAGGAGGGATCGTTACGGATGCATGGAGTGATGGTGATAGTAGCCCTCCACCATTACCTCATGAGGCCATGGAGGAGGAGGTGTTTGATGATATGGTGCAGGATTCTCAGGTAGGGATGATAGCATGGAGCAGGATGATCTTTTTACCATAGCATCGACTCCACTGTTTGAGGGGTGCACATTCTCTATTCTACGTGCCTCCCTTGAGTTACTAAACTTGGAGACCATCTATGGATGGAGCAATGCAAGTTTGAATGCATTACTCAAGTAAGCTTTAAAGTCTATTTTGCAAACATGGTGAATTATGCTAGTGGGTCAATTACTCGAATGCTTTTCTCATTTATGGTCTTCACGTGCAGGCTATTGTGTAAAATGCTTCCAAGGGAGAATAAATTACCGACCTCAAGAGATATGGCAAGGCAACATGTAACCTCTCTTGGAGGATTATATTACAAGCGCATCCATGCATGCATCAACGATTGCGTTTTGTTTCGTGGACCACATAAGGACGCAAGAGAGTGTCCTACTTGTGGAGAGGCAAGATATAGAGCAGATCTCAAAACTTTGCATGTGCCTCATAAGGTTCTGTGACATTTTCCCATAATCCCTCACATCCAACATATGTTCAAGTGCAAATCCATTGCAGAGCTCATGTCATGGCATTCCTCCCATCGATCAACCGATGGCAAGTGGAGAACTCACTACAAGGCACAAGCCCTTTTTCGATGGAAATACCGACCTTTTTTACACTAAAAAGTTTTTTTTTGACGGGCGCAAAGGTCGGTATTTATGTCACTATTAGCATAAAAAAAGAACGGTCGCTATATTAGTGTCACTACTATAGCGACTGGTAAACGTCACTATCTAGTGACACTGATAAACATTGCTACATAGCGACGATTAACAGAAGCTAAAAAAAAGCATTAGTGGGGCTAAATAGGGCCACATCAAGCCTTGTTTTGCCCTACTAATGTTTCTTTTATAGTAATTACAAAAGAATGTTTTTTGTTACAAAATTTTCCTTGTGAAAAGGGTGATACAAAATTGCTCAAACGAGCCGAGCGATAGAAGCATATACATGTCAAAGATATACAACATTGTTTGTTACAAAATTACCCTTTTGAAAAGGGTGATACAAAATCGCTCAAACTACTACTACTGCTCATCTGAATCGTCGTTCTCATCCTCATCCTCGTCGTGCACTGGTCTAATCCCTAGCCCTCGTGAGCTGCACTTGATCCCTGGCCCTCGTCGAAGCCGTGTAAGCCTAATCCCTCATTGTCACTGCTCACCTCCACTAATGGGACGTTTGAGCTTTGATTCTAAGAGTGAAACCATATTAATTGGAAATTATATTGGAACTTAAAGAATAAAATAGTTTAAAAAGTGAGATTACAAGTAGGAGTAGACTTATACGGTGTGAGTAGCCACCTCAGCCCAATTGACCATCGCTCCTAGCACCTCCTACTCAATAAACCATGGTGTCTCTGTGTCTGTAGGAAGGCGACCCATTGCAGCTTGCTATGGGCCCAATTTATGAGAGTTAGATAAAGTGCATGCAATATGTAGTAAAACAAATAGAACAATACATTAAATGAAAAGAAGTAGACTTACCACGGTTGCCTCGAATGCCAACCGTCTGCCTGCACCAAAGTGCAAAGTACCTATGGAGTCTAGCCGTCTCCTTGCAGCTCTCCTCTGACCCTCAAACAGTTCGAGATGGTCCTTGTACTACTTCTTTAAAAACTTCCAGTCAGCTTTGTCTGCCCAGTTGGGTTTAGCCTTTCCCTTTGCGATGGAAGTATGCAAGGTTGACCTACGATGCTTCAAGAGGACCCCCATGCACTCTTTCATGTAATTTGAATTGAACTCCCAATTTGGAGGGTTAGGATATTGTCTTTTCAATTCATCGATGACTGCTTGCTTCTTTCCCTCATCTTGGTACCACCAGTCAGTAGCTATGCCGCTCCTGAAGTGGTGGCTCATCAACCGCCTCATGGTGGCCATCACTGTTGAGCCCTTTTTATTTTATATTATCTCTCTAGCAACCGTGATTTCATAGGACAGTAACTGGGGTAAGGACTCATGGTAGTGGCAGAGTCAGAGCCAGTGGTGTTACTGCGAGCGCTTATGGAGCGAGGAGTAGCAGTGGGAGTAGGAGAGGGCAAGGGACCTGACTGGTACCGGGTCTCGGGACCAAATGGAGACTTCTAGGGATGTGAGTGTGCTGACTCGTCTACATCCCCCGAGTTAGCACAACATAAGCGACCCTTCCTACTCTTCCTTTCCTTATGATGGGCATGCCCAGGTGATGACCCCTCAGTCGAAGGGGCTAGAGGGGACGGCTGGACAGTAGGTCCACCCATCAATGTAGGAGAGAGATTTGCTGAGGTCCTCTGGGATAGCGAGAGAAGAATCTCGCTACATCCGCATCGGTCATCTGTGCGACAAACTCGTCGGGACTCTCGATAAAGCCATGGGTTGCTAGCAAAGGAGTTTCCCGAGGGGTAGTCACAGTGCTACATCTGAGAGGAGTCGGTAGTCGCAGGGGTAGGCCCCTGAGGTGTCTCCTAAGTGGAATCAAAGTCCGCTGGAGAGTAGAGATCATGATGTCTCCTCCTACAAGGGTCTCTGTACTCGTCGAACGTGCGACGCGATCCCACGTCTAATTTGGGGGAATTGGACAAACGTAGACTTGCTTAAAGAGACACACCTTCTTGAAAAACTTCCTTTCAAACAAGCAGAGAGGGAGAAGGGTGGAGAGGGAGCACAAGTGTTGGGAGAGGGGTTGGGTAGGGGTGAGGAGTGGGGAATAGAGAGGAGGAAAGCAAGGTCGTCGAATATAAGGTAGGAGGAGAGATTTTTGCTTTTCTAACAATAGAGATGTGAAAGATGGCGTCGCACGAGGTTTCGGGTTTTAGCCCCTAGCATCACTATATGGCGATGTTTGTATCCTAAAAGTGTCGCTATATAGCGACAGAACAGAGCAAAGCGTTGCTATATAGCGATGGTTTAGGGCACTTTCTGTTAGAAGAGAGGAAAGGAGCTCATGGGTGGCTATTTTTTGAATCTTAATAGATTTCCTTGTAGCTCATGTTGTGATTTTGGAAGTGTGCAGATGGAAGGGATGAGTGAAAGCTCATCAGATGATGCACCAACGCCCAGGAGTGCAAAGTGTCTTACGAAGAGGTTGTATTATCATTGCATTGCAAGCGAGAAGTACCACATCAACATCGTATTGTCATGCGCCACTTGCGGATGTATGGGGAGGAGCCTGAACCAGTACCCACCGTTGGTGTTGCACGTGGTGATGGATCATCGGTAAGTTAATGCTATTTGAGGTCATGATTAATATTGGATACCATTATGACATGAAACCTTGAGACAAGATCTTATATTTACACGAAATCTTGAGACAGGATGAGGAGGTTGGCAAGGGTACACATATACCTTTACACTTTGAGCAAGACTATAGTCTCCAGGATGTGCTAGATGATGACGAGGGTATGGTGGACATGATGGATTCTATTTTTAGGGGCACTACATCACATGTACACATGATGTTAGAGTTTGAGGTCAATATGCGAGAGTTGCAATCAACACAGTTTTACGAGGGTGCTAGGATGTCTAAACTATGGGCTTGTCTCTCAATCTTGAAACTGCAAGCAAAGTATGGGTGGTCAGATACAAGTGTCTCAGCCTTAATGAGGTTAGCTCCCGCATTAATTTGACTCATTATTTGGATATTGTTTGTTTTGAGAATCATCATGTATGTTTGAGAATCATCATTATTCGAAGCCTATGTATGTTTGAATTGTGATAGCTTGCTCCAGAAGATGTTGCTTGCACCAAATACCATGCCCGCATCAAGAGATGAAGCAAAGAAGATGCTAACAATGGTGGGTATGGATTATGATACCATCCATGCTTGTCGTAATGACTGTATTCTCTTTCGTCATGAGCATGGAGATTTGGCTAGTTGTTCGAAGTGTGGGGAACAATGATATAGAGATGACTTGCAGGGTGAGCAGATACCGGTATAGGTCTTGAGACACTTTCCCATCATTGCAAGAATACAACACATGTTTTGATGCAAATCCATAGCAGAGTTGATGACTTGGCATGCATCTCATCAGTCCACTGATGACACATTGAGGATTCCCGCAGATTGTGTAGCTTGGAAGCACATAGACAATCAGTGGCCAGACTTTGTGAGGGAGCCACGCAACTTACATCTTGGGCTCGCCATGGACGACGTGAATCCTTTCAGGTTACGCTTAACATCTTGGTCGACATGGCCCATAGTCTTGGTGAATTACAATATCCCACCATGGCTAACAATAAAGAAGGGACACCTCATGCTTGCACTACTTGTGCCAGGGAAGTACAAGGCCAAAAATATGGAAGTGTACATGGCACCTTTGATAGAGGAGTTACACATCTTATGGAGAGGAGTGCGGGTCTTTGATATTTCCATAGCTCCTAGACATACCAATGATATTTTGGTCAGGGGTATCTTGATGTGGACCATGCATGACTACCTAGGATATGGAGAGTGCGCAGGTACGTGGTTGTGTTTTTACATGTATAATATAGGATTATGCTTTTATGACTCTCTTTCACATGCATGTCTTATACTAACACATTCATGCACGCATGTAGGACTTGTTACTAGTGGGTACCATGCTAGTCCTATTTGTGGACCGGGTTTGTAATCGCTTGCACGATACTCTAAACATATGAGGAAAAATGTTTATGAAGGTCATGCTCGATACCTTCCGCTGGACCATCTCGTGTGTGGAGGTTAGCTTGATCCACCACCACCATATTTGAAGACAAGTGACTGGATTCAAGCTTGGAGGGTGAATGGAGAGGAACCTCCTCGTGGTATGAAGAGGCCATCGATCTTTCATGAGCTTCCTTATTGGGGTAAGTTACAAATCAATCATCTCTTGGATCCCATGCATATCTTCAAGAATGTGGGGGCTACTATTTGGGCACACTTGGTTGATTCCAAAGACTCGACAAGAGTGCAAGAAGACTTGCGTGCTATGAATAGCATGTCTCGTTTGTGGCCCCAAGTGCGTGCTTCGGGAAAAGTTGTCCTCCCGAAAGCAACATGGATCCTCTCCACGAGAAAGGAGGCAGCGGCAATCAAGGCAAACATTGCCTCTTTTCAAACACCCACAAGGTACATGCGTTGCTTGAAAGGAGCATTTTCAAAGGACAATAAGCTTAGTGGGCTCAAGTCCCATGATTGGCACAAGGTCTTACAGCTATTATAAGCTGTAGGATTAGTGTACCGATAATCGTGATGCGTTAATGTAATTATGATTATGTTATATTATTGACATGACTTCTTTGTTGCTTTGATAGTTCATACTCCCAATTACAGTCAAAGGGTGCTTACAAGAAGATGTTAGAAATGCTATATTCAAGATCAGTGGTATTGTGAGGCATGCTTACTATTAAATCGCATTTTTTGCATTTTCTTCAATTTAAGCTAAATAATCTGTAGACTGATTATGAATATATCTTACATGGGCATGTGAAATAGGTGGATATCTTAAAAAGAGATCTTTATATCAAGCATCGAGAAGGCTAGGGTGGATTCCATCGAAGCTGTATGTTTGCTTGAGAAGCACTTTCCCTCAAGCATTATCACAACTTAAGTGCACTTGCTTGTGCACATAGTTGATGAGGTGGCCATTGTAGGTACCATTCATAGTCGGTGGATGTTTTTTCTCGAGCGGTTTATGAAAACTTTGAAGGGATTTGTAAGACAAAGAGCAAGACCAGAAGCAAGCATGGCAGGGGGATGGCTTGTGCAAGAGTCATTAGTATATATCACAGAGTTTCTTGCATCCATGGATCCCACATGCCGCAAGCTTGGCATAACAAGGATGATGATCGCATCGTTGGCGAGGTTCCCCAAGGAAAAGGGATTGAAAGAAAGATGAGTGAAGAGCAAATGGAGAAATTCAATAAGTTTTGTATCCTCAATAGCAAGGAGATGCAGAAGTGGATTGAGAGATATGAAGCGGCTAAAGCAGAAAGAATAGTTGCAAGGAAGATATTCATAGTAATTTATAGGCGATCGCAACCATATCCACGGGATCGCGCCCTTCTCCCCACTCACATGTCACTTGATTGGCTACAACTGGCTCTACATAAAGCCGAACACGATGGATAGACAATAGACAAGCGCGAGTGAGAGTTATCATCTGGATGTATGATGCATGTAAGTTTCTTACCTCTTGACATAATTAAGTAATTATTTGTGGCAATATACGCTATAAAATAGATGCATCTTCATTTTTTTAATGATGCTCTTTTGCAGTACAAAAAGTACAGTGCATTATGGTTATATGGACGACATTTTTGCGTGGAATGCATCGATTCAAAGAGAGTCATGTATGATTGTGGAGTCATGGCTAACTTCACACAAGATAGCCGAGCAAGTGCTTAGGATACCAATCTTCTCTCCTCACAATTAGATTATTATGGAACCATACGTGAAATCTATGAAATTGATTTCAGACGATTTAGTATTTTCATTCTTGATGTAAAATGGTTTAGAACTATTTACAATGGTCCCCATGCGATAGTGAGAAAGGACAGTAGCAGTTTCTTTGCAATAGACTCAACCAAATTTTGGACCGATGAAAGTGATACTTTTGTTCTTCCCGAGCATTCAACACCAAGTACCAACCTAGAAGAACATGTGCCATTATAGTGGCCTATGTGGCTATAATCTAGAAACAGCTATCGCTAGGATGGAAGTATATTGTCACTAGCCCATCATAGTTATTGCACTATTATAACATATAAACAGGTGTGACAATGTATTCCATAATTAGTCAACTTCAATTGTACATTTTGTTATTGATTTGCAAAACAATTATGGCTCATACGGCAATATGATCTGTAAAAAACAACAGCAGTTAGGATGGAAGTATACTTGTTAGTAGGCCATCATTATTGGAGTATGATACATATATCTTGGTCTATGAGTATTCCATTGTTAGGATTGTCATGTTATGGCCGAGATTTAAATCGAGGAAAACTATCGTATCAAGGCTCACAGGATGATATTGCTACAAAATTTAGCATCTACAAACTTGAAACAATTGTCATATTATGGCTTATGTGGCAATAGAATGGCAAAGTTTTCAATGGTGATATTGGAACGTTTCACTTGTCAACGTCCATGGCTTGCTGAGCCTCCTTCTGGCCTAATGCTAACAAGGAAATGCTGTGCTTCTTAGTTAACCGGTTGCTAGGCAATGCAATTTGGATTTAACCATTTGAGGGCTAAAGGAAACAAGGTGGTGTTTGAGTATATATGAGCAGGCTGGGACTAGTTATGAAATGCAAAGAAAGCACCTTTGCGAGCTGAGAAGGCTAAGAATGGCCAAAGGTGGTGATGGGGAGAGTGTATGAGCGCCATCTCGGTTGCAAGTGATGGAAACTTTGATTGATGAGTCTTTTTATGGGTGATGGAAACTGTGATTTGACATCTCAATTGTTGCTAAATGGAAACTGTAATTAAGCATAAACGTAAAGTGTGATTCTATGGAGGAGAGACCCTATATAGAGATAGAGGCAAGAAAGAGAATAAGTTTGCACAAGATGTTGGAATTTGATCCTATGGAGCTGCTCTATTGCTTTGATTGAGCATAAAGGTTGGCCTTGTAACTTGGTTGGTTTCAACAAATTTTTTAGCTAGGCTTCAAGAATTTTCTTTCTTATGACTTAAGGAGCTTAAGGTTTTCATGATAGTTGCTTGTCGATTGCATGATCAGTTCAAGGTTTAGCCACAGTAGCTCCCTTCAATTCATATTTGGAGTTTTAGGTACCCTCCTCTCCCTGTTCCCCCACTCAATTTCTCACAAGATCTAGACAATCAAACCTCAGAATCTAGATCTAAGAAAAATCAAAGAGCTCAATTTTGTTTAGTAACACCATGCATTTCGAACATTTTCAGCTAGATGCAACTTGTCATTCCTTTCGCCCTAGACAAGCATGTTTTTTCCTGCAACTTGTAATTGTAACTCGACGTCGATCAGGACAGTGTCGTTAAGACATATTTTAATTGTAAACTATGCTTGCTATTATGACATAGTACCAAGGGACTGAACCTTCCCTCCTTTGCATAGGAAATGCGATATCCATATTGTCATATGCTGCACCATTGTAAAAGAGCTTGCCTCAATTCCCCTTCAAATTCAACTTACGTCAGAATCCTATATAATCTATAAATTCTCAGTAAATTAACATATGTAAACAGACAACATCATGTTAAATTACATGGCGCAGTGGAATAGAAACTGAACAAAGAATAGAGAGTACACAACAAACTGGAGAGGAACAAAATTTTCCCACAATATTGATATAGTATAGATAATGGCTCCATCCACCTGCGCGCTCCCACAGTGGAGCTTAGATGGCGATCTAGATAGATACTAGGTGAAGAGCTACTAGTTGGAAGATCTGATCTGATCTGAATTGATCTGATACAATGGACTGGGGAGGTCGCCTCTTTATAGCTATGAGGGCGGTAGTCAGATCAACGTAGTCGATGGAACCAACTAGTCAACCTAGTTAGTGGAGCCAACTAGTCAACCTAGTCGGTGGGACCGACTAGTCGTCCATGGAATATTCAAGGAATATTCCCTATACCATCGCCTCGGGGGCTCTCACCACCAAACCCCCATCGAGGGGCCGCTGGCCCCCCTGGGACCCCCCAGGCCCCATTAACGGTCTCATTGATAGGCCTCATCTGACATGCAAGTCAAGATCCATCCAGTGTCCCGAGCTCACACATGGCTTCTCCTCATATGGGGGCCTTACAACTTGAGCACCTTGGATCACTGGTGGTTACTAGGAGGGTGGGTCATTCAGCATATCTAACACCCCCCCTCATTGTCCACCCGTAGGCGAACTACCTTCTCGGCCCAATGCCGAGTCTTTGAAGGTGACCTTGAAGTTGATCCTTCCCGAGTGCCTTGGTGAAGATATTTGCTCCATTTTGCTCTGTTGGACAGTAGACCAATTCCACTATCCCATCCTCGATCAAATCACGCACATAGTGACATTAAATCTCTATATGTTTTGTGCGCGCATGAAACACTAGATTTTTAGCAATGGCCATGCAACTTTGATTGTCGCACCTCAGCACAGTTGCCTCATCCTCTTGCACTCCCATGTGCCATAAGATCCTCCTCAGCCACACTGCTTCACATGTAGCAAAACATGCTGCTTGTACTCAGCCTCGGTAGAAGACAATGCCACTGTTGGTTGTTTCTTACTGATCCAAGAGAAGATACCTGAACCTAAAGAAAAACAATATCCAGAAACTGATTTCCTAGAATCAACATCTCCAACCCAATTTGAGTCACAATGACTAGCCAAGGAAGTGCCCGTACCATAGGTGATGCCATAATCAAGAGTGCCCTTCACATACTTAAGCACTTGCATCCCTGCATTCCAATGATTCTCCCGGGGCTTATTGGAGAACTTGCTCAAATCACCAATAGCAAAACTGATGTGCAGTCTGGTGTTGCACAGATAGATGAGACTACCGACCAACTTCATGTACCTCTCGATGTCTGCTGGTGGTGAGGCATCCTCCATAGACAACCTCACATTTACGTCCATAGGTGTAGCTATCTCTTTGCACTCGGACATACCAAATGCCTTCAAGATCTCCCTTGCATATTTCTGCTGAGAGATGAAGGTCTTGCCTGGGTCTTGCCAGACTTCAATCCCCAAATAGTAGTGCATCAAGCCTAAGTCTGTCATCTCAAACTCTATGCTCAATGCCTTTTTAGTCTGCTGGATCATGTCTTCATAGTCACCTGTAATAAGGAGATCATCCACATATAGAACAATAATAGCAAATTTTCCACCTTTCCTGTACACATACAAGTTAGCATCTGAGGCACATCTTTTGAAGTTTAATTTATAAAAGAATTTGTCTATCCATTGGTACCATGCTCTTGGGGCCTGTTTCAGCCTATACAGAGCCTTCTTCAGCTTACATACCTTGTTCTCAGAATGGGGGGCCTCAAACACTGGTGGTTGAGCCATGTACACCTCCTCCTTGAGGTCATGATTCAAGAATGCTGATTTAACATCCATTTGATAAACTGGCCACTTTTTATGAGTAGCCATCGATAGTACTATGCAAATAGTGGTCATTCTGGTAGTCGGAGCGAAAGATTCCTAAAAATCAAACCCTTCAACCTACGAAAATCCTTGTGCAACCAATCTGGCTTTGTACTTTTCCAAAGTCCCATCAGCCTTGTAAAGTCCCATCAGCCTTGTACTTTACGGGTCTAAACCCACTTGGTGCCAATAACCTTTCTGTTAGGTGGTCGATCTACTAGCTCCCAAGTTTCATTCTTCATGATGCTATCATATTCTACTTGCATAGCATTTTTCCAATCTCGAGTGTAAGTGCTTCCTCCAAACTCGCAGGCTCCTTTACTTCTGCAATAATCTCAGCCATCAAGGCCATATTGATTATGTGAGCAGAAGCCCTCCTTTGCTCCTCGATTCTCTGAGACCGCCTTGGTCCATCTGCATGCTGCTCAACAGACATAGGCATTTGGTTGTCATGGTCGTAGTGTTGCCTTACCTATCACAGCAATGGCTTTTCCAGTGATGTAACAACAGGTTGGCGACTTATACCTTCATCATCTAATATTTCCTCCTTCTTTATAGCTCTTGGGATAGGTCCATAGTGAATTACCTCTTCGCTTGATGATAAAGTGGAAGAGCTCTTCTCTGCCTCCACTTCTCTGCCTCCACTGCATGTGGCTGCTCCCTGAACATTACATCACGGCTTGCTATGATCTCATGCAAGCTTCACATGGTTCCTTGATTTTTGCTACTGCAGGTAAGTGAGCAACCATACCTTGCTTCTGCATCTCCTTCAGCACTGCGAATCCGATGTGGCCGAATCTTTCATGCCAAAGTCTTCTTGTGCCCACTCCAGCGGTGGCTGTAAGAGCACTGAGCTCATACAGGTTGTTCCTCCTTACTCTTGTGCCAACAAGATTGCCAGCACTATTCAAAATTTTTGCTCCTGTCTTGTTGAACGTCACCTCATGGTCAAGGTCAATTATGGAAGCAACTGATAGCAAATTTCTCTTCATTTGTGGAACATATAGCACATTAGATAGTTTCTTAACATCTCCATTTATAGAAACAAATGAAACCGTACATGTACCCTCAATAGGGCATTTTGCGTTATTTCCAACCGTCATGATGATGGGTTCCTATAGAGGCTGCATGGAACAATATAGACCCTACTTGCAGGTCATGTGATGGCAAGCACCACTATCCAACACCCATGAATCAGTGGTTGACGCTTCTTGAACTGAGGAACACTCTTCCTCAATGGCTAGAAATAGATCCAACTCTGCTTCCACTATGTTAGCTGTCTCTTTCCCCTTATCTATCTTCTTCAGGGTACCATTCTTTTTATCTGCTTTCTTGGCCTGAAAATCTACAATCACATGGCCCTTCTTCTTGCAGTAGAAGCATTCTCCCTGAAACTTCTTCTTGCTGCCCTTCTTATTTTTGTCACCTCTAGTAGAGGACTCATGTTTGGTGGAGGAACCACCTTTGCCTTTCGTAGTGGCAGAGAAAGTAGCATCCCCATTGCTACCTCCATCTCGAGCTTTAAGCCTCAATTCCTCCTCCATAAGTAAAGAATAGACTCCTCAAATGATAATGGTTGGGGTCTCACCTGAGCGTTAAGCGCTGTTACCAGTCCATCAAACCTTAGTGGACATATCTGGAGACACCGCTGAGCTAGCTCTTCACTAGTCTTTTGTATCCCAGCACCAGCCATCTGGTCACGCATATTTTTGATTCAGGTTATGAACACCTCCGCTGTCTCTCCGTCATTAAACTTCTCAGCTGCGAGCTGATTCTACAGGTTCTAGATCCTTGTCTGATTCCATGTCTCATACTGACTCTTCAATATGATTTAGGCCACAGTTGCCTTTGATGTATGCTGAATCAAGATCAAAACACTATTAGTAGTACTTGTAACCATGGCACACAGAGCATCTGCATTCCTGCATTTTCAAGCTCATAGAAGGTCGACATTAGGAGGTATCTTACTCCTCGAATTTGCTGGGTCAGGGGTTCCTTGTGGTTCTGGGTCAGGCAGTCCCCAGTACTGTCTCCAGAAGCTCATACAAATCCAGAATAGTAGTAATTTTAAACTTCCACAGAGTGTAGCAAAGTCAAAATATTTTTGTATGTACATCTATCATCCATATATAGAAAGAGTAGAATTCAGACATTATCTATTTCATAGTTCTTTTAGTCTGTCCAAGATAAGGACTGATCAAAATCATCCATTAATTTAGCTTTGTTTGTATAATAACTAGGTCACAATGGACCACCCGGTATCTGAATCCATGGATCCTCCCAATAGGCCTCAAAATCAGTCATATTGCCATTGGGAGTATCCCCAAGGGTTCCTCAGTTGGGTAACTACTCCTGACTTGAAGAGCATTGTAGATTGGTCTGGTCTGCCCGCATATACCCTCTCAGTGTACATCCCTTTTATCAAAAAATCGAGGTAAGTGGCCGGACTCACCTATATCCATCCACAAGCACAACATTTCAGTGAAGGCTGGTGGGTGAATCCTCAACGCTTGGATTGTTGGTGCAGCTGGTGAAGCTACAGCTGAACTTGAGCCGCTTCCTGTTGCCATCATTCTGTATGTTGTTGAAGCCCTCGCCTCTCTTCTACTCTTCGATCCTTAGAGCCACCTGGGCTCTGATATCATGTTAAATTACACGATGCACTAGAATATAAACTAAACAAATAATAGAGAGTACACAAATTGGAGAGGAACAAAATTTTCCTTCAATATTGATGTAGTACAGATGATGGCTACGTCCACCTGTGTGCTCCCACAGTGGAGCTTAAATGGCGATCTAGATAGATACTAGGTGAAGAGCTACTAGCTAGAAGATATGATATGATCTGATCTGAACTAATCTGATATAATGGACTGGGGAGGTCGCCTCTTTACAACTATGAGGGTGGTAGTTGGATCAACGTAGTCAGTGGAACCGACTAGTCAATCTAGTCGGTGGAGCCGACTAGTCAACCTAGTTGATGGAACCGACTAGTCGTCCATGAAATATTGAGGGAATATTCCCTATACCGTCGCCGTGGGGGCTCTCGCCCATGAACCCCCACTGGGGGGCCGCTGGCCCCCAGGCCCCAACAAGAATAAGGGGCTCCCACACAATCACCTTTCTATCATCAACGGTCTCATTGATAGACCTCATTTGACTTGCAAGTCAGGATCCATCCAATGTCCCGGGCTCACACATGGCTTCTCCTCATATTGGGGCCTTACAACATGAGCACCTTGGACCACTGGTGGTTACCAGGAGGCTGGGACATTGAGCATATCTAACACATCAAAACAAAGAGTTTTTAACAAATCACATAATCTTCTTGACGAGGAAGAGATGTAGTATCAAATTCTGAGTTGGTCTCTACATTTTCTCAGTCCCACTTTTTGGCATATTCTCAAACAAAAATCTTTAGAGGACTTTAGCATAATTCCTTATCCGGTGTCACTCCTATGCAGCATGCTCTGGATATATTACGGGCTCCTAAAGCCAAATGGGATTATTATTATTACAATGAATGCAATGGGATGTGTCTTTCAGTCGATCTATCTCATTCTCCATCTCTGCTACTCCACAAACGCAAAGAAGGTAATGCCTCGTTCGTCTAGCATGTGCAGCCCTTGTGAACGAAAGTGTGGTAAATAATATTTCCCGTTTGGTGATCTTGAATTTCTATTGGATTTGTCCTGCAAGTCTATGGTTAAGGGACTAATGATTGATGACTGCTAGGTGTTATTCCTGCAAGTATCCCGATGCTCGGTGGCTGCTATGTCTAAATGTAGCTTTTGTCGGCTTGGTAGTGGCCATCAATTACCTTTTCCTCTACAAAAAGAGGCTATTCATGATGGGAGTGATTTCAAGTGCTACTGCTGTACTGATGTTTGAGTCCCCACTTAGCATAATGGTACGAGACAGTTGCCTCTGCTTAGTTGAATCTTGACATTCATTTGTTTATATTGTAAAGTTGATAGAATGAATTCTACTCTCCCAGATGCATTGTGCATTCTCTTTCATGGCTTCATTATAACACCACGTAAGGGACCATCGTCCATGTTTAGGAGCATTTTTGCTACAATCCCATATAGTCTCTAAATTGTCATCCGAGACTAGGAGATTTACAGCTGACTACTTCATGCCATTAAGGTTGTGGAAAATATTTGGGCAATTGCCTTTGTTTGCTCTTTTAGTGACAGATGCATGGTAGCATCAACCAAGTCCATCATGAACTGCATCGCTTGACTACCACGTGTTCGTTCATCTTGGGCTTGGTACTTGGCCTGTGTGGATGGTCAAGAGGGTATTCTTGATGACAATGCCATTGTTTTGGTGAAATGCTAAACCCTAAACATAGTAGCAAATATACAAGTTCAAGACATGATAGATACATGCATTCAAACACATTTGCTTCTCATCCTATTGTAGAAGATTGTTTTCTCAAAATTTCAAAACATAAATCCTAAACAACCAATGAAAAACATAAATCCATTTCAAAACAGTGCAAATTTTATTTTAGGAATATTTAAAAACTACAAGACTTGCAAATGGAAATATGATGACTTGCAAATGAAAAATTTATAGATAAGTTTTCATATCATCCATTGGATGCATTGCATTATTTTCATCCGTGTGCGTGAAGTTTAGTTAGCAGCGATTCCATTGTCATCCGTTCCCGAGGCTCATTTTGGCACAAGTGGAGTTTACAATCCCACAATAGCTTGATTACATGCCTCGAATATAGTTCATCAATTGACAGTGCGGACCTACATCCCACAAGGAAGTTGGCTATTTCGCCAAGTAACCAATCGATAGCATAGCAATTTGACATGTTTGACCATGCACCATTTGATTGAGGAAAAGCATCATTTCTTGCGTAAAGCTCTGGTGCAAACCAAGGAAATCTTGACTTTGGAGCATGCACTTGAAATTGCTCGGGCTTGCTCTCAGTTCTGTGGAGACACCTTCCCCAATCAATAATGCTCACCCACACAGATTTCCCATCTGGTGTGAAATCCAACACAGTTTCTAGTATTCAAATCACTATGTCTGAACCCCCTCTCATGCACTGCTTTCATTGCACTAGCAATAGCTGCGCAAATGGCAAGAGTGTTCTTACAGAATAGGCGTGCTTGAATCTGACTACGTGTATCATGCCACACATTGCGAGGTTGCTCACGAGGGTTGCCTCGCCTTGCCCAATTTGGATAATCATGATACATGGACGGTAGGCTCATGAACATGTCATGAATACTACCTCCATTGAAGTATGGACTGATTAACCAAAGATCGCTAATGTGTGTGTAACCAATTGTGCGACACACGGTCCTATGCATTACAGTCATTGCCAGCTCTATCTTCAATGATCTATGTGCATGTGCAGTATCATGCCTCAACTTCTTGCCAGCATAAGATAGGGTTGGCTTGAAACCTGGCACACCCACTATCTTAACCCATTATACTTTTCCTTCCCACCCCCTGAGAGTGCTCTCAATGGAAGCAAGAACGGAAGAAGGAGAGAGAGAGAGACAGAGAGCCACACAAGTTTGGTGGGTGCAGAACCACCCTAATCTTCTTTTTCATTCATTTATATATGTGTTTGAGTATTGTACACAACCGGGGTTAAGGCACAGTGACCTTTAACCCCCACAACCTCCCACTTAAAGGACAATGTGCCTTTAAGAGAGAACAACTAGTGAGCATACTATCCAATGCCCATCAATACACGACAATACTCAAACCGTTGACTAGGCAGACTCTTCGTCAGCATATCTGTAGGATTATCATCTGTATGAACCTTGACAAGCTCTATGCACTTGTCCTCAAGTACCTCCCTGATGAAATGGTACCTGACCTCAATGTGTTTGGTCTTTGCATGAAAGACCGGATTCTGTGCTAGCTGAATAGCACTCATGGAATCACTATGTAATGTCGGTACACCTCTATGAATCCCCAAATCTCCCACTAGCCGATCAAGCCATATAGCCTCCTTGCAACCCTCTGTGGCTACAACATACTCAGCCTCTGTGGTAGACAAAGCAACGCACTTTTGTGCGTGAGACATCCATGACACTGCACCACCTGCAAAGGTGAACACATAACCAGAAGTGGATCTCCTACTATCCACATGCCCTGCATAGTCTGAATCTGTGTACCCAAGTACACGCATGTCTCCTTTACCAAAGCAGATGCACATCTCCTTGGTACCCTTCATGTACCTCATGATGCACTTAACTGTCTCCCAATGCCTCTTTCCTAGATTAGCCATATATCGGCTAACAACTCCCACTGCAAATGCAATGTTTGGTCTAGTAGCTATCATAGCATACATAAGACTCCCAACTGCTGATGCATAAGGAACCTTGGCCATCATGGCCCTTTCCTCATCTGATTTGGGACTATTTGTATGACTCAGTTTCACATATGGAGGCAATGGAGTACTCACTGCCTTCCCCCCCTCCATATTGAAACACTGCAATACTTTTGTAACATACTCTTTTTGTGAAAGCCAAAGGAGTTTCCTACTCCGATCACGCATGATGCGCATACCAAGAATATGACCTGCAAGTCCCAAATCCTTCATATCAAAGGCCTCATGCAACTTGGCCTTTAATGCATCTAGCTCATAATTATTCTTGCTAGCCAATAGCATATCATCCACATATAGTGCCAGGATTATCAGGCTATTATCCTTAGCCCTTTTAGTGTAGAGGCAGTGATCAATTTCACTCCGTCTAAAACCCTGGGACCGAATGAAAGCATCAAACTTCTGATACCATTCTCTAGGTGCTTGCTTAAGACCATAGAGACTCTTCTTCAGCTTGCAAACTAAATGCTCTTTGCCCTTTTCTTCAAAGCCTTCCGGCTGCACCATGTAAATTTCCTCATGCAAATCCCCATGCAAGAAAGCTGTCTTGGCATCCATCTGCATAAGCTCCATATCCTCTATTGCCACTAGTCCAAGCATGCATCTAAGTGTGGTCATCTTCACAACTGGAGAGAATATCTCATCAAAGTCCACACCCTTCTCTTGCTTGAACCCTTTAGCAACCAAACGGGCCTTGTACCTGGGCACATCATCACCTGTGACCTTCATTTTGTAGACCCATTTACATGGCAATGCTTTCTTTCCATCAAAGAAACCAAGTCCCAAGTCTTATTCTTCATAAGTGAACTCATCTCTGATTGCATAGCATACTCCCACTTGCGTTGATCCTCATGCATCATAGCCTCTCTGTAGCAAGAAGGCTCCCCGCAATCAGTAAGCATCACATAGTCTACCCCTGGAACAAAGCTATCAGGCGGTCTAGACACTCTAGATGATCTTCTCAAGGGCATTTCAGCTTGCTGTCCCACTTGCATATCAGCCACATTTGGCTCATCATTTCCACCAATAGATGATCCATCATCTACCCTTGATTGTATACCTGTGGGAGTACTTGGTGGTACCATTTCTTGCACATTTGATGCATGGACAACTTGCTGTCTATCAACATATGCAGGTGGATTCACATCCTGGAAAGTGATTCTCCTCATTTCCACATCCCTCATGGGTGCCTTATGCATCTTCATCTCATTGAAGACCACATCATGGCTGCGTATGATCTTCTTTGCTTCTGGATCCCAGAGACGATAGCCCATCTCTCCACTTTCACCATAACCCAGAAAGATGCATTTCCTAGACTTAGGATCTAGCTTCTTTCGAAGCTCTTTTGGCACATGTGCATATGCCTCACACCCAAATATACGCAAATGAGAGTAAGAGGGCTTCTTGCCACTCCATGCCTCTTCAGGAATACCACCATCCAAACTCTTGCTAGGTGATCTATTGATCACATGCACTGCAGTCTTCATTGCCTCAGCCCAAAAACCACCAGAAAGACTTGCATTGGAAAGCATGCATTGCAACCTTTCTTGAATGGTATGGTTCATCTTTTTTGCAACTGGATTTTGCTCTGGAGTACGAGGGGATGTGAGCTCCCTCTTAATCCCACGTGTATCACAGAAATGCTGAAAGTCATGAGGGAGATACTCTCCACCATTATCAGTCCGTAGGCATTTAAGCATTCTACCTGACTGATTCTCAACCAAGGCCAGCCATTTCTGAAATACTTGGAACACATCACTCTTCCGAGCTATAGCATAAGCCCACACTTTCCTAGTTGCATCATCAATGAATGTCACATAGTATTCAGCCCCGTCTAATGACCGTGTAGGCATGGGACCGCATACATCTGAATGCACCAAATCAAGCTTTTCAAACTCTTTCTTTCCCCTTCTTTTATGGGCTGATTTAGTCTGCTTCCCATAGAGACAATGCTCACAAAATTCAAAATCAGAGAAACTCAAATGCGGTACATAACCCAAATGACATAAGAGTTTCATTCCATTTTGGCTCATGTGCCCCAACCTGCAATGCCACAAAGAAGTGCTTGGCTGCTCGGTTATTGCAACAACATGATCAAATACCCCTGATACATGTAAGGGATACAAAGTCCCACACTTGGCACCCCTAGCCAAAAGCATAGAGCCCTTTTGAATTTTCCAACTTTGAAAGCCAAAAGTGGTGTGAAAACAAGCATCATCTAGCTGACCCACTGAAATAAGACTCTTGGTCAACTTAGGCACATGTCTCACATGTTTCAAAACAAATGCAGACCCATTTGCAAAAGAAAACTTTATGTCACCTGCTCCCACTATGTCACATGCTTAGTCATTTCCAAGATGCACACAACCTGTCTTTCCACTATTATAAGTGGAGAACCATTCCCTATGGGGAGTAACATGGAATGAAGCACCAGAATCCAAAATTCAATCTTGGGAATATGCATCATCTGAAGTGGTAAGCAACTCTAAACTAGACATGAAGAGAACATCATTGTCACTATCATGTGTGACTGCATTGATCTCCTCGATCTTCACTTTTCCTTTGTCCTCCCTTGGACTCTCTTCCTTTTGATTTGCACCCCAATTTGCATTCTTTTTCTCATCCTTTTGCTCTCTTTTCAGCTTGTAGCAATCCTTTTTCATATGGCCCTTCTTGCCACAATGGTAACACTCAATGTTCTGTGCCCTGGATTTGCTACGTGACTTCACTCTTTCTTGGGACTTCCCCCTGAACTGTGATCTGCCCCTTTGCACATTTAAGGCTGCATCCTGCTTGTTGCCATCCATAGACTTTCTTCTAATCTCCTCGGCCAACAAGCTACCCACAACATCATCAAATTTCAGTACTCCACTAGGTGCAGAGTTACTGACAGCTGTACGGAAGGTATCCCATGAGGATGGCAATGAACATAAGAGAAATATTGCCTTAGTCTCCGACTCAAAATTCATTTTCTGAGCCTGAAGCTGGCTGAAAATAATATTGAATTCATTTAAGTGAGAAGCGATGGAGACCCCTTCCTTCATCTGCAGCTCAAACAACCTCTTCATGAGGTAAACTTTATTAGAGGCAGTTTCCTTTTCATAAGTGGCACACAGTTTCTTCCACAAATCTTCCGTAGTCTGCTCATTTACTACTGTGAAATAAACTGATTCTGCAAGATGAAGTCTAATAGTAGACTTTGCTAATGCATCCAACTCATTCCAATCATCCTCAGACATATTTGCAGGCTTAGCTTCAATCCCTGCCAAGGGTTTAATCTGCTTCTTTTGAATAAGCACATCCCTTATTTGTTCTTTCCACAAAGAAAAGTTTGTCCCATCAAACTTTTTAATGTTGAAAAACTCCTTTTCAGACATGGAAGAGGATGCCATGATGCAAATAAAGCAAAATCCCAAATGCTAGTGCCTCAAGAGAGAATCACACCAAATACCAGGTGCACCCAAATGTGTATGCCACAATAGAGTGAAAAGTCACCAAAACTCAAAGCTCAAAGCATCTGACTCATGTGCATATACTATGCATCCATATGAGCAAATCTGGCCCAAAAGAAAATGCCAATAAGTGCCAAATGACTCAAGCATAAACATCGTCCACTGGCATATGCATCAATAATGTCTCATCCAAGAGAGCATAGCACTATCAGTGCATCACCTACAATGTTTCAAAGCTATCCCTTAGCATAAAATAGCATCCATGTGCAAAGCGTCCATAAAAAAATAGCATCCCACAAGGCAATTTGGGCCTATCAGCACATCCAACAAGGACCGCAATGCATCCAAATGGCCTATAAATCATCCACTGCAACCCAATGCATACCACGAATGAGCGCACACTACTCAAACTGCAACTAGAGTGATCTGCATAAGGTATGCTCAAGAAATCATAGTCCCACGGTAATGAGCGCTACTGAAAATAGAACCTGAGATGCCTCAAAACATGGGCGCCATTGCATAATCGGACTCAGCAAGAAAATCTGCAAATATCTCTCTTCTGCCAGAACTCCAAAATCCCAACCGATGAGTGAGAAATGGGAGTCAACACTTATCCACTGCCATGTGGCATAAATCTAAGGTTTCAAAACCTTAGTATGAAAAATGCATAGTAGAGAGATGAAATCGAATACACAGAGATTTATAACTCTGAAAATCCTCCACCGAATCACGCAATAATTGATACATAGGGGTTTTTGGGCGCCGGAACGCAATGGGATAGACGGTTTTGGAAACCGTGGTCTCAATCATTGGGTCCAACACACGGACTGAAAAACGTTTTTGGAAACAGAGCTGTTTGTAAACTCCACCGGAGTGTGAATGATGAGCAACATAGAAGTTTTAGGACCTCCTGAGTCCACCGGAACTGACAGATCTGCAAATGGTTGCTCCAAACTTGAGTTCCAACACCCGGGCAAAAAACGCAGGAACTGACACAGTGAGTCAGAAATCCACTGAAATGATCCCAAATTCAAGAATGAAGGTGTTTCCAAGCTCCTGAAGTGAAGTGGACACCAAAAGCAAGCAATAGTTGCCTCTACAAGTCAATATGGAGTCTCTGTCGTCGCACGGAATAGAGAAAAGCTCAAAAAACGACTTTTTCTTTCAAACCACTTAACAGGCTCTCAAAACCACTTTGCAAAGCCAAAGTGACTTTTCCAAAGGTTCCTTCAAGTCTCTACACACTCGGATGCAAGTAAAGTCACCCACAAAGCTTCCCACAGAGCTTCTCCTTCCTCCCACAGAGCTGCAGAGCTTCCAAGCATTCATTCACACACGCTCAGCTAGATCACCCGGGCTCTGATACCAGTTGAGAGTGCTCTCAACGGAAGCAAGAACGGAAGAAGGAGAGAGAGAGAGACAGAGAGCCACACAAGTTTGGTGGGTGCAGAACCACCCTAATCTTCTTTTTCATTCATTTATATATGTGTGAGTATTGTACATAACCGGGGTTAAGGCATAGTGACCTTTAACCCCCACACCCCCTGCCTAATTCGTCAAGAATTGTCAATGCAACTAGTCGGAAGTGTATTGTTGTACATCACATGTCGAAAAACTTCGCGCACAAGTCTATTTATGCCTTGTGGTCTTGACTTCTTGTGTCTATTTTTTCTAATGAGCCACTAGCAACTTGGGTATAATATTGCATGGCGACATTCGATAGTCTACCGGTCACACCTTTTTTCTTTCAATTTTTCCTATGAATGGTAGTGCAGGATTCCTTCCATTCTATGAGCCACCTATCCAACTTTGACCTTGCTACGTCTGTCAAGGGCTCTGACTACTTTACCATTTTCCACTGTGCAACTATATCACCCAGCACTCTAGGTAGGAAATTTAGTATAGCCTCTTTCTCCTCTGTCCGCTCCACCTCTTTGTGCCTCATCCAGCTACAGTCAAATTAACAAGTATGCGCCGATGTCAGGCATCATAGCAAAACTTAATGAACCATATGTTCAAAGTAGGGCCATAAGGAATCCATTTTGTGCAATTGAGGGCAAATTCCCAATTTGAGAGAACAATATGAGAGATCCTTGGAATTTTATGTTCTACAAGAGGAGAAGCATTCGTGTTCTATAAGAGGAGAAGGACTTGAATCGATATTGCATGGTGACATTCGATAGTCTATCGGTCACACCTTTTTTCTTTCAATTTTTCCTATGAATGGTAGCGCAGAATTCCTTCCATTCTATGAGCCACCTATCCAACTTTGACCTTGCTATGTCTGTCAAGGGCTCTGACTACTTTACCATTTTCCATTGTGCAACTATATCACCCAGCACTCTAGATAGGAAATTTAGTACAGCCTCTTTCTCCTCTGTCTGCTCCACCTCTTTGTGCCTCATCCAGCTACAGTCAAATTAACAAGTATGCACCGATGTCAGGCATCATAGCAAAACTTAATGAACCATATGTTCAAAGTAGGGCCATAAGGAATCCATTTTGTGCAATTGAGGGCAAATTCCCAATTTGAGAGAACAATATGAGAGATCCTTGGAATTTTATGTTCTACAAGAGGAGAAGCATTCGTGTTCTATAAGAGGAGAAGGACTTGAATCATAATTTAAAGGGGTCTGGATGGGTGTGCTGATGCATGCATAGCAGTAATTTTGCATTAGAGATCCTCTTTGCCTACTTCCAATCATTCTATTTTCCTCTTTGCACTTCAATTCACAGCAGCGGCAATACTCTTTTGCATTCTTCTATTGGACATCGGATAAGGTCCTGACACAAATCCCTACTCCAAGGGTCGACAAAATGTTCCCAGAGATCGAATAGGTTATGGAAGACTGATGAGACCATGGGCAACGAGGAGATGATTTGGAGTGAGTGTATGCACCAAGTGGCTAAGGTAGAGAGTTAATGTGCCAAGTGGCTAAGGTAGAGAGAGTAGAAGTGGTTGTCCTTCCTGATTTCCAAGGGCTCCCAAAATAGGACGTTTCTCTATGCTAGAGCCCTGCCCTAACGGGGCAGTGCTAACAAATTGACATGATACATACTAGTGCACCCATTGCAACTTACAACAAAACTACACATAGCAACACCATGCATGTACATGTGTACGTGTACTCACATGCATGGCAAGTGTAACTGCATTCAAATTTTGGTGCAAGTGTGTTCACATTGCCCTCCGTATCTTTATTTAACCTATTAATCATGCACAAGAGAAAACAAAAGGGAGGACACATGGCACCTTGGAGGCCAAGAGTTGCCACATGTCCTCAATTCCAACAATGAGGAAAGATTGAGGGAATTGATGACATTGACGATTTATTGTCCATGGTTAATTCAATTTACCCATTTTGAAGGAGCTCAATCATGTTCTTGCTTGACGATTTGATTCGATGGAAGATGGAAGATTGTGAGGGAGCTCAATCGTGTCCCAGATTGACCTCCTATTTATGTCATGACCTTCGTTACATTGTGTTCTTTCACTTTCACCACTGCTCAACACTGTGCTTCTCTAGCCTAAGAAAGTGTACGGGTGCTGTATTTATTGCAAGTCTAGCCTCAAAGGAGAAGATAACTTCAACTTTTCCAAGTAAGCCATACATTTTTTGTGCTCATTTCCTACACTCCACCAACTTCTTTGATCTGTGTGGTGTCAGGTGATTGTCAATTTTCATATCGATTCCCATGACTACCAATGTCCTAATTATGCATTCCAAGTGAATTGAGCATGCTGCGAGAGACTCAGCAAAGGAATAAATGATGCAAGGACATGCAAGTAAAAAATGGGCTTATGAACTGGTCAGAGGCATGGATTTCATCCACTACATATGCTTCAATCGTCTACAGTGCTGTAGAAAAGGTTAGCCCCATCCCGAGGCAAAGTGTTGCCATTGAACAAGAACCCAATAACATGAGCAACAATCCACGTATGTGTGTAAGAGCCGCATTGCTATTGATTGCATTGAATGCCAGGAAACATATAAACTCCAACTAGAATATTGTGGACTTCTTATAGAGAGAGGAAATGTGTTGCTCATTGAATCGGAGACCAATCGCCACTACTCAGCAACAATCCATGTATGTGTGTAAGAGCTTTTCCTATTTGCATCTTTGCACTCTGCATTTTTTAGTTCTGCTATCTTGACTATCAAAGGCCGAGTCAGAGAGAGGAAAAGTGTTGTTCATTGAATCAGAGACCAATCACCACTACTCAACAACAATCCATGTATGTGTGTAAGAGCTTCTCCTATTTGCATCTCTGCACTCTGCGTTTTTGAGCTCTGTTATCTTGATTGTCAAAGGCCAAGTCTATTGCAATGCTTGCAATGCCAGCTACCCCTATTATAACCTCTACCAGCACAGGGCAGCCAGGATAGAAGAAATGAAGAAGATTTTCTCCCCTGAACATTGATTTATACAAAGCATTGGTTAGTTATTTCAAGGCAAAGTTTCATTCTTGCTTTAGCTAGACTTGCTTTTGGATGCTTGACTTACTATAGATATGAGCTTAGTGAGCAACAAAGGTGAAGGTATTCAAACTTTGACCAAAGACAAGAACTTCAACATCCGTGTGTAATGGCAACACATATTGCATTTGGATACACCATGGTTCATGAGACCATACAAGAAAGTTGCATCATCAATGTGGATGGAATCCCAATGTATAATGATTATATTATAACATAATGGAATAAGGAAGAAAGTGCAATGGTAGATACAAATGTGCACGAGCAAAGGAGGGGGTTGCCATACTTTGTGAAATGAGAAGACACTAGGAGTGGGTATGGATGGATGATTGAAATGCCAAATAGTGGTCATGTGTGCGAGATTCGATGCTCAAATGCCAATTTGGACAACTAGTGGTTGCCTCATCCGATTCATGATAGATTGTTGATCTCATTTGAGGTTGAAGCCAATCATTTCATTTCACAGATTTAATTCAAAGACCTATACAAAAGGTTGAACCAAGAAGCTTCGCTTCAAGAAGTCAACAAAGCAAATGAATATGATGTGAGGCTCCTTTGCCTGCCACAGCAAAGCACAGTTTTCCCACTAGTTAATACTAAACAATTCTTTTTCCATTTCATGACCAAATACTTCAAACCACACACACGTGCGCATGTACACACACACACACACATTAGAACACAATCTTATCCAGGTGAGATTAACACACAAACTTGGTCTAAGGTGATATGTATTCTATTTTTGCATTTTCTATGTGGTTTTCCCCTTACCATAATAATTTTTCATGTTGATATGCCAAAACCCCCACCCTCATGCTCTCGCATATGCACCCCTCCCTAGGAAGGTGACTTCTTCCTTGTACCTTTTGGTAGGTAGTAATAGCTATTACCTCTATCCTTCAAAGGACATCCCATTTCTAGCCATCATAAGGAAGGTATAAATTCAAGGCAATTGGTGTCACTTATGGTAACTATTCCTCTTTCATTTGAGTTGTAAGGTTATGTACCGTAAGTACTACACCATGGGATGTATACCTCCTAAATATACCAATGAACATGTGGTACATGGCTAAAACACTTTATTCATGATGTGTTAGGAGGGATAGCAACCTTTCATGCAGTCTTACATCCCTTACCTATTTTATACCCATTACCCTAATCTTAGTCACCCCCTTCTTACCTCCCCTTCGACCTAGCATGTTGCCTAGTATTAATCTTCCCCCTTAGGCTACTTCTTAGATACCCCCACATGACTTTGTTTTTCTCATCTCCTTCCCACGTGGCCCTTCCCTTCTACATGTGTTCGTCTTTGGTTGAGCTCGTAGCATGGCTCACCCCTTCAATTGTACCATGACTTTCCTAAAGAGTGATTTGGATGCTCTTCCTTTGATAATACATTGGGCTCTATCTTTGTCTTTCCTACATGTGACTCCTACATGTGACGCGGCTCCTAGTTAGGTATGGTTGGGAGGATCTACTTTCATCCCCCTTTTTTTCACTTTTAAACTTAAACTTATTGCCCCTATTTAAGCTATTTTTAAAACTTACTGTATTTATTTTTGTAGGTGCTTCTTTAGGGGAAATTTCCATTCTTTTTCAAAAAATAATCCAGTTGAATTATTGAGCTATAGCTCCCTTTTCGGCTTGTACT
The DNA here is from genome assembly GCF_047967505.1 of Dipteris shenzhenensis. Classification (NCBI taxonomy): domain Eukaryota; kingdom Viridiplantae; phylum Streptophyta; class Polypodiopsida; order Gleicheniales; family Dipteridaceae; genus Dipteris; species Dipteris shenzhenensis. The sequence continues at coordinate 37,524,225 of NC_141598.1, read as the reverse complement.
ACCTTAGAATACCATCAAAAAAATCACCAGCTATACATAGGAGTTTTTTTCTAGGCACTAAAGTACACACATACATGCTTCGATGTAATCCCTGGTTAAAAGGTGACTTAAGACAAATTACTAGGGCTTGAGATGTGCTAGCTCAAGTTTAGACCATGAAGGTGAGTGTACATAGGAGTTTTTTTCTAGGCACTAAAGTACACACATACATGCTTTGATGTTAAAAGGTGACTTAAGACAAATTACCAAGGCTTGAGATGTGCTAGCTCAAGTCTAGACCATGAAGGTGGGTGGCATTATGATTTGGGCAAGAGATGCAACTCCAAGCTTCAAAGAGAGGCAAAAAGTCAAGAGAAATCACAGGCGATCCAATAGATTGGCAAAAATGAGTGAGTATGGTGGTTAGCTCAATCACCTCAATCCAAATAGAGTGCCTTGGTATATAGGAATAGAGTGTGAGTTCCCGCATGGGTTACTAAGAAATATGTAAGTAGCATGTGCAATCAACAGAAGGGGTTTTTATATGTTGATGGAGTTACAAAAAATATGCATACATAAGGGGTTATTCAAAAAGTGAAAATTCTCACATATACAGAATGGTTGTATATAGATTATAAAAATCCATACGTAGGGGGCTTTTATAATACCCCTTGATCATTTGTGCTATATGAGGTTTTTACACAGTGATCCCTTGGGTATGAGTTATAGTGGGCTTTTTCTCCACATTAGACTAGTCTTATTACTCAAAGGCTAGGAGGATTAAGTTTGAGATGCTAGGCTCATAGTGTCTTGTGCCACGGCCAAGCCGAGAAAGAGTGAGTGTCTAAGTGTAGTGTTCTAGCTCTATAGCCATGATTCATTTGTATTGTAACAATCTTCTTGGATTAATACAAGTTCATTTGCATAACTAAAATTTATCTCTGCATCCTATTGCATTCCACTTGAGTGATAAATCACTCGTCTTCATATGATTTGCTTGTTGAGATATCAAGCTCTATCCCCGACATATCTCCTGGATGACTATCATTTATGTCACCGCCTATGTTAGTTGTACTCGTGGTGTAGTTAGACTACCACGTATGTTTTTGGTTTGGGTTCACATATGAACCACGTATTCTAGGTTTTGACATATAGGGTATTTCCCTCTTCTATTGTATCGTTGTTGTGTGCAAAAGTGAAGAAAGGCTTCACCCTCCAACCTTGTGTCCTCTCTCTTTTGTGTGTTGTGAAGAAAGCTGAACTTGAGTCTCCTATCTCTCTCCCTCATTCTTTACATGGTATCAGAGCCTTGTTCGTGGTAAGGAGCTCAAGAAAGCTAGCCAAGTTTGTGGTGTCCTGGTAAGAGGACCAGTGTAGCTTTCCTATTTCGAGTTTGGGAGCAAATCTCTGCAGGTAGCACAGCCAGAAGTGCAGGAGTGCACTGCTTCAGATTGAGAGGCCCTTCGCGGTGCGGCGAGACTTTATTTTTCTGATTTGAGGCCGTTTCGGGGCCCGTTTTGAAGGCGGAAGTTCTTCGCAGGCACTCAGAAAAAGGCCTTGTTTTTGCTGTGCGACCACCGCGCGGCTAGTCGGTGGAAAGGTGCCATAGAAATTGCATCGTATGCCTATGTGCAGAGATATTGGGAGTTGCAGATTCATGCCTGTTGCCTGTTGATGCAAAATCGTCACGAGGAAGTGACTGTGTGGTGAAATACCACTTTCGTCAGTGTTGCAGATCTGCCCCTGTGAGGCTTTTCGCAGAAGTTTTGCTATTTGCCCTTGTGAGGCATTTGCTGTGTTTACAGGTTGCTGTTGCAATTCGTGATTTGTAAAATGTCTGAGAATCTGTCTACCATTGTCAGTGAGAAGCTTGACAAGAATAACTTCCAAGCATGGAAGTTCAGGATGACAAACTTCTTTATGGGAAAGGGAGTTTGGGATTACATCAGTGGTGAAACTGCAGAACCAGTTTTGGGTGCTGCTCCCACTCCTGCTGAATTGAAGGCCTTTAAAGAATGGCATGAAAAAGCCAGAAAATGCCTGTATTGGCTGTCCGTTAGCATTTCAGATTCTATGATTGTGCATATACAGCATCTAGAGACGCCTAAGGAGGCATGGGATACATTGGTGAAGCTGTATAGCACAAATACCAAAGCACGAAAGATGCAGCTAAAGCAGGAGTTGCACAATGTGCAAAGGAAAAATCTGAATATAAATGAGTATTCCTTGAAGGTGAAAGGCCTTGCAGATTCTCTTGCCTCCATTGGAGCACCTGTTGATGATGAGGACTTAGTGTCCGTGACCTTGAATGGTCTTGGGAAAGATTATGCACAATTTCGGACATCCATTGGAGTCCGTGAAACATTTCCTGATTTTCAGGAACTTATTGCTCTCTTGCTGAGTGAAGAGCAAAGGAATGGTGGTTCAGCCACCTCAACTTCTCAAGAGACTGCTTTCTACTCGAATACAGGTAGAGGCAGAGGTAGAGGAAGAGGCCGTTCTGGTGGCCGTGCAGGAAATCAGAACCAACAGCAACAACAGGAAAACCAATCCTATGGAGGAGGACGTGGTAGTTCTAGAGGCAGGGGGAGCCAAAGAGGCCGTGGTTCATGGCAAAGGAACCAGCAAGTAAATAGCAGCATAGAATGCTATTATTGTGGAAAGCCTGGACACAAGGAGAATACATGCTATAAAAAGCAGAATGACATCAAAAGTGGAAAGTTGCAGCAAAGCAACTATGCATCATCAAGTGGGCATGGTGACGACAGAAATGAGCACCTTTTTGTGATGCAGCATATGATTAACTCCATGTCAGGAGATGCTGCAGCTTGCAATGATGTTTGGTATGTTGATTCAGGTGCCTCTAACCACATGACCAGTCATGGTGAGTGGTTTCATGATGTCAGAAATTTGGATAAGCCAGGTTATGTTGAAACAGGTGATGATACTGCGCACCCAATTACGTAGGTTGGTAAAGTGCCATTGGCTATGCAGGATGGCAAAACAAAGTACTTGGCAGATGTACTTCATGTTCCAAAAATCACTAAGAACCTGGTTTCAGTTGGCCAGATGGTTGAGCAAGGTCTGCAGGTTAGATTTAATCCTGATGGATGCTTTGTTGAGGACTTGAAAAATAAATGCCGCTTGGTTGCGAAAGGCAACAAAAATGGAAGAATGTTCACCTTGGATGTTGATATGCCTGAGGTGAAAGCTGCTATGTTTGCGCATGGGAGAGGTGTCATTGCAGATATTGAGATATGGCACAAGCGCATTGGGCACGTGAATATACAAAGGCTGAAATCTATGCAAACGAAAAACATTGTTGCAGGTTTGCCTAAATTCAGAGTTGAGGGAATGCAAAAGGTATGTGAAGCATGCCAAATGGGTAAGCAGGCCAGACATGCATTTCCCAAAAATGCTAAGGTGAGCAGAAGACCTTTGGAAGTGATCCATTCAGATGTTTGGACAACCAAAGCTGCTTCTATTGGTGGATGCCATTATTATGTGACGTTTATTGATGACTACACTAGGAAGGTGTGGATTTATTTTATGAAGCACAAAAGTGAAGTGTTCAGCCATTTCAAGGCTTTTAAGGCCATGGTTGAAAAAGAGAAAGGTGTGCATATTAAAGTGCTAAGATCTGATGGAGGGGGAGAGTACTTTTCAGAAGAATTTTGTGAATATCTGAAAGAACAGGGAATTCAAAGGAAGTACTCATGCAGGTCTACCCCTCAGCAGAATGGGGTTGCAGAAAGGAAGAACAGGCATATTGCAGAAGTAGGACGGGCGATCCTAAATGAGAAAAACATGCCTGATTATTTTTGGGCTGAAGCAGTAGCAACTGCTATTTATATTATGAACAGAACCCCCACTGCAGCTGTCCATGGCATGACGCGTGAAGAAATGTATACAGGCCAAAAACCAGATATTTCTCACTTGAAGGTATTTGGTTGCATAGCTTATGTTCATGTTCCTGATGAGAAGAGAACAAAGCTGGATCCAAAGGCAGAAAAATGCATCTTTATTGGATATGCTCAGCACCAGAAAGGGTATCGCTGTTATAACCCTTCCACCCGCAAAATGCAAGTGAGCAGAGATGTTGTTTTTGATGAAATGAGCAGCTGGTATGCACCAACTGTTATGGTAGGAGATGCAGATGCAGGAAATGGGAATGCTGCAATAAATGCAGAGCAGTAATCTCAAGCCTTGAGTGGACCCAGAGAGTCCTCTACTAGTGGATCTAATGCATGGACAGGGAGATTGAGATCTAGTGAATCGTCACATGGCAGTCCTGATAGTGTTGTGCGGGTATCACATAAGGGAAAAGAAAAAGTGGACCATGCTCCAGTGTTTGATGTGTCTGCTGGTAGCTCTCATGTTGATGGAGAGTCAAGTGGCTCTGAAATGAGCCTTGATGAGGAACTTGGGATTCCTTCTGTTGTTACACCTGGTGCAAGGAAAAGCAGGCATGATTTAAAGACTCCTGCAACTGATCCAGTTGTACGGAGGTCCACTCGTATTAAGTATCCAGTTGACAGGCTGAGATATGATGGGTATACAGCACATCACTATGCTTATATGGTCAAGGTTCTAGAGGAGCCAGAGCCCACATGTTTTGAGGATGCAGCAGGGCATAAAAATTGGGAAGCAGCTATGGATGAAGAGATGGCTGCCTTGGATGCAAACCACACTTGGGATTTGATGCCTTTGCCTCATGATAAGAAGGCTATTGGCTGCAAGTGGGTTTACAAAGTAAAGCACAATGCTGATGGGTCTGTTAGCAGGTACAAGGCAAGATTGGTTGCCAAAGGTTTTGTGCAGACATATGGAATTGACTATGAGGAAACTTTCAGCCCAGTTGCAAGGATGGCAACCGTGAGAGCAGTAATTGCTATGGCTGCTGCAAAGGGATGGTCTTTGCATCAGATGGATGTGAAAAATGCCTTCTTGCATGGTGACTTGCAGGAAGAGGTTTATATGATGCAGCCAGAAGGTTATGAGGATAATGCACACCCCGATTTTGTATGCAGGTTGCGCAAAGCCTTGTATGGCTTAAAACAGGCGCCGAGGGCATGGTCAGACAAGATAGGGCAATATCTTGTCACTATTGGATTTCAGATTTCCAATTCAGATTTTTCACTTTATGTGAAAAGGACAAACAGAGGGATTGTGCTTATAGTCATCTATGTTGATGACTTGATTATTACAGGTGATAGTGATGCAGACATTAATGAAGTGAAGCTGCTGTTGAAGCAGAAATTTGAGATGAAGGATTTGGGAGAGCTGCGTTACTTCTTGGGCATTGAGGTTATTAGATCCCCGAGTGGGATATGGCTGTTGCAAAGGCAATACGGTTTGGACATGCTGTCCAAATATGGGATGACAGGCTGTAAGCCTATCTCTGTTCCATTGGAGCAGAATGTGAAGCTCAATGCAGAGTCAGGTGAGCTTCTTGAAGATATTACTATGTACAGGCGCATAGTAGGTAGCTTGATTTACATGACTATAACCAGACCAGATTTGAGCTATGCTGTGGGGCTGGTGAGTCAGTTTATGCAGGCACCAAGGAAGCCACATTTGGATGCGGCTAGGCGCATACTGCGGTATGTGAAGTCCACATTGCATTATGGACTGTTTTATGAAGCTGGGTGTGCATTACAGGTACATGGATACACAGATGCTGACTGGGCTGGTAGTGTCTCAGACAGGAGATCTACTAGTGGTTTTATGTTTTCCCTTGGGAGTGGTGCCATCAGTTGGAGCAGCAAGAAGCAGCCAACAGTTGCCTTGTCGAGCACAGAGGCTGAGTACAGGGGTGCAGCAATGGCTGCATGTGAGGTAGCTTGGTTACGGAAGCTACTTGCAGATATGGGACAGTCAGTTCATGCAGCAGTTGTCATTCATTGTGACAACATTAGCAGCATCTTGCTTGCTAATAACCCAGTTTATCATGCTAGAACGCGAAGCACATTGAGGTGCATTATCACTTTGTGAGAGAGAAGGTTCTAGCTGGTGAGATTGATCTTGTCTATGTCAGCACTGAGGAGCAGGTGGCTGATATCTTTACGAAGGCATTGGGTACCGAGAAGCTTCGCAGATTTAGGAGCTTGCTTGGTGTACGTGAGATGGATTTGAGCTTGAGGGGGAGTGTTGAGATATCAAGCTCTATCCCCGACATATCTCCTGGATGACTATCATTTATGTCACCGCCTATGTTAGTTGTACTCGTGGTGTAGTTAGACTACCACGTATGTTTTTGGTTTGGGTTCACATATGAACCACGTATTCTAGGTTTTGACATATAGGGTATTTCCCTCTTCTATTGTATCGTTGTTGTGTGCAAAAGTGAAGAAAGGCTTCACCCTCCAACCTTGTGTCCTCTCTCTTTTGTGTGTTGTGAAGAAAGCTGAACTTGAGTCTCCTATCTCTCTCCCTCATTCTTTACATTGCTTGTATAGCAAAAACCTTGTTTGGTTGCCCTCAGTCCATAAGGACTATGAACGTAGGGACTTAGGATCCCTCTAGAGAACTCTGTGGTCCTAACCGTCCACTCATCTATACATCATATGAACATATAACCAACCATACATACATGGGTGAGACCAGCCCAATGACGCATATACTTCAACACTCCTCTGTCATTGGATGGTCTCTATGTCACAAAGAGATAGTTAGAATTTGAACTTCTCAAACTTCTCACGTGGCAAGGCTTAGCTTAATAAGACTTACTCTACGATTTTCAATGAGACACTCAAGACTTTCATGACTCTTTTCACCACAATTATAGCAAGTGATACCACTCTTATCCTAAGAGGGCAATGATCACACCCCATTTTGGGTTTCAAGTAGACAAAGGGCCACTTGTTTCTCAATGGGAAGAACTAGCAATAGCTAGAGGAGTATGGAGGAGAGGAGTGACTAGTGGGGGTGGACAAGGAACAATGGGTGGGAATAGAACGAGGGGCGAATTATTGGTTATGTCAATAAGGGCTTTGGGATAAGCATGGTGATGGACGGAAGGAAGGGTATCCTCCTCTTCTTCCAATAGTTTCATCTTCCACTTAAATCTGCTAGTTGGATGGTAGTTTCTAGATCTACAGTCTCTTCAATTTTGAGCTTCCTACAAAGAGTTAGTGTGAGGCCATTGATGAAATTTTCTTGGCCAAGGGTTTGGTCACCTTTGCCCTAGCGACATGGCCTGATCTACATAACACTCAACCCATTCCTTCTGGTCTTGCTTCAACTAGTACAATGCATTTAGGACCATCTAATAACTTCCTCTTTCCTTAACTTGTCATGCTTTTCCTCAATCAGGGCTCCTTGGGATCTCCCAACCATCAAAGGAGGTTTTCCATCACAACCAAACGTTAAGGGGTCCTACCTGGTAGGCCGAGCTACATGAGCACTATCTTAATAGAGAGCACACAATACTATGTCAATTGAGAAGTGTTGAATATGTTTGCATCAACTCAGAGGCACCAACTGATCTCAAGACCTCCACATTTGTCACAGTAATGTAGCATAGCAATCCATTCCTCAATAGCAACCGTGTGTTGTGTCATAAGTCATACTGCTTTTAGGACTAAACATTGCTAAGCAATATTCAATGTAATGAAAGGTAAAGCTAGTCAGTATAAGGTTTGTGGAACGTGATAGCTCTCGCCTCAACAATCATTAGTATACAATGTAAGAGCCGTAGTAAATATAAACATGAGTGCCCACTGTCGTTTTATTCTAAAATGGGAAAGGGTGTGGTTTTGATCAGTAGTCTCATGAGCCAAATGCATCCTGGTTCATTATATTGTCTATAGGTAGTTGATAATCTCCATCAAAATCAATGATGTGCTGCTCCTGGAGAACTCACAGTGCAGCCTCAAACAACAGCATAGGACAATAGAGTAGCTTCTTACAGTACTCCTAGTAGTAAAATTTCCTAGCTACCGTGCTCCCATTTTATACTTGAGCATTGTCCCAGATAAATTGGAGCCACGTTTGGATCCATGGTGTCGCAATAGTCCTTCCTTATCTGGGAATCTCCATACTATGTGTGTGGCAGGTCTCTCAGATAGTCTTTTATCATTTTATGCTTTGACAGTGTGCTTTGCACCTTTGCATTCACTCTATGTATGTGGGGTAGACTTCCATTTCTAGATGTTCAGTTGAGGGTGTGTGCTGCAATGGATGAGTGTTAGTTGTATGCAAGGAAGGGAGAATGTCAGTTGCTAGGCTACACACGATACTTAGAAACAAAATGTAAGAGCAAGGAAGGAGAGAAAAGTATACAACAAATGGAAAGAAAGTGCTTTGTATTACTTGGGCTCTATGGGCAATGGAAAGATACAACTTACTCTTCATCCAAACTCTATGCACATGAGTTGCACTAGCAACAAGACACTCCCTAATATCTATGACATTATATGCATGCCCTTTGACAAGGAATAATGGGTACTACCCACTCACATTTATATACATTTGCACCTCCTATCAAAAGGGTTAGGTTCCATCACACCAATGCCAAAGTCTCTTGATGCTCTATAATGAAGGCACAAACGTTTGACATTGGTGGCCTTGGTTGAATTGTGAAATAAACCCATAAATGTAGCACTTCTCTGATTCAAGCAAGGAGGTTTTTCACTCTTGTGGATGTCCTATATGAATAGGTTCAAGATGACAATCATAAACATAAGGCTACACCTTTATTCATTTTCGTCATCCATTATAATTATATAGGTGGTGATTTTTAATGTGTTTGTAGAAGGTTAAGCTAATAGCGAGTGCTAGTGTGGAACCAAAAGACTTGTATCAACCAAGATATACTACCTTTATACCTGAAAATGATCAACTAGAAACATTCAGGGAATTCTCTGAAGTTTGACTGTTTTAAACCTCCACGATGGACCATTGATTGTCACAAATGTCAAGGATACAGTACAAGAGCATTTCTCATGGGATTTTGTAACATAAACTGGGGTGGACTTAAAGAGGGAAAGTCAACACTAGTTTCACACCCCTGGTAATCAATAGCTGTGCATATTATGGTCAATCAAGAAAGAAGACATAAACATTTTTTTGATGGCTTAGATCGAATAAAGTAAACTCAAAACTTACTACCATCTAAATATTGATCCATTAGGTGGAAATTGAACCATTTGGTCCGAATGACAATAGATTGTATTACTTTATTCTTTAAACTTTGACCATTTAAATAGTTTAGTTACTATCTAATTCTACAAACATTTTAAGTTTTAATAAACCTCTTTATGAGCATGGACTCCATATACTTATTTATCTTAACATAAAAAATATGCTCTAATTCAAATATTAGAATGAACGACATTGATTGAGATGAAATTCCTTAATTTATTGTAGAAAACAAAGCATATTTTGGTAATTATAAGTAAAGGATGTATTAGATCATGTCATTGACTTGGTTTTTTTATTTTTTTTGTTTGACATCAAAAGCAAACAAAATCGCACCTTTAAACTAGCAATATGTACATTTTTTTAAAAGTTCAAAAGTATACTTAGTTTGCAAAATTTATGAAATTAGTTCTCTTTAATGTCACTAAAAGATTGTAAAACTGATTAAAATTTAGGAGTAGCAAAAAATCTAGAAAATGTGTTGCAAATGATAACTCATGACTCGTTGTCATTTTTCATGACTCGTTGTTCATGGTTGTCGGCCTCATAAGTGTGTCAAACAGCCATTTCTTTGTTGGGGGTCCTAGAAGTGTGCTCCAAAGCATTGTCCCTCTAGGTGAGCCTAAGCTCTCTACCCTCATGTGAGTTGAGTTCTAGCTACATGAGCTGTTGTTAAAACTGGCCTCGCAAAAGACTGCCCTAGATAGGTACATGACTGAATGATCTTGTGTAGTCTCCAACGGTGACTCACGTATCATGGGGATCTTGAGGAATTCCGTTGAATCCCCTACTCTCAAACAACTGCTTGTGGGAGCTCCATATGCACAAACCACCCACTTGTGCCACCCAAGCGGCTTCCAAATCCTATGCAAGTGATTCAATGGACAAGGGGAAAGAAAGGGGAGAGGGAGAGGGAAGGGAGGAGAGCATGAGGGAGGGGGATGGGAACAAGGGAGTAATGGCAATCACAAGACAACTCACAAGGAAGAATAAAGAAACTCAATGCAAGAGAATGAGATTAAAAAAAGCTTCTATTCCATCCCTTGAAAGCACACAATGAAGACCAAAGTCAAACATTTACCCTTCTATACAAGTCACCTTTTGAAGGGAGGGACAACCCTATTCCTTGTACCACTCTCTCTCTCTCTCTCTCTCTCTCTCGTTACAAATTGGTCCCATATGGCACCAAGGCATATTGTAATTCTCTCAACCTTCCTTTGTCTCCAAATGTCTCTTGTCTTATCTATATGAGATCCAAATGGCTCTTGTGTTATCCTTGCCAATTCGGGCGATCAAATGACTACTTCGAAATGGAGCCATTTCTGGCTCAAAACCCATAGGGTTTGGATAGGCTAGATCCATTAACATGCTCAATGGTTGCTAACATGCCCCCCTTCCTATTCACAATCCCTATGTGGATTATGTCTAGTGCATAACATTGGGCTTGAGGGCATTGTTCATGATGTAGTAGTGGTCGAATGTCCTATGGGATATGCGGTAGAAGGGATGGAGAGGTTTCCAAAAATGTGTCTCAAACATATCGTCAAAAGTTGTATGTGAAGATTTTTGACATGTAGATAGAGCCGCAGTGACTTGAGGAAATGAAGGTCCCTCATTCAAATTGAAGACGAGATCTCTGCTTACACGGCTGCTGCTCGTGCTCCTTCGCTGGTATGTCCTGTGCTGGCAGATCCCTTAGCAAAATTATCAACAGCCTGCATAACAAAAAATTTGGACTCAAAAAGGGGCCCTTTGGAGAATTACTAAAATATTAGAGGCCTGGATAAGGGAATATGGTATCCATGAAGGAGATTATGCCATATGGACTTCTCTATAACAAAGGCTCCCTAAATCTAGGGGAAATTTCAGTTTTTTTTTAAAATACCCCAAAAAACATCATTGGTGGTTCACAATAAAAAATTATCTTTGACAGGCCTGCCCTGACCATGTCAGGCCTCCTTGTTTTCCTCCCAAGGCAAACTATCCCCTAGTTAAAACTATGCTCACGTTTTCCATTTGGTTCAACCATTTGGCCTAAACTTTGACTTCCTAACTAGCTCTCCCCCTATTCTCTCTCTTCCAAAATGTTTGAAACATTCATTCCTGCCACTTTCTAGCAATTGGTTTCAAAATATCTTCTTTCCACTCTTGCTTAGTCATTCTCTCTCCTCTTTGCTCACGTTTTTCTTCCACATTCGAAAATCTCTCAGAGAAACTTCTGTCAAAGCTTTGTTCATCCCTCTTCTCTTCCATTCATTCTCTACTTATTTCACTCTCTCTTAGAAACCAAAGTTGCGACCTAAATCTGCTTGGAAGGAGTGAGAAAAACGGGTGTTCTCTCATTTTTGGTTCTTTCCTCACCTTTTTGGAGTATAGAGAGTCACCTCCTGAAGTTGCGACCTAAATCTGCTTGGAAGGAGTGAGAAAAGTGGGTGTTCTATCATTTTCGGCTCTTTCTCTACCTTTTTAGAGTATATAGAGCCAACTCCAGAAGAAGGAACACATACTTTCCAGGTAATGAAGTGATTTTGTCTTGAAAGTTTTGTTTGTATTAAGTAGATACGTTTTTTTATCACACTTTGTCTATATGTTTGTTACAAGAGACAGGGAAGAGGGAGAGATTGAGGTAGATGATATATAAAACTACAAGACGATTTTTGACATTTCTTTCTTCACTGGTATAGGAGGTATAGATAGAGGAAGGGAAAGAGAGAGAGAGAGAGAGAGAGAGAGAGAGAGAGAGAGATTATTTCAAACTGCTATGTTGTTTTCTATTTGAGGGGATGAGCGAGGGAGAGAGAGACATAAAATAGTCATTTTTTTCTTCATTAGTATAGGAGGGATAGATATAGGAAGGGAAAGAGAGAGAGAGAGAGAGAGAGAGAGAGAGAGAGAGAGAGAGAGAGAGAGAGAGAGAGATTATATTTGAAACTGCTGTGTTTTTTTATCTGTTTGAGGGGATGAGTGAGGGAGAGAGATAGAAAATAGTAGTTTTCTTATTTGCTACTATAGAAGGGGTAGATAGAGGAAGGGAAGAGAGAGACAGAGATTATATTTCGAACTGCTATGTTTTCTTTTGTTGAGGGGATGATTAAGGGAGAGAGACAGAGATTGTATTTCAAATTGCTAGGTTTTAGAAGTATTTGAGAAAGAAGTAAGAAAAAGAGATCCTAATCAAAGAGTTTTGGGAGGGAGAGAGAGAGTGATATGATATTGATAGTGTTTTCTTTGTTTGTGGAGAAACAGAGCAGGAAGAGAGCATATCATAACTAAGTATTTCAAAAAAATTTGATGTTTGTTTGTGTGAGAGGCACCTTGGAAGACTGACTCAGAGAGAGAAGTATTCTATGATTTATGTAATAATATTTTGCTTGTTTTTGTGAGAGGTTTAGTTAAAGGAGAGAGGGAAGGAGGGGGAGGGAGAGGGGGAGAGAGAGAGAGAGAGAGAGAGAGAGAGAGAGAGAGACTTGCAAAGAAAGAGAAAGAGAGGGATAGAGAAAGAGAGAATAGAAGATGTAAATTTGGAGGGTCTTTGGAAGTAGAAAGAGCTAATTTTAATCATATGGTACAGGGGCAGAAACTATGGAAGTAGAAAATGATAGATACAGAAGTAGTTTACAGTCTGTTCTATTAAAGAATGTTAAGGATGAGCATGAGGAATGGATTCCTTAGCTCTACAAAAAATATTCTTGGATTGTAATGCAACCCACTAATCGTGGGTGCTACAAAGTGGGTCGGAAGGATGCAATGGACATCTCCAAACATTGGAAGGGAAGGATCTTAGATTTTGAAATTTCTCCTAGCAGTAACACAGTGACACAAGTATATATTCAACATGTCTTTACCCATGCAAACATATATGTGCATCCGAATGTAGGACTTCCATATCATAGGCCCAATTGTAAGTTTTTCAAAGTGTACTAGTACTTCATTTGCTTTCTAAAGTATTTGCATTTATTTGGCGACGTTGACACTACTGTCTTATGCCTTGTATTTGTTTTGCAGACTTATATCCATCTACTTACAAAGAGTGGGAGCCTGCAGCATGCATAACTGGGGTGTTGCATGTCCTCCATGTTGAGATCGGGAGTCTTTAGTATGAAGGTCGCACACCATCAGAATTAAAAAAGGACGGGATCTTCTTCTATGACTCAATTTTCATTGTGCTAGATGAAGAAGGAAACTATGATAGATTAGAATCTCTTCCCTTGCCCTCTTTTGATAGTCTAAAATGGCCGCTTCCAAGCATGGAGATAAGCGAATCATATAGAAATAGAATGTTTAATGATGTGTGAAATGCTATGAAGCCAACTACTGGTGGAAGAAATGCTAGGTTGACCTAGTTTCTTCCATTTCCACGCTTTGTTGATTTCTTTGCAAGTTGTAGGCAATTAAGGAAAACAAAGATTACTTACACTTGTAAGAGCTTAGAAATGGACTGGCTATCTGAGCTATTTGACAATGGATGGACAACAAGAACATATCATGCCGAAGATTTAGTACAATGTCGATTGAACACTTCAGATGTGACATTTTGGTGAGCAAATCTTACAATTCTTTTTTGTATAAAAAATGATCAGGATACTGTGTATTAATAGATCCCAAATTTTGCAGGTATTTCATTGGAAGGCAAAATCTCTACATGACTTTCACATATAGAAGGTTTAGATGGAAGAACCTTCAATGGGAAGCAATGGATGATGATCTGCACGATGGGAATCACAGTCCTATTGTCGAGGTATCAATTTATCGGCAAGGACATCCTAATCTATGTTGGAATTGGAAGAGGAGTGGACCATGCGATTTATTAGGGAAGAATTGCAGTTGGCAATAGCAAGCCCTCCCCAAGACTATTATTTTAGACTTGATAATTGTAAAGTTAGATAGAGGGATGAGACAAGTATCCTTTGTAAGAATTGTTGCCCCCCTTATACTCTAGAGATAGTAGAGACATGATGGTAGGTATTTCATATGATATCCAGTTTCTTGGATCCTTACTGCTTCAACAATGTACTTGGCAATGAGGCATTGTTACATGTATGAACAAAAATCATATATAATACCAAGTGTTGTTTCATTTATTGTTAAGAAATTTTAAATTAAGTATACACCTCTAGATTGATGGCTCTCTATGGTCTATGAATGATAAAGCGATAAATATTTGTATTTTTAAATTTGTGTGGGTATTTGTATATCTGTATTGTGCAAGACAGAGAGTGTGTGATCTCAAGATAGATAGCAATTAGAGTGTGCGAGAGAGAGAGAGAGAGAGAGAGAGAGAGAGAGAGAGAGAGAGAGAGAGAGAGAGAGAGAGAGAGAGAGAGAGAGAGAGAAGTTGAGAGTACAAGAAGTAGCACAAATAATGCACCTGGCCATGAGACAGAGTTAGATGTATGAATAGAGAGTGAGAGAGCAGTCAAGGACACAAAGGGAGGGAAAGAGAGAGGGAGGGGGAGGGATACAAAGGGAGACAGAGAGAGTTAAGATTTCATTTATTCATTTGCACCTCTAAGTTGAGAAAGAGAAAAATACGAAAGTTAAAAAAACCCATATACAACTAATCCAAAGGGTGGATCCGCTTACAAAATACAAAAAGTGTATATATGAAATCAATGTCCATGATAATGGAGACGGGGACAGAAAGAGAGAGATGGAGAGTGGGATAGAGAGAGAGAGAGGTAGAGAATGGGAAAAGAGAGAGAGTTAAGATTGCATTTATTCATTTGCACCTCTAAGTTAAGAAAGAGAAAAATAAGAAAGTTAATTAAGGTCTTTGGGAGACTATGAGATTGAAAAAAAACCCATATACAACTGATCCAAAGGGTGGAGCCGCTAACAAAATACAAAAAGTGTATATGTAAAATCAATGTCCATGACATAGATAGCTAAGGGCAACATGGCAACAAGATGATCATCGGGTGTCAAAGAGAGAGAGAGAGAGAGAGCAAATAGGGACACAAAGGGAGGGAAAGAGATAGAGAGACAGAGAGAGAGAGAGAGAGCAAGGGAGAGGAGGGGAGCAAGAGAGAGAGAGAGAGAGAGAGAGAGAGAGAGAGAGCAATGAGGGACACAAAGTAAGGGAATGAAAGAAAGATATATTAACATCCGCGGAAGACCTTGTGGGTCTATGAGAGAGAGAGAGAGAGAGAGAGAGAGGGAGATAGCTAAGGGCAACGAGAGAGAGATAGAGAGAGACAAAGAGAGAGAGAGAGAGAGAGAGAGAGAGAGAGGGAGAGAGTGAGAGAGACGAAGGGGAGATAGCTAAGGAGAGCAAAGAAAAAACAATGAATATTAAATCATTGTAATTAAGAGCATTTTTAAGGGTAATGTCCATTTATAAAGTACACTTCTAAGGTCATTTTCACATTTTCAGTTTCATAATTTTGAGTAACCTTGCATTCCACAGCCTCCTCTTTCATCTTCCTAAGCATCCTCCTACACTCATGGCTTCCCCTAGAGAGGATTTTGACCATGGATTTCATCCACTGATTCCCATGCCTCTACAGATTAGGTTTATCCTATCTTCTGCAAAGCATTCGATCTTGAGTCACACTTGAGAGCTCTCCTTCTTGCTAATAATCCCTCTCTTCAATTTTTTGATAGACTTATCCATGGGCAATCTGTCGCAATTGCTAACTCCCCTCACCAATGGGTTTCATTGGATATTTTGAGCTCTTTTGACCAGAGTGCTAACTTCAAGAAGACACTAGGTAAGGCCATGGATAATGTCCCTATCTCTCTCCGTGAGTACGCTATTCCCAAATTTGATTTAGGGAATGAAAAATAACATTGAGGGTTTAGGGTACAAAACCCAACCAAATGTTATGATTTTAAACCCAGGACATCCTGCCACTGTCACTTGCCCTGCCACTTGCCCCTGACACATGCCCTTGCCACTTGCCCCTCCCACTCCATTTGTGTAAATAGGGTTATGGTTTTTTCACAGATAAAAATCATATCTTTAAGAAATTTGATTTGGGAGGCCACTGGGACCCTAGCAACCATGCCCATCAAGTCAGATTTTGGGCTTGTAGGGGTTTTTTTGGCATAAAATTGATGGGCATGGTTGCTAGGGTCCCAGTGGCCTCCCAAATCAGATTTCTTAAAGATATGATTTTTACTTGGAAAAAAACCCTTATTCTTATTAATTCTTGAAAAATGATAATTTATTAATTTATATAATCTTTGGATTTTGATGTAATATGTTGGTTGCAGGATTATTTATGGGTTGATGAGTATACCGGATGCAAGTGTGGAACAAAGAGTCTTCTGGTGGGAGGATGGCGTCGATCGGCCACTACATCAGTGGCTCAACACATTTTGGTGTTCCATCGACAATTATTGCCAGATGGAAAGATAAACATCATGAAGTTCAGGGTCCTCAGTCGAATGGTGAAGATGAGGCCCATTCGTCCTACTGCCGATCGTGTTGTTCTGATTAGGCATAGTGTAGCTTTATTTTTGTTCTCAGGCACACGATCTAGTCCGCTTCATAGTATTATAGCTATTGCAGGGCTAGCTGGCATTACAGATCCCTTGGCTATAGAGAATGAAATTGTGCAGCCCTCTCTTCTTCAGCAAGCAAAAAAGGGATTTGAGCCAAGCAGGAAGAAGCGTAGACTAGAGTAGCTTAGGCATTCAAGCTTTGATGATCTTTGTGATACTACTCAATGTAAATAAAGAATAAAATTTTCAAATTATTTTCTCTTCCCATTTACAAAACATTGTTTCCTTTTCTATGTTAAGTAAAATTGAGTATTATTTCCTCTGATTCTCTTTCACAGATTGTCACTGAAAAGCTTGACAAGAACAACTTCCAGGCATGGAAGTTTAGAATGACGAATTTCCTTATGGGAAAAGGCTATTGGGAGTTCATTACAAGAAATGAAGAAGAACCAGTTCTTCCTAATGTTCCCAATCAACAAGAAATGCAGGCATTTAAAGGATGGCATGAGAGAGCCAGAAAAGTTATGTACTGGCTGTCTATCAGCATTTCGGATTCTATGATTGTGCATATTCAGGATGCAAGTACACCAATTCATTTTGCTTTTGTATACATTGAGAGTGCATGTAAGTAAATTAATAGATTGCAAATACATTGAAAATAAATTTAAGATTGCACATGCAAAGACAATTCTAAAAAAGACATTCTATTGTATTGATGCTCGTAGGTAGAGTACAAGGTAGATGCCCATAGGCAGAGTACAAGATAGATGCCCGTAGGTAGAGTACAAGGTGGAGCATACAAAATCCCTAAGTGCCCTTGGGCTTCCTAAGATGTACAATAAATTGCATGTCTATAGCGGTCACCATGACCCTTTTCCTATGGATGGCAGCTAGCTGGGTGTCATCCATGAGGTCTACTAGGTAGGCCTCAGATGCATGTTGCAGCACAAGCAAGGCATCTCTAGAAATATGCCAAGGTTGAGGTCCTGCATGACCTCATGTACCACCCTTGCGAAGCTGGCCATCGGGATGAGCAGATCAATGGACTTCTAAAACTTTCTGATCTCCTGAAGTGCCTCTGTCCCTGGCTTGAATCTGTATTGCCTCATTGGAGGAGGGCCTCTTTGCCCTTGAGGTGGAGGGCCTCTTCTTGGATGTTGAGGGGCTCTTTGACCTACACTTGGAGCTTGGGCACCTCTCCCCCGTTGGTGTGGACCCTGATTGTCTATTCTTGCCTTGGTCCTCTACTCTGCCCTTCGTTGTTCCTCTTCCACATGCTCCTCCTCTATGCTCTCCGAGTCATCCGTCTCTATCAGAAGATCTTCTTGTGCCTTCCTCTATCCCTCCTCTTGTGCCTTCCTCTGTCCCTCTTGCTCCCTGTCTGGCTTTCGGATTGGTAGTTTCTCCCTTCGACAGGGATCATCGGGGGGAGGGGGGGGGGGGCTATCACTCTCTGTCTCTGAGTCTGGAGGTGGGTCTGGTTGTACCAGTCTCTTTGGTGCCTTGATCTTGGGCTTGGCCATGGGGGATGGAGAAAGTTGTGAGAGTGGAGAGCTCTTTAAACAATGAAATGAAAATGAGGGCGCATTCTCTTATATAGGGACAAAAACCCTAATTTAAAAAAAATACTTGTTTCAATAAAAACCCTTAAAAAAGTAAAATTAGTGCAACCTTGAGCTAAATACTTATAATTAACATCCCATAGCACAAAATTTCTCATTTATACTGCAACTCATTTCCATTATACGTTGGCTTTATTACAAATCACATAACTAAAATTACAAATAAATTCTGAATCTTATGCATGGGCATCCACATTGGAAGAGTCTACACCATCATTTTCATCTGTCTCCACCCATATGTGCCCTTGTATAAGACGGGTTGCATGCCAACTTGCATGATTCTGTCTTGCATTCGATGAGTTGTATATTCTTCTTCGACGTTTTGCGTTAACATCTTGCACTGCATGGGACACTAAGGACTCTTTGAATGCTAGTGTTGCAGCTGCTCTTATTTCGATATACCTGTACCACTATTGAACCAATTGAACCATTAACCATTGGGCTTGACTTAGTTCTACCACCCCCGTGTTGGGTCGCTCTATTATATGCACAATGTGCTTGCTAATGCGATCTTTCCATGCCGTGAGTGGACCACACTTCGATGCTTCCATAATTCCATGCCATATATGGTGCATGAGCATATAATATGTGCTACCAAATAGAAAAACAAATCAGTAAATATAGGACCATTCAATATGCACATCTCAATGTCCAAGTTAGAGATTACCATGTACTATGTGAAATGATTCTTTCCCCAAGCTATCTCCATATTCCAACTAAAGTCATTCACAGCATTGATGAAACACTACGCATCATCTTCTTTGAATGTTTTCTTTTGTAGTAAAGGTATTGTAAGTGAATTGCATTTATAATAGTGCTCTCTCCCAATTGAGCATCTAATGTTTGAACCTTTACCTATAATTCTTGATTTTTCTTCTCTATGCCATCATATGCAGACATTTGAACACTTGTAGCTTGCATAGATGATACCAAATGTTGATTCCAAGCCTCCAACATTGTGATCCTTTTGTCTCTTTCATCAAGCAAAGATTGATATTGCTTGTGAAGGCTACTTGCTCCATGACCAATCAACCTTCGACCATATCCTAACAAACCATTCTCACCCTTACATAGGAACTTTATTAAGCTATTCAATCCATGGAATTGAGGAGTCTAACAAGTTTGTGGATCTACTGGATATATTTTCCCTTCTAACCACAAATCCATATGTGCTTTTCCTTGATTTCGAAGAGCTACTAAATCACTTTCACTTGCTAAGGAGGATTCATTCCTCATTAAAAATGATGCATTCTCTGCATCTATTTGAAAATGGATATCCACCTTTTTTAAATTCCGAGCGGCTTGCATGATTTCATGCACTTTCCACCTAGTATAATATAACATTGACATTAATAAATAATATACAAACATGACATGTTTCAGAAAAGTATCAAACTAAGCAAAAGTGAAAACCCCAATTGCATGCAAAATCTAACAATTGAAATCTACAAATTCAAGAAAACATTTACTTATCATCAAACCCTATTAAACTATGTAAATGAACAATACCTCACAGGGATCTTTGAAGAAAAAACGTGATCAAACTTGTCCTCCTCAATGGTCCCTCTTGTAATCCAGGATGCTGAAATTGATGGATTTTTTTCCAATACTAATTATATGCTTCCAAACAACTCCAAATCTATTTCTAACCATATCCTGTAAAAAAACTCAATAGTAAGAGTGTATCTTTTAAAACAAAAAAGTCTTTCTTCCTCTTTAATTCATGTATTAAAAGAAAACAACAAAATTACCAAAACAAATAATAAATTAACTGTTTCTTCAAAGTTGCATCATAAAATCTCATTATTTTCATTGTCTTGCATTGTTCTAAAGGTTTTTTCACCTGAATCTCCATGCAAGTTTCTCTGATAGACCCTGATTTGAGTTGAAAACTAAAAACATTCTAAAACTACATGAATGAACAGTATAGGTCTGATTCTTGGAGCAAGATTCTTTGAAAGAAAAATGTCATCAAACTTGTCCCTCCCAGTGGTCCCAAATGTGTTCCACGATTGATGAAGTTAATGGTTCTTGCTTCAAAACAAATTATATGCTCCCAAACATCTCGAAATCTATTTCAAGCAATATTCTATAGAAAACCATTGATAGTAAGAGTGAAAAAGACTCATTTCTCATGGAATTTCTTATAAAACAAACAAATTTTTCAACGTTTTCAAACCATGAAATAAAACAAAACGACACAACTACACAAAATGAACTAAGAACTAACTGTCTCTTCAAAGTTACATCATTAACAAAAAAATCTCGTCATAATCATTGTGTTGCATTGTTCCAAAGATTATCTCACCTGAACCTCCATACAAGCTATTTGGATGGACCCCAAACCTTCACAAATGGTTCAAAATCATGCACCCTTAGAGATTGCAGCAAGGAAAGTAACTAGTATTGCGAGATGAAAAGAAAGATTGATTCTCATGCATCAGCAATTGCAATGACTGAAAGTCAATCTTCTTTGATCCTTTATCAAAGAATCTTGTCCAGTAGCTCCTTCTAAGCTCCAAACACCTTGCATCATTCATGGCTCGCTCAGAACATTGATTGCCTTGTCTTCCTGAATGAAATGATTTCAGATCATGGGAGAATCTCAGATGAGAGAGGAAGTGGCAAGATCTGAAGGAGAAGCACCCAAAATAGAGAAAGAAGAAGGTAGGTTGAATCTCATTCAAAAATCTTGAACGTTTTGAAAGAATGAGAGTGAAATGGGAGAGAAATACAGGTAGAGAAGAGAAGTGACGAGATTTTGGCATGAGAGTCCATCCCATGAGAGGGAGAATAGAGAAAGAAGCTTCTCGCTCAAAAGCCAGCAGGAAATTTGAAAAGAGGGCTGGAGCAAAGAAAAATTCAAAATGGTGCTCAGAAATGAGGGGGAAGCAAGAGGAATGAGAGAGAATGAAAGGAATGTGGTAGTTGGATGGGAGGATTTTGTTTCAGGCCAAATGGTTCAAGTTTGGTTCAGACTAGGTTTCTCAGTTTGGTTATAGTTAAAAAACGTGATGGGAGAGTTGAAACAGCAAGTGGGTGCTCCACCTTATTGTTAGGGCCATTGAATAAAGAAATAGAGAAGTCAGGCAACTTCCAATATTCTATTGCCCTCCACCAGCCAATATTCTATTGGGTTTTATTCACTTATTCTTCCATGTCACCAGCCCAAGGGCTCCCTTACAAGACCCTTTTTGAGTCCAAATTTTTTGTAATGAAAAAATGCATGGTGGCTACAATGGCAGATGCGAATGTCATGCTAAACTCTTCCATTTGGGCAGCCAGAGCGACGAAAGAGCCAACTTTTGGAAAATCGAAGCATGGAAATTTGTATACAATGTTAGGATCTGCTTCTCATATCTTTTCAAAATCGAGCCAACTCTAGCGTCAGTGTAGGGGCATAAATGTTGGGTCAATTCTCCATTCAAACCCCACACAACAATATGTGGTTCAAAATGCTACATGCCACAAAAATTAAATTCTCCATTGAGGCTACAGTTTTGCATCAGTTTTCATCGTCGTTAATATCTTATAATCTGGTTGGGTGTAGCCTCCCTGAGTATGTCATTTGTATTCTCACCACCATTTGTGGAAGGTCCATTGAATGAGCTTTGTGAGGGCTCTCACCTCCATGATATCTTTCCTAGATAGATGAAATCTCTACATCATCGCATATTTTGGGTTCATGGGATAGGGTCACTGCCATACCAGTCTATTTCATCCATAGTAGGGATGGTATGTTACACTACTTCCGGTGGCACATCCTTCATGTTTGTGTATTTCTAGGCCAAAAAATCTTGAAATTCATGCAACATGGCAAGCAAGGCATGTTCTTGCTCGGAAGTTAGGTCATCATCTATGTAAATCGTCTTAGGGTCCTCTCCTAGACCCCAACCAGGTTCACTTATTGACCTTTTCAGGACCATCATACCCATTTCGGTCTCCTTGCTTGGTAGACCTCTTAACCTATTCTAGCAATATCCTACGGTCCTATACTATGTAAGCTTTAATGTGTTTGGGGACCTACTACAAGTGAGTCTCTTCCTCATTCTCATCATCTTCTATGGCTTCTAGAATGATTTGCTTTCCCTTGTAGGGAGTCTTAGGGTTCTTGGCCTTTGAGGCCTTGCTTTTGTAGGGTGGTTTATCCTCTACATGAGGCATCTCGATAGGGGGAGCCTCCTCCACTTTAAGGGAACCTAGGGGGGCCTTATTCAATTGGGCTCCCCAGTTTGATGAGAACTCATGATGTCTCGTAGCAACACCCACATACCTCATCCAATAAACGCCTGTTTTGACTTTTCGTACCCTTTCATCTTCTATGGTGGCTCTCACGACATCTATCATATTAAGGGGTACTACCATGCCCGGCCCCTTGAGTTGCCATTTTGTTTCTTGTCTTTTTGACCGCATCCACACTTATCTCCAAGCACCCACACTCATCTCCAGGCTTACATAGTCATCCCCAAGCATACAAGAGAAGAGGGTGAACAAGGAAGAGAAAAAGAGAAGCAGCTTTGAAGAAGGACAAGAAGCTTCCATACCTCTATCCAAGGTAAGTCTCTTGGCGATTGGTCTTCTTTGGAAGTTGCTCTCTTCAGAAGTTGCTCTCTTTGGATTCGTCCTTTGTCGTATGTAGGAAAGGGATGTTTTTGGTACTAGTGTTGTTCTTTTTGGGTCATGCACATGTCCTTTTCAGTTTCTTTCAAAAAGGCGTTTGTCAGAGCATGTCTATAGGCACGTCAAAAAGCATGTCTAATAACACATCTAACTTTTGGAAAAACAGATAGCCATGCCTGTAGACGCGTCTATAGATGAACTATGATAGTTTTTCTTGTGTGTTCTTCCCTTTCCCCTTCCCCTTCCCCTTTCTTTTCCTTCTCTTTCCCTTCTCCTTCCCTTTCCAAGAAAGGGATTGCATGAATGATGGAAATAAGTGATTGCATGAATGATGGAAAGGGATTGCATGAATGAAGAAAGGGATTGCATTTGTGAGGAAGTAAGAGATTGCATTCTCTTTTTCTCTCTTTTCTCCTCTCTTTTTCTCTCTTATCTCCTTTCTTTTTTCTTCTCTCTTTTCCTCTCTTTTCTCATCTCTTTCCTTCTCTCTTTTTCTCTCTTTTATCCTCACTTTTTCTCTCTTTTTCCTTCTCTCTTTTATCCTCTCTTTTCGTCTCTTTTCCTCTCTATTTCTCTCTTATCTCCTCTCTTTTTCTCTCTTTTTTCTCCTCTCTTTTCTCCTTTCTTTCCTTCTCTCTTTTTCTCTCTTTTATCCTCAATTTTTTTCTCTTTTTCCTTCTCTTTTATCCTCTCTTTTCCTCTCTCTTTTTCTCTCTTATCTCCTCTCTTTTTCTCTCTTTTTTCTCCTCTCTTTTCCTCTATTTTCCTCTCTTTTCTCCTCTCTTTCCTTCTCTCTTTTTCTCTCTTTTATCCCCACTTTTTCTCTTTTCACTTTCTCTCTTTTTCTCTCTTATCTCCTCTCTTTTTCTCTATTTTTTCTCCTCTCTTTTCTCCTTTTTCTCATCTCTTTTTCTCTCTTTTTTCTCCTCTCTTTTCCTCTCTTTTATCCTCTCTTTCCTTCTCTCTTTTTCCCCATGTGAAGCTTCAATAGCCTGACATTGAGCAAGTAGATACAGACTTCTGTCACTCTAATTCAAAGAATGCAAGAGTCTATAAATGCTTGCTCAATGTCAGGCTGTCACTCTATTTTTTCTTTTGCATCTCGTGACGAGGGCATGCATAATGGAAAGAGGGCATGCTCGATGGTAATCTTCTTCTTTTCTTTTCTTCAGCTCATCATGTGGCTAGGAAGCTCTTTAGCCTCACCTAATCTTCGGGATGCCATCTTTCGGGAGTTATATAACATTTTGGGGCACCCTCCCACTCCTGGGGAGTTATACACATACATGACGGGTACTCCAAACCACCCCAACCCCACACCAGCTGAGATTACCCCAGTGGAGTCGAGACAGCCCAGCCGGCTACAGAGCTGAGCCCCTTCTCCCCCCTGCGATCAGGAGGCCCTTCCGCCTCGTGAAGCCGCTGGCGTACTCCCATGCAATTAAGAGTCGCATCTCCAGCTACAAGTGGCCAGCGTACTAGCTCAACATAACAAGGCACTAGGCGTAGTTGTAGGGAGAGTGGTGGTGGATGCATGGCACAGTGCTTTGGGGGGGCTAATGGTGGGGGTGGGGATGATTCAGATGATGCAGACGTGCCAGAGGGTGATGGTACGATATTCTATGACATCACTCAAACAGGAGGCATCTTGATGGATGCATGGGGAAAGGACATCATGGCCTTCATGCACTCTGTAATTGCTAACAACTACATAGATTGCTTTATTCACTACAAAGACCATAAAAAAAAGTTAGCTGATGAGACCCTCGCTACTGTTCGCTCTAGGTATCCCAATCCCCCCAATGTTTAGTTCACAGATAAATGGGCCAAGTCAAAGATTGTTATGATACTTGCCAGTAAAAGATCTTTGCTTAAGAGGCAGGCACTAGCCAAGATTGCCAGGAGAGAGGGAAGTCAACCACCAAGGGGTCAACCCCACACCGCTCTCAAGTGTGAGTGGAAGAAAGCAATGAAGGTAGCGAAGGCGGACCCTAGTCTGCAGCACGTGGAGGCACAAAGGATCCAAATGAAGCAATATGCATGGAAACATGCATTTTGGAGTAGGGGGTATTGAATCATGGAAGGCCCAATTTGTAAGTATCCATCTCAAATTATATTGTGTTTATGTGGTTTATTAGGAGGTTGTTTCTTTGTACTAACCCCTCCGCAAATTGTGTCATCTTGTAGCTTGATATCATGGGCAGGTACCCTACTCCTGTCGAGACAGCCTACCACCGCCACCATCACAGAGGAGATACATGGAGCTGGCACTTCTATGATGACGGGTTGATTATTGAGGAGCAATATATCCGGGCTACTAGAGTGCCCCCCAGGTATTTAAAAGTAATTAAATAATGTCAATATTCTAAATAAAGATTTGATTTTTTATACATTGATACATGTTGTCCCTCATTTACAAGGCCTTACAGCTAATCAGGAGGAAGAAGATGAGGAAGAAGGGAGCGAGGATGTGGAGAACTTAGATTAGTCGTAGAAGTAGTGCTAGCTACTCTATTTTGTACTTGAAGCCATTGGCTTGGCTTCGTGCCTCTCTTGTATATACACTCCTCTTATTTTTTGTACTTGAAGCCACATGACGTGGCTTGGCTTCGTGCTATATGTACATACAAGCACTTTTTGGGCTATGAATTAATATACACTCCTTTTATTTTTTTGGCTTTCAATTTCCTTGTGCAACATTCTATCAATGAATGCCTTGTGAACTAAACGTTTTGGAGTTGTAATGTTTTATTCGGAATTGTAATCGTCGGCTATAGACGTGCTTGGAATTCGTGCTAATTAAAATGCAGTTGGCTGTAAGAGTTGAATTGCACAATGTGGAAATGGGATTCTTGTAACTACATAGCATACACAACATACACAACATTCTATTCAACCACACAAAATTTTGCTTTTATTAAAAAAAAGATTTTGTAGAGCGTCTATAAGCGCGTCTTTCTGTTTTTTTTTTAAATTTCTATAGAGCATTTAAAAGCGCGTCTATAGGTGCATTTGTCTGTTATATAGACGTGCCTATAGATGCGGGTCTGTAGATGCACAAATAGATGCACAAATAGATGCGCCTATAAGTTTTTTTTAAAGTTAAGGAAATGCGTCTGTGTGCGTGTCTTTGGGTGCTTTGTCTTATTGTGAGACATCAAGACCAAGCATTACAAATAGGCGATCAACGTGCAAATCATCCATTCTGTAATATCGAGATTTGAAGCACAAAGAGAGAGAGAGAGAGAGAGAGAGAGAGAGAGAGAGAGAGAGAGAGAGGTGTGTGTGTATGTGTGTGTGTGTGTGTGTGTGTGTGTGTGTGTGAGAGAGAGAGAGAGAGAGAGAGAGAGAGAGAGAGAGGGGGGGGGGGGGGAGGGGGGGTCAAGGGGGCATAGATGTCTCAAAAGTTAAAAGTAGGAGTACAAGTTTGTCGTATTTTATTTAAAAACATTTGGGAAATAAAGCTACACTTGTTCCAAGTCTCTAGAATGGAGTGCAAAAAGTTGAGGAAGATTCTTTTGAAATATTTGGGTGAAATGGAGAAATAATTGTGCAATATTAATTATCAATACTAAGGGCAATGTGACATAGTACAAAATGATTTGTGCATGTGGGTGAGATGTGCGTACACATGCACATGTACATGCATGGAAATGCTGCATTTGGCTTTGTTGTAAGTTGCAATGTGTGCACTTCATACCATGTTAATTTGTTGAATTCCTCAGTGCCTTGAGATACTGTCTTGATGTAATATCATCTAGAGAAAGTGCTTTGAATGAGAAGGAACAAAGTAATCTAGGCTGATTTGCGTCCAAAAAGGCTTGCATTATCACATAGTAAAGTAAAGTGATTTGCAACTTAAAAGGCTTTCAAATAAATAAGAGCTTTGATATTGTGGAGACACATTTGATGATCCTGTAATAAAGCCCTCCAACGGTCTTTGCAAGGAAATGATCTATGAATGGTGAGAGGATGAAATTAGATTGGTTGATTTTTGTGAAAGATTGGTTGATTTTGTGGTGTTCATCATTCAATTATGCTCTTGAGGTAGATCAGTCACTGCAGCAACCTTTGATTGCTTCAAAGCTGATTGATTGTCACAATTGTTGGCTTTTCCTTCTTCCATTGCGTCCAGATTGATATCAGCCACCACCTTCGTTTCATTCTTTGACGATGAAATCGAATTTCCAATTCCCTTCCTGTACACCGCGTATAGTACTAGCTGCATCGCTCCGAGGAAAACCGCGATTGTGTTGGGAGTCTGTGATTCATTAAGGGAGAGCTAGTGGTCAGTGTCGTTGTGAGAGAGCTCTCCAATCTAGTGACGATGCAATTCGCGGCAGTAATAATGCAGCTGATGCTTCGTTCGGGGTTTTCAGGAACATCACAATCCTAGTTGATTGAATTATCGACAACTGATGCTTCGATCGGGAGATAATTGACGAGAAGAAATGTACAAACTGGCGACGAATTGATGCACTAGCCGATCCGTAAAGAAACACACAAGACTGGTCATTTTTCTGCCGGGCAAAGCAAGGTAGACACAGGATTACGTCTGTTGAAGAAACTTACCTCGATGAATATGTCTTTGACAGTAAAGCCATAAGCGCACCAAGTCCCACTTCGTAGCAACATCGACAGGGATAGCAAAAATGGCATGAACTCCACGCTTTTCGTGCGAATCACCGTACCCTTCAAAGACCAACAAAATCGACCGTTCCAATCAGGACACTCCTTACAAGTTGATCCCTCTACACTGTATTCACATGATTATCCCCGATAAGCTACGACCACACCTGAAGGGCTGCCAAGTCGCGATTGCTTTCCTAGCAATTAGTTTCCTAACTCAAGCAACACCAAAATTCCTTGTACAAATTCTATTACAGCGACGTCAAAAGTATGAATTAAATGTCTTTGTTTAAGGCGTGTGGTCGATCACTCTGTGCTGCCACGTGTTGTGTTCCAAGCAATTCTGCATACCGTTTTGAAACGCTGCAACGTTTCTGGCCTCACCAGCTTGGGTTGATTCTCTTTTTATGTGCAATATGCCGTATTGAAGACGTGAGTTTGGTCTGGGGACCTTCATTCTATCTGTGTGCCGTATTTTACGACAGGTACAGTGACCTTTTCCTAACCTTTTCCATCCTTCGAGGATCTCTTTTCGCAATTCATGGAAACCGATCCCAGTACAATCGCCCTAGGCGCAGCTTTACAATTTAAGCAAATGATCAATGTCAAGCTTGAATTACTAAGCACAGGCGAATGTCTCGTACCATTATGCTAAGTGGAGACCCGAACATCAGTACAGCGCCAGCACTTGCAATCACGCCCATCACAAATAGCCTTTGTTGATTGTGGAAAAAGAATCTGACGGCTATTACCAAGCCGACAAAAGCTACACTTAGAACCACCAGCGACCGAACAGTGGATACCTGCAGGAATAACACCCAGCAGCCATCAATCACTTGGTCCTTGAACCACAGATATGACTCGTTCCACAAATATAATAGGAATTCAAGTTTATCAAACGGGAAAATACGGTTCACCACACATCCGTTCACAAGCGCCGCACATGCAAGAGGAACGAAACGTTACCTTCTTTGCATTTGTGGAGTAGCAGATATAGAGAACGAGATAGATCGACTGAAAGGCACATCCGGCGGCATTGACTGTAATAAGCATCATCCCATTTGGCTTCAGCAGCCCGTAATATACCCAGAGCATGCTATTTAGGAGTGACATCACGTAAGGAAACTCGTTGAAGTCCTCTATAGATTTTCGTTTGAAAATACGCCAAAAAGTGGGCCTGAGAAAATTTAGAGACCAGCCTCAGAATTTGATGCTACATCTTTTCGTCCTCAAGAAAGATTACAATATGTTAAAAACGCGTTTTTCTTGAATATATATGTTAGTTCACTGATAATTTATAGATCGAACAGGGATTTCAACGTAAGTTGAATTAGAAAGGGAAGTGAGGCAAGCTCTCTTACAATGGTGCGGCAAATGACAATATAGACATTGCATTTCCTGCACAAAAGAGGCAAAAGTCAGTACCTTGGTACTATGACATAGTAGCAGTCATCGTTTCCAGTTAAACTAAGTCTTAACGACCCTATGCTGATCCACGTCGAGTTGTGACAAAGT
This sequence comes from Dipteris shenzhenensis, assembly GCF_047967505.1. Classification (NCBI taxonomy): domain Eukaryota; kingdom Viridiplantae; phylum Streptophyta; class Polypodiopsida; order Gleicheniales; family Dipteridaceae; genus Dipteris; species Dipteris shenzhenensis. Next base: position 37,495,273 of record NC_141598.1, on the reverse strand, counting down.
ATACGGGAAACCATCCTTGTCTAAGGCGAAAGGAATGACAAGTTGCATCTGGTTGAAAACGTTACAAATGCATGAGCGGCAGTTTGATACGTATTTGATAATCGCTAACATTCATTCTAAACAGGGCCATAATTGACACATACAGAAAATTTGAGGTCTTCGATTTTTCTTAGATCTGAGCTTTTTGCAGTCTGCCTGGGATTGTCTAGCTTGTGAGAATGTGAGCGGAGGACAGATGGAGAGAAGGAGGGTACCTAAAACTCCAAATATGAGGCTAACTGGAATCGCCATGTGTTGTACGCTGCGCAACTAGAATGGAAGGGAGTAAAGGTGGAATGGATCACAGATCAGGCAATCGACAAGCGATTATCATGAAAACCTTATAGCAGACAAGGAAGACTGGAAGCTGATTGGAGCTAGTAAACGCCATTCAACATAATTTATAACTGCTGGGGAGGTGAATCGCTATGGTGGCGACAGATGTTAATTTTCATACTAATTAGAACATGAGCTGGTCCCATCGAAAGCAAAGAGGCTTGAGGTGCGCTGTGCGATCGTGGAAAGCATGAAGAAACAGCAATGTCGGGTAGGAAGTGCAGACTCTGTGCTAGATATTATATAGATGCATACATAGATAGATGATTAATTGATTCATGAATTGAGGACTTGATCAGCAAAGGCTCATGTTGCCCACGAGTGGCCGATTAAAAGATTAGATCCCCCGATCGAGCCTATATGGATATGGGGAATTGATTAATTAACGATGTGAATTTAGAATCAAGCAGACTTAAGAGTAGATTCGTTTGGAACGGTGGTCCGCATGCAGGTGTAGTGACACTTAATTGTTATGGTGGCTGACTAGACATTCATTGATTGCTAACAGTTACAGCGTGAGCGCCCACAAGCACTAATTTGTTTTGAAATAGTATTTGCTTCAAAAGCACGCATGCTTCAATCTATTGCTCGTTCCAAAAACACTACATACAGTCAATCAATCAACAACAAAAAATGGCCACCACTACTTAACTCGGAAAGACGCAGTAACGGGTCGTAATTTATATACCGTGCACGCCGTGCAGTAGCAGATTCACAGAACGGTGTACCAGAAAAAGCACCGCATGTGTCCATGAAGGCCGGTACGTACGCCTGCATACGTACCATACGGCACGTTGAACAAAATCATACAAATGATCACATTAGACTCAGTGCTTAAATTTGCTGCGCAGATTAAGCTTCATTAGACTTTTGGGCTTCATATGACTCCCAAGAATTTCAGCAGCTCAGCATTCATGAAGCTCAAGCGTATCTCCAAGACTTCAGCATATGATATACATACATATAGTTAGTAGTTAGAATTTATCTACTATACTAGTAATATGTATCCCAAATAATGTGAGTCTCCCTGCTCTAGAATCTCGAGGCCCTGGCATGAGTCTCGGAGTCCATGCAATTGTCATCTTCAGCTTAAAATGGGATTTGTACTCAGTGTCATCTTCATTTTGAAGCTTACATTTTTTTCCAAGACTTCACGGAATTTTTCATGAAGCCTAGAGGTGTGCAGCAAATTTAAGCATTGACATTAGTCATGTCCCGTGCCGTGCCTACTCAGAAAACTATACCATCCGGTCTAATTTTCCGTGTCGGAAATTAAACACTACAGATTCAATACCGTTCGGATTGTATAGATTTTTCAACCAAAACATCAAAGAGCTTACAGTTTTTATTGGAATTGTGTAAGCGAAAATATAACTAAAGCTGCCTTGAAATTTACAGGTTTTGAAATTTTGTAAGCAAAAATATAACTAAAGCTACATTGAAATTTGCAGGTTTTAAAACCGTCTGTTTTCAAATTTGAAGATTAATTTCTATAATTTTCCTTCCACATTTGGTTCTTCGTGAACGCTTGTAGTATACTATTCCAATGACCATTGACCATTCCATCTAATAAATATCAAAATCGACCCATCTTTGTAGCATTGCCCCCTTAAAGGGAGTGGTGTAGTGTAATTATTATTTTTTAATATTATGGGTTAAGTCAAAGGTTATGTTTGAACCATCATCTCTAAGTCAGACTAGGAGGTGCTCTATTACGTAAGGCATGTATGCTCCCAATATACTAGGGTAGTGCTCATGCACATTTGTGTGCCCTTCTCCCAACTTTTCCCAAAAAACTATGCCTTTAACAATTTAAATCAGCAATTATATCAACCAATTTTAAATGGCTCAAAACCCTAGCAACATTGGCTACATCTTACCTTAGCAAAAGCGAGGCAAAAGCATTGTAACTTTAGCATGAAATGAGTCCTAGAGCCTTTATTTTGCTTGGCAATTGAACTAGTGGACTAGTAGTCACCAAAAGAAATTAGCAAAAGATATCAAAAAAGTTTCTTGCAGTGAAGCAAAGTAGTGAATTGATCACATAAGCTTGTCTTTGCTTGGCAGTTTCAAAACAAATACCTAGAGCCTATCCCCAGCCTATCAAAAGTAATGTCAATCTAAAAGGAATATATAACCAACTTGTTTGTATACTTCAATCTTTGTGAATATTATATCTTGGCCTTTATAGCTTTGGTCTTGGACACACATTTTGCTATGGCTTTAATTCCTCACCCTACTTTATTTGAGTGTGCATTTTACCAACCACTTTTTCCTTTCACTTTCTCAGCTTTGTTCTCAACCATGTGAGCTCTCTAGGCTCTTGTGATATATTGTGTAGATTGCACATATAATAACCACCATGTGTCCTAATTCACTGACACATACTTCTTGCTTTTGCTTTTACCCTCATTGTACCCAATGGCATTTTTCTAGTTGTATATTCTTTCAGTCTCACATGATATTGAAAAAACCATCATCATGGCTCATGGCATTTGCTTTGTCCATATATTAATCTAGTCTTTAGATGTTAATTCTTGTCAGCATCCCTTCGCTGTTTGGCATGGAATTTGAGATGTGACTAATTGCTAATTTTAAACTTTTAACTAAGTCGTTTGAATCTTAGCTTGACTAGTGACCACAATGATGCTTCAAATGCTACATCAGTTGAACCCAAAATGACTTTTTTGATGTCAGCCCGCATTAAAGTGTTAATGCTTGTATACTGTTAAAATCATGATCTACTTTTTCCCTTGACATAACATGATTTTTTGTTCCTCTTCATTAATTAAAACTATTGGTAGTATTTTCCAAATACTTTAGAGATGCAACATAGTTTCAAATGAAGTTGCATGGCCAACCAAATGTCTCCATTTCTATTAGAAGTTGAAAAGCATTACACATAAATTTAGCATGTAGTGGGATCATAAAGTATGTTGAGCAATTTTTGAAAAGGCCAAGAGCTTGGGGTCATTGTTTGCTTGGCTGTAGCCATTTTGGTGAGGTTCAGAGAATTTTCTGTATGTAGGTATCTTGCATGACCCATAACTTATGCATTGCTCAACAAAATCCGGCAAACTTTGTCTTCAAGTTGTAGTACACATTCCAAAGTTGGAATCTCAAATGTTCAATTTTGTACCCATACATTGCTGAGTTTTTACAAATGTAGTCTCTTTTGTTCAATTTTTGCTCCATGAGGCTCTCAATATAAAGTGTTGTTAATTTTATATAAACCAGTCAGCAATGGCTGAGTGGTTATGCTCGCTAGATGTAATCTAAGACTCTCAGCAGTTGATGAGTTTTTATAAATGTAAGATCTTTTGTTTAATTTTTGCTCCATGAGGCTCTCAGTATAAAGTGTTGTTAATTTTTATATAACCTGTTATTAGATGTAGATGTAATCTCTTTTGCTCAATTTTTACTCGATGAATTGTAGTTGATTATCTGGATGGCACCATCGGGCCTCCAGTCACAGCGATGGCTTGGAATACTTTTGCCCTCATTTAGGATTTATTGCAACAAGGACTAAAATACCAATAAAGTAGGACTACATTTTCCTTGGTTTAGGACTAACCCTCAAGGGCCATATTGACAATTGCATTTTTCTTGGTTGCATAAGGAATACATTTACCTTAGTGCACTATTATATAACTCCAAGAACCAGCATGGTGGTTGTCATGGATCTCCTTCTGTTTGCCAATGTGGTGGTCATCATAGATGTCCTTCCTTTTGTAATAGGTAAAAATAGGTAACTCCATAACTCCAAGAACCAACACGGTGGTTGCTCCAAGCAAACCTTGAATTTTCATTATCTGCATGGGCGTACTGCCCGATGATAGGTGGCAAAGCTGCGGCAATAGGCTGGGTGATGCAAGTGGTCAGGCCAGAGACTATCTTGCACAAAGCAGGGCAGAGTTGCCATGTGTTGAGCTCTACGGCATTCAAAATGATAGATTGCGTGTCATTATTTCAGCGCAGTGCTCGCTCCAACAATCTTGAATTTTCATGATCTTCATGGGTGTGCTACCCAATGACAGGTGGTAAAGCTATGGCAAAAGGCTATGCGATGATAGGTGGTCAGGAGACTGCGTTGGGTGAAGCAGTGCAGAGATGCATGATGTAATCAACCTTGAGATTGCACTACGCGAAGCACGGTAGAGCTTCCGTGTGTCGAGCTCTGAGGTGCTCATAATGATAGATTGCATCTCATTATTACGCTAGTGCGGCATCATGACACTGGGAAAATTTTTGGTGAGAGTGTGGTTCCGCTCCAAATTCAAATCTCACCCAGGAGTGTGTGGCATTGCGGCCTCAAAATGGCCCCAAAAATAGTTCTGGTATTGGCTACACCCAAGCAAACTTTGACCCCTTAACAATTCCTTTTCCAAAGTCTTCTTAAAATTTATTTCTCTAATTTTTAAACCAAGCTTTTACATGTACAAAGACATACATGTCTTTTGTGCGCATGGATTAGGCATGCCTCCATACCTCTTTAAGCTATCATGTTTCATCGTATTTTCCTTATATGCATTTTGAGTATACATGGCCAACCAAACCAAATATAAATAGATTCAACTATGTTCAAAGCATTCCACAAAGCCCATGTCTAAAAAATTAGTCATAAGAAAAGTTTGGGAAAAAGAGGATTACAAACATTACAACACTTTGATTCTAGTATGTAGCCAGAAAGAATATTATTTGATCTATTTCAAAGAGACTTAAATACATTTAAAAAATCCAGGGGGGAGGAGGGGGGGGTCACTAAGAACTATGTAAGATAGCACGTGTGATCAACAGAAGGGGCTTAATATTTTTATAAAGTTACAGAAAATTTACATACAGAAGGGGTTCTTAAATTAAAAAAGGATACATTTTCATACATAAGGGATACTTTAATCATCTCAAAATTTACAGAAGGGGTCCATAGGTAGGGGGTTTTTTTAATACCCCTTGATCACACATGCTATATGGGGTTTCTACATAGTGGCCCCCCAAGGAAAAAATTAAGCAAGTCCATTTCTAAGGGAAAAAAACATAAAGAAAACTATGAGCTAAAAAGACTTACTAATAGTTCAACATTTTAACATCAAGAATTTACTAAATTAAAAACTTACCCAATCCATCTCAATGTACTTATAGCTATGCATTTTGACTCCACATACTTTTATGCATACAATGTACTTTCCTCTTCATTTCACAAGTCACACAAAGTCAAGCACATCCATGACACCTTGAATTCTAACTTAGGGGGGTCACTAAGTATAAACCCTATATATCACTTAGTATAAACCCTATATATCCCATGCCAAAATCCCTTCTCTTTAAAATTTTCATTAATAAAATGCATGCCACCTCATCATCTTCTTCAACCTTCTTCCATATCTCTCCCATTTTTCCCAATTCTACCCAAATCTTGCAGCATCAATTTCTCTAGATCCAACCATTAACTTTCAAATTCTTCTGGCTCCAACTTTCCCACACTAGGGCTCACTTCTTCACCATTGTGATTGACGCAATTTTACTTTGAGCAGCCATGCCGCTTTGTTTTTTGCTTGCCAATCTAGCTCAAAATTACGCCCATTGGGAAATATTTTCATAAAACCCTCTTAGTCATAGTTGGGAAACCTTAATAGCTACTTGTTGTTCAATTTTGATCCCATTTGGTCCATAGATGGAGGAGAAATCAAAGAAAAACCAGTTAAAAATGGTGCACTTCTCACCGACGATCTGGCATAACATTGTGTGATTCCTTTTTGGAGGACGTACTTTTGTATTATATCTTTCATTCCACATAAAAATCCCCATCAATAGAGCTTTCAATTGTTCGAATTACACCCTCTAACTTCAAACTATTTAATTTGGGGGTAACAGTGATATTTGCTTCTAATATGAACCATTGAATATGGTTAAGTGCTAGAAAGTTTCATTATTACCTCAGTTGTCTTTGGGCTTTTGGATGTTTGACCATTGGAAGAGATCTGAGGCATTTTTGAGTCTTATGTTTTGAGCACTGTCTTGTGGTTCGATAGTTTTGGTAAATGCTCATGATGCATTTATGATATATTTTAAATTGAATATGTTTGAATGCTATTTTGTGAAGGAATAGACATTGCCTTGTAAGGGGTAAGACCTTCCTAATGACTAACATGAGTAAGATAGATGGTCATTCTTTCCATACTTGGCAGACCAAGGTCAAGTTCATTCTCATGAAGAAAGGTCTATGGAATATTGCTTGTGGAAAGAAGAAGAAACCTTCAACAAGAAAAGGTGAATTACCATGGACAGTAAAAGATGAAAAGGCTCTAGCAATTATTGCTTTGGGTCTTGTTGATGAATATATTCATCACATGATGGGAAGGACACTTCACATAATGCATGGAAGACACTTGAAGACAAGAAGAAGATTATGGAGAACAAGAAGTTCACCATCCAAAAAAAAAGGGAAGTACAATGGATAGTTCAATATGAAATGGCCCTTGCTATCATAGCATTGGGACTTAGTGACTCATCCATTCATCACATAGATGGGTGTGAGACTTCACATGAAGTTTGGGTGCAACTTGAAAAGGTATTTGGTGCATAAGTTTTACTCAAAAGTCTTCTAGATGAAGAGTATAGCAACACTCTTCCATCCAACTTGGTGGATATTGAAGCTTCTCTTTTGGAAGAGAAGAGGAATGACTCCTACTACAAATCCAAGGAAAGTGAAGCATATCTTGTGAAGGAAAAGAGCTACATCAACAACAAGGCAAATCTTGCTCCATCAACAAAATGAAGAATCAAATTTTGTGGTAGATTAGGCATTCTAGAGTCGAACATATTGAACTTTAGTCACCACTTAGTCATGTAGTCAATTTTTTGAGGTTCTCTACCTAGAGTAGTACTCCAAAAAGAATATCTTGTTTATGTTTTTCCTTATAATCTTTTTGTAAATCACTTCTGGTCACCATATGATGTAGGCCATGTGATATGTGTTTGCCTCCATGTGAAACTATGTGACTAGATGTATCCTTGACATAGCATGAGGCAAACCCTTGAGGGGGGTATGTTGGGATATGTGTGATCAAGGGCTTGCTAGGTGCATGTGTGCATCCACTAGCAGTCATATGGTTGTTTATGTGTGTGTGTGTATAAGAGGCACACTTAGTGCCATAGGCCGACACAGGTGGTGATGCAATGCAAGGCCCCCCACATGGGGTGGTACCTATGATTATGGAGCTCCTATGATTTAGGAGTTACCTTCTTTGACATAGGAGAGGTGCCATTGATTTAGGCCGCCCTCTCTCCATTTCTATAAAAGAGGTATTTCCCTCTCAAATCAATAGAACACCCATTTCAATATCTTATGTGTTCTCACTCCTCTTGCCACAATGCGTCTATTCTACCCCACATTCCAACTAATCCTAAACTAATAAAAATGTGTCTTCTTGAAACCACTGTGCTAGCTCTTGGTTTAGTGCATTAATTGCTTCTATAATGATTGCAACGAGCAACGACTGCTACCAGCAATGACTGTAATAATAGTTTATTTATATTAAAGTTGAAACTTTAAAGACATTACACCCAGTGAGTATAAAACTTAGCCATTATTGAGAGTAAAATTTGAAGAAAGATATTGGATGCAGAGATAGTTTATAACAACTCAACAATTGATGAAAGCCTCATCGAGCAAAAATTGAACAAAAGAGATTCCATCTACATCAAAGACAATTTATAAAAACTAACATCTCAAGAATTGCTGAGAGCCTCATGGAGGAAAAATTAAACAAAAGAGATTACATTTATAACAACTCAGCAATTGTTGAGAGCCTTCATCGAGCAAAAATGAACAAAAGAGATTATATCCAAAGACAATTTTTGCCATAATAGTGTTATATTATAATTAAAGTACAAGATTACATCTGGCAAGGATCATCACTTAGCCATTGGCAAGAGCCCAAAAGATTACATCTAGTGAGGATAACCACTCAGCCATTACTGAGTGGTTATGAGCCTGTGGTTATGAGCCTCATTGATCAAAACTTGCAAAGAGGATATTTATACAAATCAGTATTGTTGAGAGCATCATTGAGGCTTGCTCATAGACCACTATACATTATCATATTGACAAAGGCCAGCCCAACTTTCTGTGTTTGAATTTTTGGGGAGCCGATGGAGAGGCCTAAGACCATGCACATGAATTGCAAAAGTCAGAATCTATCCTCGTCAACAACACGAGAATTTTTTTTTTGGAAAATCCTTAGCTCTTCGTCAACGCTCCAAGGAATCGATAGAGCATGTCCATAAAGATGCCAACTGCATGCATGCCATCCAAGGTGGTGACCTGAAGATATGTGGGGAATCAATGGAGATTATAAAGACAATTCACAAGAGCAGGCATTTCAATTCCTGGTGAGTGTAGCACAACAACCTTGTATGAGAAACCCCACAATATTGGGATCACGTTGAATTAAGGGGGTAGTATTGCTGCTTGTGGTTACCACCATGGTGAATGAGCACCAAAGCAGATCATCCAGGGAGTGGATGAGTAGATGAGAGCTAGAGGAGGGAGTGTGGAGAAAAGTAGTAGAGAAGGTGTGGATGAGAGCTACAAGAGGGAGTGTGGATCAAAGCAGTACAGCAGGGGCGGTTGAGAGAAAAGTAGCCAAATAGCATTCTCCATATTGTTTGGGGCCATGGTTGAATAGTAACAGTGGCACTCTTATAATAATGAGCCACCTTAAATTAATCAAATTTCGATGGCACCGTAGTGATTGGAGGCTCGATGGTGCCATCTCAACCATCATGAGCCATCTAAATAAGCAACCTTAAATTAGTCAAAATTCAAGCCACTACGATGACTGGAGGCCTAGTGATGCCATCCAAATAATTATGAGGCATCTTCAATTAATCAAAAATTAAAGAGCCAATTAATCACATGCTTGGACACCCAGGCAGTGTTGTATTTTTCAAACATTCCTTCTTCTTTTTCTAGAGAATTTGTAGACATTCCCTGCATCCAAAGCTTCATTAGAAGACCTTAAAAAATTTTAGGCTTCAAAATAAGGGCGCAAATTTAAAAGGCTCAAGTAAAATATGGCCTTCTCATTAAAGGTGAGGGAACCATGGTGATTGGGAGTAGATCTATTGTGTGTTTTGCCCCAAAAATAATCATCGGCATGCAAGTCCATCCAATTATAGAATCATGAGCTACTATTTAATCTCATGCCACCAGCTAGTAATTATCTGCATTAAAAGTAATCGACAATTGTTTTGCCCACAAAATAATCACATGTAAGCTTGGCATGCAAGCCATCCACCTATAGAATCATGAGATTCTATCTAATCACATTTCACTGGCAGTGAGACTGGCAGTTAATTGTACTAAAAATAATTGGGACATCCAAAGAATCATGAAGGATCCGCTATGCCAATGACTAATTAATTAAGTGGTAATTAAATCGCATGCATGTCAGTGACTAGTGCACCTTGGGCACTCGCTTGGGCACCACCCACAAATCATGGACAAGTAATTTCCCACGTCGAAGATGCATTCAATGCACCCTTAGATCGTATGCAATCCTAGTGGTGCCATCCAAATAATCATGAAGGAGCCACCATGCTATTGACTGGTAATTAAATCGCATGTGGTGTCATCATTATCACATTTAATTAATCAAAGTTTGAGCCACCAATTATTCACATGCCACCCATCCAAATAATCATGAAGGAGCCACCACAATGGGGCTAGTAAATAACTTCACTCTACTCGATCACATGCATATCAAAAAACATTTGTGGAAAAAGACTTACAATTTAGCTACCAATTTGAGCCTCATCCAACCACTACGGTGGCCCTTTCTTGAGCTAGACCACCATGGTGGCCTTCACTCTACTTAAGCTACCCACTATTCCATTTCATTCACCATTTTTTACTCCTTTCACTATTTTTTCTTTCACTATTTCATCTAGATTGTAATTATTCCTTCGCCATTTCTAAATTCTTTCACCATGACCTCTCCACCTTTCTTTGCTGTACTCTTCTTATAGCTTTTGTCCCCTCTAACAGTGGATCCCCTTGGACACACCAAGCTCCCAAACATGTCAACCTACTCCTCCATCTCTTCACAATCCAAGAAAATCTCACACAAGGTTTCCTCCCCCTCTGCACAGTGCGAGACCTTCTCACATAATCTTTCCTCCCCCCATCTTGAAATCATGACATGCGAGAGCTCCTCAACAATCATTCCTTCCCTAATCTTGAAATCGTGACATATGAGAGCTCCTCACATAGTCTTCAAAAGTCCTATCTCCAACCTCACCAAGTTGATAGATGAAGTGAATGTGAAGGATGGATACATTGTCTATCAAAGTCAAAAGATTAGCATCAGTGAAAGCATGATTGAAAAGGATCTAGGCATTCCTAGGGGCAATTTGCAAGCACAATCTTGGAGAAGTCATGGAATAGAAATGATATTTTATTTTTGTATCCCAATGCTGAGATTACTACTGCAAATGGTGGAGTCAATATTTCAACGCTTGCAACAATATTAAGAATTGTTTAAAACAGACAAGGCATTATTCTCCTAATATGAGAGGAACCATGAATTTTTGGCACGTTCAAGTAGCAGAGCAATTGAGCAGATGTATGGTCTCTTTCTCAGAGGTGATCTCTAGGAGTGTGATGGCTAATTGAAGAATTGCAAGGATGGCAAGTCCAAACTATCCTCTCAACCAATTGGATTTGCTATCCACTTGATGGGGACTTACCTCAAATCAGATTTTAAGAAATACAATAGGAAGATGAATATTCTATATATGAAAGCCATCAATGTAGCAAAGACAATGCTACATGAGAGAATGCTCAGGGAGGGTGAAAAAGATAAGGTGGAGGAGGCACAAGCAAAGGCCTTGTAGAGGCATAACAAAAAGCTTGAGACCGTTGAAAAAATTCCCAAGATGGAGAGACATAGAAGAGAAGAAGTAGAGAAGCACATCAAGCTAGTGTAATAGTAGCTTGATAATGTTAGAATGGATGGGGACAACATGGACCAAGAGCTAGTAGGGATGAAAAAACTTCTTCAAGGTCATAGAGCCAAAAAGGAGGCTCTTTACCAATGGCTCTGCAAATGCAAAATGCATTGAACATCCATAAAGATGAGAGGATGTGGTTGGTGTCCACATGCTTGCATGTAGACACCAATAGCACACTTTGTGCATTGCTAGTGCAAGTACAAACACATCGACATGTGTGAAGCTTGGCTGCAGCTAGAGAATCCCAAAGCTTGTTTGCACCAGCTGTGTGTCTGCCCAACCATCAATGTTTAGTGACTATCCTTGGGGAGAGAAGCTTGCAGAGGATTTTCATTTAATGTATGAGAAGAGAGTGGAGCTAATGTGTAGGAGGCAAAGAATGCAATGGAGAGTGTTACCAAGAAGGTAGAGGTGAAGGCTGTTGAGGGGGAAGTGGCTCATTTGTATGATGTAGCAGAAGCTGTTGGGCAGGGAAAAGAGAATGCAATAGAGAGTGCTACCAAGAAAGTGGAGGAGAAGACTACTAAGGAGGAGACTACCTATTTGGATGATGTAGCAAAAATCATGTGTGGACACTGCTTTGAAAATACTTAGTGATGTCAATTCTAGGCCTGACACAAAAGTGAAAAGCCTTCAGCACAATTGGCAGACAAGTTTTCAAAGAAGAGAGGAGGAAGGATGATAATGAAGACAGTATGTCGCATTGTCTTGTCTTGAAACTTTTTGGAGATATATGTGTAAGACATGGTTGTCTTTTCTTGTTTAGAAACATTTTCTCATCTTGAAAATTTTTGGAGATACATGTGTAAGACATGGTTGTCTTGTCTTGTCTTGAAATGTTGTCTTGTCTTGAAACTTTGTGGAGATATATGTGTAAGACAGGTTGTCTTGTCTTGAAACTCTGTGGACATATATGTGTAAGACAAGGTTTAATTCCTTTTCTAATGTAGGTGGGAAACAAAGAAAACAAAAGTAGATGCAATGGAGAAAGGACGTGACCCTTTGGAAAACGGACGGAATCCTAGACATGCAAAGAAGGGAGAAAAAGGCTAGCCCTTCCTTCCCAAAAGTATTGCTCCCATGCCATCTACCAAGCAATTCACTTTCCATGAATTTTAAGGGAGGATGTGAAAAGAATTCACACCACATACAATGCACTCTCTGAGCATTTAAAAAAACTCTAGAAATGTAGTAGATCCTCCAATGCACTTGCATCTCCAATTTGGAATGACAAATTTTTGTCTTTGTGAATCTACTTGTGCTCTCTCTTCTAGTAATAGTTCTTATTGTGATACAATACATTATTAGGCATTCTTATTTGCTAATATGGTTCACTTATATAGGACCATGGCACCCAACAAAAGCAAGGTGCCAAAAATTATAGCGGAATTCATAGAGATTGACAGGGTGCTACCTGTTTTTGTGACACCTCCAAAGTTTCAAGAAGATTATTGGAAGGGAGATCCAACCCTTATTCTCAACATCAACAATCTATCAATGAACACATACGAAACTATAAGGGCCTATTGTCCCCCTGATTTGGGCTTAGATGCTGTAGAGTGTATCGATGACAATTTGGTGAAGCACTATCTATGAAAAGATGCACATCAGTTCTTGGCTATAGCAAGTACAAATGAGAATGTGTTTATTTGGATCATTGCAAAGCTTGCCAATGTAGAATATAAGTTGGATAAATGCTTTGCAAGAATAAAAGTTTTGTTGGCTAGGTGGATGGCACAGTAAAGTTATCTAGTTGTTGCTAATTGCAAATTTCCATTAGGTATATTTTAAACATCTCAAGCATTTTTGGAAGTTGTACCCATAGTTCAATAGCACCAACACCTCCACGGAGCTAATGGGTTTCATGATAAGTGACCTCAATCCATGGAGAGGCTGGCCAAGTGGGTTGCATATGTGGCTACCATCAATTGATTAGTTGATGAGTTGGAATGGGCATCAGTGAGCCCGTTTAATGCACCCACATGGGCTGAAAATCAGTTTGTACAGGAGTCTCTATTGTAAGGAGGAATAATTTTATCTTATAATGAATGGTTCAACTTAGAAAAGAATATGGAAAAGGCTCTAGGCAAAGGAAAAATAGGAGGTTGTACCCCCCCCTTATACCATTTTGTATAGGTTGCCTTTACAATGTAAACATGGGGAAATTTATGTTCCCCTCATCATGCATTTTTATATATGTTTCCTTGACAATGTAAACATAGGAACATTTATGTACCCCTCCTGATACATTTTTATATATGCTTCCTTGACAATGCAAACATGGGGAAGTTTATGCACCCCTGTTTATAATGTAAATTGCAGAATTTTTCTAGTATAAATGCAAGAAGTTACTGACATTAATGTCCTTTAATGTGCAAACTACATGGTCACCATATTCTCATTGCATATTTTGATGTTCTCAATCAGTACCGTTAAATACTTTGTCTAGTACCATTAAGTACCAAAAAATTATTTAAAGTACTCCACCTATGCCTTATGCATTGTACTATAAACTATTGGGAAAGTACTTAACTTGTGTACCTATAAGTACTTTATAAGCTTCATAGTACTTGTAAAGAGCTTGTATAGTATTGTGATGTTCTATTAATTACTTGAAAAATATTTTATTTGTGCATGTAAAGTACTTTATAAGCTTTGCAAAGTTGTTTAAAGTACATTACAAGCTTCATAAAGCACTTTATGTGCTTGGTAAAGTGGTTTAGAAAGTTTTTACTTTAAGGGACTTAATAAGCTTTGTAAAGTGGCTTAAAAAGTGGTTTTGTTAAGTGTTTTAAAGTAAATTGGTTTTGTCAAGTGGTTTTAGTGGTACAATTCATCCTCCTCTTGCGGACACAATATATAGTGAATGAAGTCACGAGGGCTAGAAGAAACCACCCCCTTGTGACCATGAAGGGAACCAAATACATCATAGAACAATATGAAGTCAACATGGTATTGACCACAGCATGTATCATGCTCGGAAGAGCATCACATAAACCATGTCCTACATCTCTCAAACGATCTCTAACCAATCTTGAAGCCTAGATGTGCCTCTACAAATTGAGTATATAACTTAGTTTGGCTAACCTCCATAAACCATGCCCCATGCTCAATGTAAACACCACGTGATACCCTCTTTCTCAAAGCCTTCTTGAACACTGGGGATGCCCTTTAATGCTCCTCCCAAAACTGCTCTATGAAAGACCTAGTGTAATCATCAAGAAAACGATCACTCTAAGGTGCATGACCACTAGAAGGCCAAAGAGCATGAACATCATCAGCATACAAACTCTCCCTCCTCATCATGCCCACTCACAATGTGTGTGGCAGAATGCAAAGAATACCAAATGTGGCATGCCCATGACCTACCATGTGGGGTCTACTAATGGCTACCACAATAGCACAATGTGCTACCAAGGCATCTGTAGTGTTCCGATGCTTGATTGATGCATAAGAGCGACGAACACTACTAAGGATCTCATTATATGCCTCTTTATCTCTACATGCACCAAGACCAGTAACCCTCCTACACTCTACCAAGTCAAGATGATCCATCAACATGGTGAGAAGAGTTGATCACAAAGTAGATGTAAGGTCACAAAATAATGACTCTATGATTGTACTGGAATGAATAGATGACTTTGCCAAGTCACATCGAGATCTATCAGCATTGTAGGAAGGAGGAAGGGGAATATCTAAAGATGACACATGTGGAGGAGGTCTAGAAGGGGGGGGGGGGAGGAGGTGGTGTAGAAGAGGGAGGGGGAGGGGGGGCTAGGTCACAGGGGATTCACTAGTAGTAATAAGGAGATGTCACTTGCGTGCAATAAATATATGAAAATTCCCCTTATCTACCCCCTATTTACGGGACCTTACCTTATAAAATGTACCTTCCTTCCCTTATATAACCCCCCCCTTACACTCATGTGGTACCATACGATAAACCCTAGTGGACCCCCCAGGGGCAAGTGCATCTGCAGCAGGAGGCCCGTGGAAGTGGAGATGGTGGGAGGGTGCAAGTGGAGATGGAGGTGGGGGGAGGGGGGCTGGGTCATCTGCAGAAGAAGATTGGAAACATGGGTTCTAGCTCTGGATGCTCTCTTCCACTCACAAGCCTTCCTCTTCCACCTCTCCTTGGCAACAACATGGGCAGGGGGTCTCCTATTACTCTCGGCTCTATTGGCTCTATATCTTTGAGAACCACTCTCAATGAAGCTATAAGGAGGTGTTAAGGTGATGGGGAGGTAATGAGGGAAAGGCTTTGAGAATAGATCACTCTTGAAGCTTGAGGATGGATTCCTTGATGGCAACAATGAGAATAGTCTCCCTAATACTCAAGATGAGGATAGTCTCCCTAATACTTGAGATGAGGACAGTCCCTAATACTCGAGATGAGGGTATAGACAATATGATGGATGTGATTTTCAAAGGCATGTAATCACATGTACATGTGAAGTATGAGTCCAATAGCATCATGCAAGAGTTGCAATCAACACCCTTGTATGATGGTGCTCAGATGTCAAAACTACATGCTTGCCTTTCGATCACATGTACATGTGAAGTTTGAGTCCAAGAGCATCATGCAAGAATTACAATCAACATGCTTGTATGATGGTGCTCATATGTCAAAACCACGGGTGTGCCTTTCAATCCTAATTTGCAAGAAATGTATGGTTTTTTAGACACCAATATCTCAACTTTATTGAGATTAACTTGCATATATATATAAATTGATGTTTGGACCATTTTTTTTAAATTATTAATATCATATTGTTGATGTTTCTTGCATATATTAATTGTAATAGGTTTCTCCAAAAGATGCTATGTAACCCAAATACCATGCTTGCATTAAGGAATGAAGCAAAAAAAATGTTAACGAGTGTTGAGATGGATTATAACACTATTCGTGCTTGTCCTAATGATTGTATTCTCTTTTTCATGAGCATGAGGATTTGGTTAAACTCTAGACTCTTTAAAAGTCAAAGGTCAGGTTAAATACAATTCAAGGATAAAATATTGGGCAGCATTACAATATATTATCTCATTTTTATTAAATCTAGGAACCAATATTCAAATCTATCACCACGATTGCATACTGTAAAGCAAGGGAATAATTTAGCATGACATTTTTCCAAAAAATAATTAACATTTGATAGATTTTAAAAAATAATATAGACTTATTGCTTGTGAATTCTAAACTACGAAATTTATTAACAATCAACATTTTAAGGATTCAAAAAAATAATATAGACTAATTTCTTAACAACTTCAAAGCTCCTGAATTTATTAACAATCAACATTTAAAAAGATTCAATAAATTTATATACACTCATTGCTTGTGAACTTCAAAACTACTAAAATTATTAAGTTTAGATCATTGCATCCTTTCATAAATGACATCACACTTAAAAGACTTTTAAATTTATTTGATACTAGTATGAATGGCCAAGATACAAGGAGGCTTCCATCCATTTAGTGTGAAGCAAAAGTTAACTACTATCAAAGTTGATAGTAATGTATTCTAGAATGTGCTTCAAACTCCAACTATTTTTGACCTCAAGACATTGGATTTCACCATTTGGCATATGTATCTCTACCTCTATGGTGTCCACTACATCATAATCCATAGGTATCCATGTGCCATGACTATTTTTCCAAAGTTTATAAGCATATCTCATATAACAAATACTGCGCACTACTTGATACCATATTACTGAACTTTCTTTACTAACTACACATCTAAAATGGTCTCCCTTTGAAAAACCTTCCCTTAGATCCCATGTTGGGTAAAGTAGATTATCAAGAAATTTTCCTTTCATGTTTTTGCATACCCATATGATCTTTATTTTGTGGAGGGAATTGATTTGAAGTAGCAAACAAATACAATGGAGGGCATGAACCAACTAACACCCACACCTTTTGAACCAAAAGTAAAATTCATTAATGATTGAACATCGGATCTCATCTTGATTATAAATGCATCTATAGAGAATGGATCAAGAAGAGGCTATTCTGGACTATCAAAGTTCTTAGAGGAGGAACAAGACTAAGGATTCCATATGCACCTTCTCTTCAAGGTACTTGGTAGCATGCATTATAGAAAAATTTAATAGATTTTGTTAAGGAGGCAGGACTCCGTCCCGAGAACATCATCTCTTAGTGTTTGAATGGAAAGCTTGAAATGTTGTCATGAGACTCTCCAAGGGCTAGGTTTCAACTTTGGTGGAAGGAAAAATATCTAATAAGAAGAAAATTAGACCTTTCATGATCCACTTATACATAGAGTAGATTGGGTTCTTGTCAATCTCCTTTTAGAGTGCCACAAGGCGAAGATTGGTTTTAGACATAGGATGTAGAGAATATGTAAATCCTTGAGTCCAAAAAATTATAGAAAAATATCAAAGGGGGAGGAGTTGGGTCTCTAGATGGGGCCTGTAGGAACCTATTTTGTATCCTTACCTATAGCATATTGTGCAATCATTCTAGAAATGGAGGACCTCCCCGCACCTCCATTCATATAGGAGTGCCTACTCTTCTTGCAGTAGATCTCGGGGGGGTCACTCATCATATGTAACCCTAGCATGTTAGTTCAACATATGGGTTTTAATTAATTCCATTACTTAAAGATTTATATATAGATATGGAAGTAAATTAAGGCCCAAAGGTTAATATATAGAAGGGGGTTTTATATTAAAAAGGTTTGAGAAGCGCCCTGATTTATGTCATGGGACATAAATTTTAAAGAAGAATTTCGATGGTTGTGGGGATTTGTAACATTCTATTTTTCATTGTACAGAAATTGGAAGTGCTAATAGCGCACAAGTTGTGTAAAATGGTTCAATTTGAATGGAAAACAGTTAATTTTTGGGGGTTTTACTTCAATTCAATAAGTGGCAGCCGGTAGCATCTAGTTTCTATTGGTTGTCGGCATGGAAATATGCCTTGATGTGCTGAGCTAGCAACCACATGTTCATCTCCTCTATCTTATCTTCTTCATTAATGTTGCAAATTCACATGTAGTGAAGAACACCCCTTCCCCCTCCCCAAAGAGGCCTAATGAGAATCTAGAGGCCTCGTGGAGGAAATCTCTACTTTTCCTTCAATGCGTCCTCATTCCCCTTATCTTTCTTGCAAAATCTCATCTTAGGCTTCAAAGGAGGAACTTCTAAGTAGATGGGGAGGAGTAGGCATGAGTAAAGAGGAGTAGCACTTAGGGACGAGGAGGCACGAGTCAACAAGGGGAGCAAGCTTTTGTGGCCAAAGAAGGACCAAGAGAAAAGATTTAGTAGCTAGAGGAGAACAAGAAGGTGGAAGAGCTAACAAGAGTAGCAAAGAGGAAGGTAACTTGGTGATAGTGTCTCTCGAGCAGCATTGCATGAACATTGGGCTCATCCATCTACCCATCTTGTGTACAATCTAGAGTCGCAAGCTTTTGATGAGCAAATGGATTTCTTTCAGATTGCTCACAATGCACTCCCATTATTCTCTAGAGTTCATACAAGGCCTACTTTGCGAAAGGTAAAACTGTGGGCTATTGATATATTTTGTGAGGTAGGCGTCCAGAAGACTTTGAATACCCCTCTATGATCTATCTCTCTTTCACCATGGTATGCTTCTTAGCTATGGGCTACCTTGATCGCTTCCCTTTGATGCTGGAAGACAAAGAACATGCTTTTCTATCAATGCTAGCACGGATAAAAGATGTCTTCAATGGCCTCCATCCACATCATCGAGTAGCTTCCTAAAAAAGAGAAGGAAGCCAGAGAACAAGATTGAGTAGATGGGAGGAGATTAGTGAGGCTTGGGGGAGGAGGAGTGATAAGAAAGAGATTATATAAGAGGACTCATTCTAACTAGGAATTTCTGATCTTGACATTCCGTTAATTGGCTCGCAAGGAGTAGAGAGAGAGAGGAGGATGCTAGGAAAGAGGAAAGGAGTAGAACAAAGGAATATCTTTGTCTTTCATCACCCTCCTCACACCAACACTTGTGCCCTCAAAAGACCCAAAATGTCTAGGCTATCTTGTGGGCAATTTACTCATGTTCATCTTCCCTTTTCTCATCCACACCATCGAGGCAACATCCCTACCTTGTGCCAGCTAGTCATCCCAAGTTTTCAAGAAGCTTCAGTCCCACCTAACTGGTGCTTCTTCCATGCCGAGATAAACATGATTTCAACAAACTTATGGTATGAAATCTATCCCAAGAATCTTCTAATATGTACACTCTATTTGACTTGCTTCTTGAAAGTGTTTCGGTCACAAAGGATCTTCTTTCAAAGAATTGATACTCATAGTTTCATCAACTCAGCACATCCATCCTAGTTCTTACACCAAGTCATCCCAATAGGCATTTGCTATACGAGCTGCTCATGGAGTTGAGCTTTCTATGAGTTTTTGTTTGGAATTGGGTCATCATACGCATTGAAGTGTAGCTGATGTTTTATGTTAGCTATGATGTTCATTTGAAACTCTCTCTTTGTGCCCTTTGGTGTTGCATTCATGGATAGTGATAGGGGAATCTTGATAGTTGTAACACGTGCCTGTAACCTCACCCATACCTTCTTGTCAACCAGCCCAAGAGATTGCAGATGTTGTGATAGAAGCCTCCTCTTTGTAGAGATTGGTAAGAAGGAAATTTGAGCTAGTTGCAATACTCGTCTTAAAATAAACATGATCAAGAAGTAGCCCCATTGTGTGATGCTCTTCTTGCTCAGTATTGCACTTCATATGATCCCTTGAGAAGAGTTTCATATGCATGTTGCTGATTGTGACTTGACTTTCCTCTTAATTATGACTTTTTAGATGCAACCATCGCTTATACAAATTTAAAAAAATTGAATAAGGCACCCAAAGATCCCCTAACTAGAAACAGGCTAGGAGACCAAAATGTCAAAGTTTTCCTGAACAAATCAGTAGAGGATTTTATAGTGATAGTACTAAGAAAAATATCCATATGTGAACCCAGTTAGAAACAAGTTTGTGCTTATTAATACCAAGTCACATTGTTGGGTTCTCATGGGGATTTCATAATTGTGGTTGATCGTCTACCTTGTTAAAACCGAATTGTGACCTTCCTCATGAAAATTGGGTGCATATATGTTTCATCTGTAAGACCCCAATAGGAGGAGAAGAAATGGAGATAGGATGCCTCAAACTAGATCAATTATTTGTAATGTTATGTGTTGGAAAGGCCACCTCCCCATATGTAAGACCTGAAATGAGGAGAGCATGGGGGAGGGAGACGTAGGGCATGTGCCCAGAGAAAAGACATGTACCTAGAGGAGTCATGATGGCTGTAAGATAGATGGAGCTAAAAGCTAGGAAGAGATGGCGATGCACTCAACATGGATCTTGCATGGATCTAGCCTAGGAGAGCATGGGAGAGGGAGATGTAGGGCATGTGCCCAGAGAAAAGACAGAGAAAAGACATGTACCTAGAGGATTCATGATGGTTGTGAGACAGATGGAGCTAAAAGCCAGGAAGAGATGGCGATGCACTCAACATGGATCTCGCATGGATCTAGCCTAGAAGAGGCAAATTCAGAGTAGCAAACATGACAAGGGATACCAGAGGCAAAGGCGACATGCTTTGCAGGGTTTGTGGGCAAGATCATGACTTGCAACAAGACCTTAAAAGTTGTGCAATAGAAGGTGGGTGGATAGCAGAGCAAAAGGTATTCTTAGCAGGCTAGTTGGGTTGGATATAGCTAGCCAACTAGGCCGGGTTGGAGGGTTGGACCAAGGCTAGAACCCGTGCAAAGAAATGGGGTAGTTGGCCCTGGTATTTATAGCCCACTGGGTCACCCAGTAGGGCAACCAAGTCGGCCCATATAGGGCATGGAAGAGAGGGCCATAAAGGGCCTAGTTTTGTGTGCCAAAGGGGCTAGGCTATAGGAATAGACTGAGACGGCCAGAATGGGGCAGTCAAGTTGGCTATTTTTGGCCATAAAGGGCCTAGTTTTGTGTGCCAAAGGGGCTAGGCTATAGGAATAGACTGAGACGGCCAGAATGGGGCAGTCAAGTTGGCTATTTTGGAGCCCCTAGAGGCCTATAAAATGGGCCCCTTGGGGGACATAACCACATCTAGAAGGTCAGCAATTTTGGGAGTAGCAGGAGCAACAGTACACACACCCTTAGGCCTACATCCAAGAGGCAGAGGGGTCTTAAGAGTAGTTACAAGACAGCTCACATAGGGCTAGAGCCTTGGCTATCTTCTAGGGCAGCAAGGTGCTAAGGTCTTTGGACGGAGAGTCTACATACGCTCGAGGTGAAGCACATGGGCTCAGTGATCTAGAGATATTTGGCAGATAATAGAAGTACCTTGTGGTAAGATCAGAGGACCACATCTTGGTGGGACTTTTGGATCTATCTCTTTTGTATCGTGTCCATAGCCTTTATTCTTGTGGTGGTTTCCATATCTGAATGGATCATTGTCTATTTACTAGCTTGCACATCTATGTGAAACACATTAAGTAAAGAAGTTTGTCATTCCACCCCCACACACACAATATGTGAGCTCCTTGGCTATTCTATTAGTCTTCTGCTGTGCGTACGCTTCGTTGGTTGATTTCCAACATGGTATCTGAGCCCAAGTAGGGAGCACACAATTGTGGGAGTTGAAGTCAAAGACCTTGTTGTGGGACGACCCTGATGCAAAGGCTCTAGGCAATTGACTTCCATGACTGGAGGAATGTACCCTTCCTAGAAGGAGGGTGACTTAGGTTTAGTTAGGTGTGTATAGAGTTCTGGTCTATCAACAATTGAGTTTGCTTTTCAATTGTGCGTTGTGGTTTAGTAGCAAAAATGTCAATTTTAGAAGCAGAAGCTCTTCAGCCCCTTTTCTCCCTTTCTCCTACCCCAGTCAAGTTCTTTCTTTCACCATCCCTAACTTTGGAGAGTTGGAGAAACTGGATGGCAATAATTATCCTATATGGAAGGTGAAGATCCGGAGTCATTTAGTGGCTTGAAAATTGTGAAAGATGATAATGGGAGCGGAGGAGAAGCCAGAGGACTATGGAAAACAAGGGGAGGATACTTACACCACTAGACAGAGAGGAACTAGAAGCATGGGAGGATAGCTCATGCTCTAGCATTGATCATAGGGAGTACGACAGAATCTGTGCTTCCTCACATCTAAATGACCAACACGTCAGTAGAGGCATGGACCATTCTAAAGGATCTATATGAGAGAGATTATACATCCCAGATCTTGACTCTTCAACATCAACTCTACAATATGGATATGGATGAGGGAGATTCAGTACATGACCTCTTAACGAAGGTCAAGGTGGTGAGGGGTCAACTAGCATTGGTTGGTTTGAAGGTAGACTCCAACCAATTGGTCTTGATGGTACTTCTAAGGCTACCACGGAGTTTCAAAAGCTTCATTATGACTATGAAAGTAGGATAGAGGGACAAACTTTTGACTTTTGAGGAGTTGGGTCCATTATTTCTTCAGGAACAAGCTAGAGAGAAGCACTACAACAATGGCAACAATGACAAGGCATTGTTGTTTGGACAGGTCACCTCCCCATCTATAAGCCCCCAAATGAGGAGAGCGTGGGGGAGGGGTACCTAGGGAGGGCATGTGCCCAGAGAAAAGACATGTACCTAGAGGAGTCATGATGGCTGTGAAAGATGGTGCTAAAAGCCAAGAAGAGATGGCGATGCACTCAGCATGAATTTGGCCTAGAAAAGGCAGATCTGGAGTAGTAAACATGTGAGGGATACCAAAGGTAAAGCCGACATGCTTTGTAGGTTTTGTGGGCAGGATCATGACCTGCAACAAGACCTTGAAAGTGGTGCTATAGAAGGTAGGTAGATAGTAGAGGGAAAGGCCTGGTTAGCAAATACTGGTATCTAAAAGTCCATTGGCTTTCATTGCACAGGTTATAATTTGGCCAAGCAAGCCATGCTGTGAAACCTTTGGACATTTAAGCATGTTCTCACTTCAAACTATGTATAGAATACATAAAAGGGATAGTTGATTGCCTTGCATTATGCAAGAGGATCTATAGGATGTTTTTTTGGTTTGCATGCTTAGCAAGCAACACCAATGCCCTTTTCCACCCAAAACGAAGTAGGACGGGCACTTGTTGTGTGGAAAATAGATGCGATTTAGAAAGAGAACTCAAGCATGAAAGACACCAGAGATGTTCCTAACTATAGAACACTACTTTATTTATAATGCAGGCATAAAAGCCCTAACTACTGTTTTACATGATTACCAAATTGGCATACAAAAATTGAGTTAAGATAACTCCCCTAATTGTGAATATGGGAGCTTGAACTTGATGCTGAAATAGAACACCAGACCTCCATCGTCTGCTTACCCATACCTCGAGCTAATGTGTTGCATGAAGGACTCTCTTGGATCGCGATCTGATACATCCATTGTTCTATTGCTGTATGGCGATGTTTGGACCTACCAGTTGTTGCACTATAGGGGCTAGACTGAGCGGGGCGGATGGTGGCCATGTGGCAGGGACGACTATCGATTATTGGGAGGCACATTCCACCATTTTAAGAGGGCTTGAGAACATTGCTTGATTTATAATATTTCCATAAATGCCTTGCCTATTGTTGTACATGATTGCTAAATCGGCATACAAAACTGAGCTGAGATGACTCCCCTAACTGCAACTATGGGAGCATGAACTTGATGCTGAAATAGAACACTAGACCTCCATTGTCTCTGCCAGCCCAAACCCTGAGCTAATGTGCTACATGAAGGCCTCTCTTGGATCACGATCTAATACAACCAATGTTCTACTACTATAAGGCGATGTTTGGAGCTGCCAGGTGCTGCACAATAGGGGATGGATAAAGTGGGGAAGGTGTTCGAGTTCATCTCTTGTCTCATTGAGTGAGGGATTTGGTTGTGGATCTGCCCACCCATGTGAGAGACTGTCAGGGCCATTGTTGTGGGTTTGCCCACCCTAGAGAGTGGGAGTGGAGTGGAGCCTCCTTAGAGTGGATCCATGAACTTAGTGAGAGTGGAGCTTCCTTAGGGAGTGCATTGTAATGAAGGTTGAAGGGTATTGTTGAAGGAGATGATGTAGATGTGGAGGTTGATGTTGATGACTTTGTTGAAGCTAATGATTAAAGTTCTCATCTCACCAGTTATTAGATCTAGTACTATGAGGCTCTTATCACAATGAATTTATTGAGAGTGTAGCCTCCTCCAAAACTAGCAAAATCCTCCAAGTTAGTGGTACCAATAAGCACACCAGATCTATCAATGAAATTGATACTCTTCTCTTTGGAGAAGGGGTGTTAGGATGTAACTAGATGGATCCACAAATCACGGCGTCCCTTCCTCCCCTTCCTCGTGTGGAGATACCCTTTAGTAGAAGTTGTGTAGCAGTGAGGAGAACCTACATTGCTTCAGAGTGGCCTAAAACGAGCTAGCTCTCCCTATTTTTGAGTGGATGACCAACCTTGCAACCTTTGGATTGGGCTCATTAGTGAATTCTTTGGTCTTCTACAAGTATCTTATCAAGAACTTTGGTGTGTGTAGTTTTTGTTGCAAAACATGTGAGAGTGCTCAAAATGGAGGAGATGCTCACAAGGGAGCTAGAGGATCACAAGATAAGAGCCAATCATAAGGATGACATTAGTTATCACCTTCACAAAATGGAAGGCTAAGATGATTAACACACTACAATGGGGCGACCCATTAAAAGGGGAAGTTCCAAGTCCTTATTTCATGATCCAACTTCTAGTTGGAACATACATACTTATGGTTTTTGTAACATTTTGAAGGATATATACCATTTATAAAAGTTTCCAATCTTTGATGTAGGAAAGCTTCAAATCTTTGTGTTTGGCAAGCAAAAAGTGTTATCTATTGCTATTGAATGATTTGAAAATTTAACTAATCTAGAATTTTTCATTACTTCTCCTAGATGGAACATCTATACTTGTGTTTTTTTTTAATTTTGAAGGATTTAGATGATATAGATCTATAATGAAATGGTGGCATGTGTTTTTATATTGTTTGGCCTATGGGTAAATTTTATTATATTTTTGTAAATGTTGATTCTTTTGGATTTCATGCGCTCTTTACATATTTCAAGTGACTTTGCACACTTGTTTAGTTTTGATTTATGTCACACATGCTTTGTCTTATTTAGTCTTTATCTCATAGTCTTTTAGCACTATGAGGAGCCATCAAACTTGGGCTTAAACTTGTGTCAGGCACTCCACCTCTCTTCCATGTGTGCATATTCAAATAAGTCACATGATGTAGATATCTATAGATATCCTATGCGTTCACTCTATCATGTTGCCTCCAAAGTCATGTCAAAATGAAAAATGTATCTCTTACATAAGGACTTTTATAATTCTGCTTGGAAAAAAATATATTTACATTATGGGATTTATAAATTTTGTAAAATATTACAAAGGGGGTGTAAAGAAATGTTAAAAATAGGTTACATAGGGATTTATAAAAGAATCCTTGAATGCACGTGATATAGACATATTATACATTAAGTGACCCCCCCCCCCCCCCCCCCCCGCGAGCAGTAGATCAAGAAACAGAGTAAAATCTAACTATGATTGCCAAAGCCATCCTCACCTTGGAGTGGTCCAACCAAACATTGGACAAAGGGAAGCACATTGCAGAGGCAGAAAAATTGAGTAGCTTAGAGCTAGCAGTGGTCTCTCAAGAAGCGGTACATCCTCCATGGGATGACATCCTGCTATGGCAAAAGGGAAAGAAGTGGAATAAGAGGAAGGAGAGGAAGAAGCGGAGGAGGTTACAATGGACGAGGTTTTATTACAAACCCTTCCATATGTTTTGATTAAAAATAGATAATATTTGTTTCTAATTGTTGATATTTAATATGTGAACAAGCTAAGGGAGGATGAAGCATTAGGGGCACTCTCTGCTTGGGAGAGTAGTATTGACCTGGGCTTTTCAGAGGAGGGGTTTGAAAGGTGCATGGATTTGGCACCTGCCAATACATTGGAACATCCGATCTTAACTATATGTGAGGAAATGCACGACTCATCTAACATAGGAGTCACAGACATGGAGTGCCATGATGGTCAAGGCAAAACTAATTGTGGAGAGGCAGGAGAAATGTGAGAGGATTGAGTGTAGTGTGGTAGCCTCATCATTAGCACCATGTACGAACATTGATGAGAACAATAGCTTCATAAATATTTGTGCAAAGGATTACAATGAAAGAGTTGCAGAACAAATTGTAAGTTGATGACATTTTGTCAATATTGATGATTTAATGTTTTTATTTTAATGATTTTCAAAAAAGCTTACCGATCCACTTATCACAACTTTCTAGATGTTATTGAAATTGCCAAATCATGCCCATATGCATAGGAACGTGTAATTTAGCCAGATGGCATTGCCATCTAGAAAAATTGTGCACAGGCATGCACATGGGCATAATTTGGCATTTTGGTTGTTTTTTTTTGGCGTTTTGTTTTTACAGGTGCAAACATGCCCTTGTACCTTCAAATACTTAAAAATACAAATAGAATTGACCATACGAGGAGATAGAAGAATTTGGAAAAAAATTGGAGCGAATGCAAACTTTTTACAATGCAATCTCCATGTTGCCATTAAGCACTTCTTCAAAAGAAATTCAAAACATTAGCCATTTTGTTGGTAAATACCAAATTTTTGGATGCAAAATTTGGGGCAAATGAGAATGTATGCCAATATACACCCTCTACTGTCCCATTCACTACTTTTCTAAAGTAATTTCGTCAAATCTCACAATTTTGAGCCTAATGCACCATTGGCCATTTTTTTCCAAAACACTTTAGGGCAATTGCTGATTCTTTGGCTAAGCAATGCCTCCATGGTGCCTTGAAGCAATTTCTCCAAAAAAAAAAGAGGGAAAAATGCCAAATCAGTCCATTTGCACGTGGGTGTGCGATTTGGTTAGATGGCACTGCCCGAGCGCGCATGGTTTATTCTGTTTTTTTTTTCCCTTTTTTGTTTGGAGAAATCACTTAACATAGTTGGAAACATCAATTCTATTTAATTTCAACCATGAAAATTTAATATTTTTGAATACCAAAAATATAAGGGTAAAAAAGAGGCAGATGAATTTTTTTTGCACAAACTCCAAATCACCAAAAGCATTCATGAAAAATAAACATAAAAATTCATCATTACTCAAAACAACTTCATATATAGCATTGAAAAATCAAAACTGGAACAAACCACTAACTTTGGTGTCCGAATACATTGTATTACAAATATTTACAACCTTCCAAATTGTACAAAATTGCTTATGCCCACCAAAGATGTTGGCCTAGCTCATTACAAACTTCAAAGATTACAAAACGGTTTCCAAAACTATTTATGGCCTAAAGGTTGGGTCAGCTCTAATCCACCTAGCTAGCTACATGTTTTTGCTCATGATTGTAACCCTCTTGGCATGGATTGCACACAAGTTATTGTCCTCAAGAAGGGATACCAAAGCCATTTTGCATGCCTCCTGTAGAACCACCAATGTGAGAGATTGAATCCAAAGGTCACCTTTGTGCTCTTGCATGATCTCCTTTTCTAATCAAGCAAATGGAGATCTCTTAATCAAAGGCTCCATGCTCTTCTGATACTTCCTAATCTTGGACAAAGCCTTCATGCTAGGATTTATGTGGTGCCTCCGTCTGGAGAGTCCTCCACATCCACCTCCACCGCCTTCACCTCCACCACCACCTCTAGGTATTTGGTACTCAAGTTGATTTGTATACTCAAAAGAGTGTCAATCCTTTAAAACACTATATATTAGTGCATTTGAGGGCTGTTATTAAAGCCCCTTATTTGTAAAATGTTGTTAAAGCTTTAAAATGACCCCTTTTTCTATACAAACTTACTATGTGTGACATGAGTAATGCATGGTAAAAACTAAGCAACATAAGGTAAGAATCCAGTGGAGTCACCAAAACTTGAGATAGAATGTAGTTGGAGACTCTGAAGTTTGCAATGTATTGAAGTCTAGGCTTTGGTACTCAAGTTGATTCATATAGTAGACAGGGCGTGGGGGTGTCACTCCTTGAAAACGAAAATGTCACTTGCCCCATACTTTCATATTGTAAAACTCTACCATTGTAGCTTGGACCCTGCATACATTCAAAAAGACATTATTATGCTCCGTGTACTGTGACATGAAGTTGGGGGTAATAAACTTCACGCACCTCTTCACTTCCTGCAGCATTCGAACTGACTGCCAAAGATACTTATCATTGAGAATGAGACATTAGAAAGAAGCTTTTATGCCAAGATACCACACCATACTTTCCTCCCTTAGATGAGAATGAAGATGGTAACATCCCAAGTGATGTTGTAGTCAAGCATAGGGAGAAGGAAAGGATCAGCAGAGGCCATAATCTCAGCGAGCCGCCGGTCTGCACCAAAGAGAAGAGCGATACGTTGTTGAAAGAAGATCTTACGGCTCAACATGACATGAACTGATATATATCAAGGAGTTTGAAGGGGCTGATTAGGTCGGATGGGTAGATTCCGAGGAAACATTGCACCTCCTTCATAGACACCTTTATACTTAGCTCAAAACACTCTACAAACTGTCATTAGACACAGAGGCCTATAACTTTCAGTAGATACATGATATCAAAGATTCAAGTATACAAAGAGATGTGCCTTGAGATGGGCTTCGCGCTGATATAAGTTTCATTGAAAACAGACAGACGGTTGAAGAGATATGGACAGTTTACTGGAAGGGGGTAAAAACTATCATGAAAACAGACTGTCAAACAGAGAGACTCATAACTTTTTGCAATAGTATCTGATTCAAGATCTGATCACATAGAAACATGCGCCTTGAAGAGAGTTTTGCGCTGATATAAATTTCATTGAAAACAGACAGACGGTTGAAGAGATATGGACAGTTTACTGGAAGGGGGTAAAAACTATCATGAAAACAGACTGTCAAACACAGAGACTCATAACTTTTTGCAACAGAATCTGATTCAAAATCTGATTACATACAAACATGCGCCTTAAAGAGAGCTTCGCGCTGATATAAATTTCATTACAATCGGACTATTGAGCAAAAAGTTATGAGCAAAACACTAATAGGGGGTCAAACTGTCATAAAAACTACCCTCCAGCCAGGCTAATTTCGCCTGAGCAGGATGCTCCCTCAAGACTCCACCTTCATCAACGATCCACCCCTCATAGATTTCGCCTAGAAGAGGGGAAGAAGTTTGCATAGTGGCTCGGGAAACAAATGGACCATGTGTGCACAGTGAGCAGCCGAATAGAAAGAACTTTTAAGGCTTTGAAAGAAAGAAAAGGGAAGAGACACTCAAGAGAGAGAGAGAACCTGAAGTGACCTTCATTATAAATAGAGTGAGAATCCACCTCAACACTATAAACACAAGGGAGAAGAAGAGGTTTCATACATACAAGAGGGTGCGGAAGCTCCAAGACTACTCATAGAGAGAGAATAAACTAGAGAGAGAAGGACTCAAGAGTCTACATAAGAGAATATCTACAAGAGGAAGAGAAGGCTCATGGAAGAGGCTTGGGGAGACTAGAACTACAGCAACATAAGGCCCAATGGTGGAAGAGATTCTGATGAACAAGGGAGAGGAGGGCTCCTTTTATAGAGATTTTGTTACCCTCCTTCACCCATTTACAATTGCTGCCTGTAGATTCCTTTCCCCATCAATCACATAAGCACGTATGTCACCATCCATGTCCTTTTTGGCTACTCTTGCCATGTGTCCCATCAAAAGATGCTCAAGACTCTTAAAATATTGAGAAAGTCAAGAGTCTCCTCACATGGAGCCCATAGGGACCCTCTCTTTTCCACATGTCCACATCCTCCTTATTCCACATAGGAGTTCTAGAAGGATTCCTCTTGACTTCACACTCCTCCACATGCCTTCCACACGCTTGGCATGTGGCCTCTCTTATATTATTGGAACACATGGACATGAGCCCACCTCTTTATATGACTCACTCTTCCTATTTTCTAAAAAACTCATAATATCCCATACACAAATAACTCTCACCCCATACCAAGGTATTTATAATTCATACCTATGGTATTTACAATGAGCCATTCCACTCATCCTCTCAATCCCATACAATATCATAGAAAATAGAAATAAGTGAGAGCCGCTAGGCTATCACTTGATACTCAAACCCTTATCAAACATAGAGAAAAACAATATCAATGCCAAGTTAAAAATATCAATTTTTAGTGTCACATCTTTCCCCCCCCAGCAGATCCTCTCTAGTACAGAGAGGGTCTGCTGGCCCTCATGGTGGTCGAGCATAGAAGAATTTAAGGTGATACTCATTGGTGCATCCGGGTATCACCATGCCATCAACATCCTCAAGCTGAAAGGTTCCATTTGTGAACTTCTTTTTGACTTGATATGGTCCCTCCCATCGGCTGATAAACTTTTTGTCTAGCCGCTTGTCCAGACGGCTATCAAATCTCATTACCAAATCTCCTTCTGCAATATCTTTCTTCTTGCGTAATTTGGTGTCAAAACGGGCCTTGCGCCTTCTTTGAGAAGATTCCAAGTTTTGTAAGGCCTGTAATCTGCATTCATCCAAGGCTTCTAGCTGTACCAAGCGTTGAGCATAGGCATCCTCCTGTCCTTCTATTCTTGCAACAGCTGTGCGAAGACTATGTATCTCCAATTCGATGGGTAAAATGGCTTCTATTCCATACACTAGTTGGAATGGTGTAAACCCAATAGCTAGCTTGTGTGTGGTTCTGTAAGCCCATAAAACTTCTACCAAGTGCCTATCCCAATGCCTTTTCTTGGTGTCAACAAGCTTTCCCATTGAATTGCACAACAATCCATTTGTTTTCTCAACCAAGCCATTACATTGAGGATAGTATGGCGTGGACATGCTATGATTTATCTTTAGCTTATGCACCACATCTTCAATTAGTTCATTTCTAAAAGAGGTTCCTCCATCAGTGAGAATTTCCAAAGGACAACCAAAGCGTGAACAAATTTGATCAAAGAGAAATTTTGCAACTGTGCTTGCCTTGCTATTGACTGTGGCCTTGGCCTCTGCCATCGAGTCGCATAATCTGTGGCCACCAATAAATAATGCTTGCCCTGAGATGAGCGAGGGAGTGGTCCCACAAAGTCCAACCTCCACCTCTCAAATGGTCCATATGCTGGAATAGGCTTCAGGGGCCCAGGAATCAACTGTCGCCTTCCAAACTTTTGGCATACTTTACAACTTCGACACCATTCATATACATCCTTATGGAGGCGTGGCCAAAAGTATCCTGCATTAAGAATTCTCCTAGCTGTGCTTGCTGAAGCAAAATGACCAGAGCATTCATGACACATTTCTAGGATTCTCCTAGTCTCCATGGGATGGACCACCCGACGGAGCACCTTATCTTTTCCCAATTTATAAAGAATGTCATCAACAATAGTATAGGGACAAGCCTTCCTTACCAATCTCTGCTTTTGTTGTGGAGTTAACCCTTGAGGAAACATGCCTTCTTCCACATATTGCTGAACATCTTGCAGTTCTGGCCATCCAGTGTCTACCAAAGAAACCACCCCCCGGTCTTGTACTACAATGGCTTGAGTAGCTAGCTCATCTGCCCTTTGATTTTCTTTTCTGTTTATATGAACAAACTTGCAAAAATCAAACTGACTACATAGTGCCATAGCCTTTTGATTAAGCTCCTTCAAATGAGGACTTCTTGTCTGGTAATGCCCTTGCATTTGCTTTATAATAAGCTGAGAATCTCCTCTTACTTCCAATTCTTTAACTTGACTTTGAAGACAACCCTCCAAACCAAGAATCAAAGCATTATACTCAGCTGCATTGTTAGTTGTGATACCTGGAAGCTCTTGTCCTCTTGCCCATACCTCTTGACCTTCAGGATTCATCAAGACTATCCCCCCGGCTCCTTGTTGGCATGAAGGACTAAAAGCCCCATCAAAATACAAAACAAAAGTTGTTGGTGCCACCACTTGGTCCCAGTCCTCCTTGGTAGAGTCCAGCAAGGTCTCATGCCAACTCAAGGCTACACCTTCAAGAAAATCAGGCAAAATCTCTGCCCGATCCTTCATGGACCATCCAGAAAGCCGGCATCCTCGAACAAAATCCCGAAGATAAGACTCCGGGTCTTCCCCTTGGGTCCCTCGAAACACTGGAATCTTCACCATGATGAAACACAAAAAGGAAACACCAAGACCCAAATAATATCCCAAACAAGATCCGAACAAGATCCCACAGAGCCTTAGTATACCAAGACAACTGATTATGCATAACCACTTGTTGAAAACCCTCCACAATGTGATCCTCAACAAAATCTTCAAAAATAAGTGACCAACCAGCACCATGAAAACATTGTGTATACATGCATTCTAGAATCACCCTTCTCACAATAGGAAGTGCACATAAAAGCTTCAAGATATTGTAATCTTCATCATTTGCATAGCAAAAGAAGTTGAAAGCATTGAGAATCACCACTCCATTATTATAGTCAAAAACCACCCAAAGACTCAACTCTTCTTCACACTAAGCTGCCAGTGCATGGAACAATCCCCAATCTATCATTGTGCCTGCTGCCAGCGTTGTCGATTCACCAACATATTCAACAATGCAAACATAAAGGATATGATCATGGTTACTGTGCGAATAGCTTGAGCATCACCTTCACAATCTTCAAGTTCTCTTAAACGGGCTGCAATCTCTTCTAACGGACTTCTTCCAGGCATCTTCTTTATCACATCATAAAACACATGCCTATACTAGGCATAACATGCAATCAAGTACACCTGAGACCGTTTAGTAAGGTGGGATGAATCCAATACCAAACGTACCCGGCATCTCCACCAAAAGATGTGACATGAAGTTGGGGGTAATAAACTTCACGCACCTCTTCACTTCCTGCAGCATTCGAACTGACTGCCAAAGATACTTATCATTGAGAATGAGACATTAGAAAGAAGCTTTTATGCCAAGATACCACACCATACTTTCCTCCCTTAGATGAGAATGAAGATGGTAACATCCCAAGTGATGTTGTAGTCAAGCATAGGAAGAAGGAAAGGATCAGCAGAGGCCATAATCTCAGCGAGCTGGTCTGCACCAAAGAGAAGAGCGATACGTTGTTGAAAGAAGATCTTGCGGCTCAACATGACATGAACTGATATATATCGAGGAGTTTGAAGGGGCTGATTAGGTCGGATGGGTAGATTCCGAGGAAACATTGCACCTCCTTCATAGACACCTTTATACTTAGCTCAAAACACTCTACAAACTGTCATTAGACACAGAGGCCTATAACTTTCAATAGATACATGATATCAAAGATTCAAGTACAGAAAGAGATGCGCCTTGAGATGGGCTTCGCACTAATATAAGTTTCATTGAAAACAGACAGACGGTTGAAGAGATATGGACAGTTTACTGGAAGGGGGTAAAAACTGTCATGAAAACAGACTATCAAACACAGAGACTCATAACTTTTTGCAGCAGTATCTGATTCAAGATCTAATCAATAGAAACATGCGCCTTGAAGAGAGCTTTGTGCTGATATAAATTTCATTGAAAACAGACAGACGGTTGAAGAGATATGGACAGTTTACTGGAAGGGGGTAAAAACTATCATGAAAATAAACTGTCAAACACAGAGACTCATAACTTTTTGCAACAGAATCTGATTCAAGATCTGATCACATAGAAACATGCGCCTTAAAGATAGCTTCGCGCTGATATAAATTTCATTACAATCGGACTATTGAGCAAAAAGTTATGAGCAAAACACTAACAGGGGGTCAAACTATCATGAAAACTACCCTCCAGCCAGGCTAATTTCGCCTGAGCAGGATGCTCCCTCAAGACTCCACCTTCATCAACGATCCACCCCTCATAGATTTTGCCTAGAAGAGGGGAAGAAGTTTGCATAGTGGCTCGGGAAACAAATGGACCATGTGTGCACAGTGAGCAGCCGAATAGAAAGAACTTTTAAGGCTTTGAAAGAAAGAAAAGGGAAGAGACACTCAAGAGAGAGAGAGAACCTGAAGTGACCTTCATTATAAATAGAGTGAGAATCCACCTCAACACTACAAACACAAGGGAGAAGAAGAGGTTTCATACATACAAGAGGGAGCGGAAGCTCCAAGACTACTCATAGAGAGAGAATAAACTAGAGAGAGAAGGACTCAAGAGTCTACATAAGAGAATATCTACAAGAGGAAGAGAAGGCTCATGGAAGAGGCTTGGGGAGACTAGAACTACAGCAACATAAGGCCCAATGGTGGAAGAGATTCTGATGAAAAAGGGAGAGGAGGGCTCCTTTTATAGAGATTTTGTTACCCTCCTTCACCCATTTACAATTGCTGCCTGTAGATTCCTTTCCCCATCAATCACATAAGCACGTATGTCACCATCCATGTCCTTTTTGGCTACTCTTGCCATGTGTCCCATCAAAAGATGCTCAAGACTCTTAAAATATTGAGAAAGTCAAGAGTCTCCTCACATGGAGCCCATAGGGACCCTCTCTTTTCCACATGTCCACATCCTCCTTATTCCACATAGGAGTTCTAGAAGGATTCCTCTTGACTTCACACTCCTCCACATGCCTTCCACATGCTTGGCATGTGGCCTCTCTTATATTATTGGAACACATGGACATGAGCCCACCTCTTTATATGACTCACTCTTCCTATTTTCTAAAAAACTCATAATATCCCATACACAAATAACTCTCACCCCATACCAAGGTATTTATAATTCATACCTATGGTATTTACAATGAGCCATTCCACTCATCCTCTCAATCCCATACAATATCATAGAAAATAGAAATAAGTGAGAGCCGCTAGGCTATCACTTGATACTCAAACCCTTATCAAACATAGAGAAAAACAATATCAATGCCAAGTTAAAAATATCAATTTTTAGTGTCACAGTACTCAAAGTTGCTTGGTCCTTACTTTGCTTCTTTTGTAGTTTGTCCATATTTCTTTTTGCTCAGTTGGCCTTTCATCTTGATTGTGCCTTCCAGCACCATGATTTTTGAAATTTGTATAAATCCACCTAACAAATCTTGGAGAATAAAATTTGTTTTTTCCCTGGCATTTCTAATATGTATTAGTCTTGGCAATAAAGGATTAAAAAACAAGTTACCAAATATAATACTTGTATTACTAAAAGTCTTCGGCCTCTTACAAACATTTGTAGCTGTAGTCTACCACACACCTAGAGATACAAACACTCACCTTGGCTTGAGGCACTTACCCTAACTTTGAGCAAAAAGGCTCCACTTGGACTCAAACTACAACACTAACAAGAGGGCAAGTAAAAATTCCATTTCACAATAGACTCAAGGCTTAAGTAACCTAGGACTCTAGACTGTCAATCTCAACATTCACCTTTTGAAATTAGCCCTAGGAGCCTACAAAAATGCCTTCTGAATTTTGACCTAGGAGCCTACAAAAATGCTACCAAGGATTGGATCCATGGGCTGGTGTTGGCTCAGAGTCCCATTTCTTGGCTTCTCCGTGGTAGCTCCTAGTTCACCCTATTCAATTGCTTAGACCTAACCTAGGTTGGTTAGGTAACCCAAGGCCAACAACAATTCTCTACATTTGCTCAAAATATGCCTGAATCTCATGGGCATACTACTCTTCTCCTTTAGTCTCCTCTCATGTTAATGATCTCTTCCTTACTTCAGCTCAATGTAGCTCCCTTCCTAACATTGCAAAAAGTAGCATGTGTTGTGTGAAGGTAGAAGGTGGATGTTTTGTGAAAATATTGGTGGATGCACAAGC
Organism: Dipteris shenzhenensis; assembly: GCF_047967505.1. NCBI lineage: Eukaryota > Viridiplantae > Streptophyta > Polypodiopsida > Gleicheniales > Dipteridaceae > Dipteris > Dipteris shenzhenensis. Next base: position 37,459,106 of record NC_141598.1, on the reverse strand, counting down.
AAGGTAATCTACATGCATGAATAAGCACAAGGACAAAATATGAATGATGCAAAAATGTAGGATTTCACAATTTAAAGCATGCAAAAATGGTATAGATTGCATCCATGTTTTGTCTTGATAGTTGGATCCCAATTTTCATGCATGCAAAACCGAAGATGACATGCATTGAAATAAAACAATGATAAAAGCCACCTCTCTCTTCAGGAGAGCCTAGGTACCTACACCATAAGAGCAGTCCCATTTAACTCTTATGCCTCGTGAATACAAGGGCCAAGGACTACTCTACAGGCTAGGCCCTAGCATGGGGCTTAAGATAAGAAAGGAGAATTTAGAGAGAATTTACCTCTTGAATCAAAAGCATTAGAAAATGAAGAGGTGGTGTCCTTATACAATTGATGCAGTACTAGTACCAACCATACATTAGGCTTGTACCTCTACATGAGCCAACGTAGATTGGAGTCATGAGTAGTGAGATGGCTAGAGACACCCCGCTTGGAAGGTCCTACAACACAATTGATGCTCACAAACACATTGAGTGGATTGGGTGAGCATCGAACCAAAAGGAGAAAATGCATCCGAAAAGGCAAGTGGCTTAAGAGCGATTAGCAGGATGAGTTCTACTACTGAGGAACTAGAGGTTATAGTTCTAAGTCTCTCTCCAAACCTCTATCTCCTCCTTTGCTTAAGAAAATTTCCTGATGAGAACTGGGTCCACTACCCTCTGCCTCCATAGAAACTCCTTGCCTCTTCAACTCAAGTCACCACATTCACCTCCCTCCACATATGATACACTTTCTTCCCCTGTCAGTGATATCTCTCTAGCTGATCCCCCTTGCACATGTGATATGCTTTCTTCCCCTGTTAGTGATATCTCTCTAGCTGATCCCCCTCCCACTCCATTAGCTTCCCAGTAGATGACCATAGTTCATCTTGAGCCCAAATCCTCCCCTCCTCATGCTTGAGCCTTTCCACTACCCTCTATCTCCATAGAAAATCCTTGTCTTTTCTCCTCGAGTCACCACAATCACCTCCCTCCACATATGATACACTTTCTTTCCCTGATATCTCTTTAGCTGATCCCCGTCCCACTCCACTAGCTTGCCAGTAGACCACCATAGTTCATCCTGAGCCCCAATCGTCCCCTTCTCATGCTTGAGCCTTTCTAGTTAGACCAGAGGTTGAGAAACAATGAAACAAAGGGGAAGCAATTGGAACCAACACGATACAACTGGAGAGGCCACCACTACTGGTAGTAAAAAGGAGGGTGAGGTGTTGTACAATGAGCCTACCCAGGATTGGAGTGAAGAAGAAGGTACAAGTGCCCAGGTAAACCTTGAGCCAAATATGGGAGAGACAAAGTCCCAACTAAAGAGGGGCAACATAAGTTAGACACTGAAGGGTAAGCCAATGGGGACACCAAGCAGGAGAGGCTCACCTCAGAGACAGCTACTGCCAAAGAAATAGATAAGTCTACAATGGAAGATCCACAGGCTAGCACCACAATGGCAGAGAACACAATAAAATCTGAGGAAGTGGTGGTAGGGATTAGGAAGATTGCATTTAAAGCCAAGCAAGAGGCTCAGATTGTAAATCCTCTCACTTAGGAGTTAGGCATCAGCATTGCCCTTGTGCCTTTGCACATAATATAAACTATTGGTGCTCAATTGGATCACAAGGGAAAGGAGTTATGGACAAGTCAATCGGCACCAGTGACCATAGTTTGAGGTCATGCAGCAAGATAAACATCCAAAGTGTGCCACAAGATTTTACAATCAAAGATGTGTAGAAGACGAGTTTGAGCAAAGGTATACGCAGAGGATCATGCAACAACAATGAAGCAAATTATGATGCCCATCTCTAAAAGTTGCTAACAAATTCCTTGGTTACCTCCTCCCACATTATGTGATCCCAATTGATGGAATTAACACCCTATTCTACTCTGAAGATCTTACAACAGAGGAGGTAATCACTACCAATTAGCAGCAGCTCGAGGAATCGGAACTCGAGGTAGCACGGACATGATTTCCCTTCAGGCACTACTCTTCAAGTGCCATGATCATGCATGGTATACTAGGGAGCTTAAAGCTTGGTACGACAAGATCGTGGAGCTTCCAAAGGATTGAGAGAAAGAGATAGATGAGAAGTGCACCCATCTACAAGCTGCTTATGACTAGCTCCAAGTGGACCAAGACTTCTGCTCCACTAGTACAACAAGCCATGGGAGCACTTAAAATTGCCTAGGGAACCATAGCCTTCAATGCCAGCTCATGGTCCATCACAAAGAAAGGCTAAAAACCCTAGCAATGTCTACACCGATCTGCAAATAGAGCAGGAGGGAGAAAAGGCGATATGCCCAAAATGAGTAGCGACCCTCAAGCAAATTTATGTGCTACTTCAAGTCCTGGACCACTAGGCCACAGAGCATCTGAAGGATGATGGAGACACTATTAGGTAAGGTGGACAAACTTGGCTACTGGAGCAAAGTGGCTCATCTTGATTAGCAAATACTACAGACATAGGTCTACTGGAGCCACAACAGTGCAAATCACTATAATAGATAGTTTAGTAAAAGAAGCAAGATATTCAGGCAATGTGGATGCAAACATTGAAGATTAGACCACTGCACATGCATTGCTACTTCTAGATCTTAAGTTCCGGCTGAATATAGGGGTAATTCATCTTTATAGAACTATAGAGACTTCTCCCCTTAGGTATTTTAATAAGGAAACATAAAGCTTGCCCCCTGGTCATTTTGGTGGTGGAGGACAATTACATTTTGGAAGTACAAAATTTGGGGTCAATAGTATACAGGGTGGGCAAATATAAATGAAGAATCTGGCTCAGTACACACAAAGTTGTTTGTGGAACAAATACAAGTTCTGCTAGTAATGACTCCCCCTAGGCCACTATATACACTAGATGAGGAATGGTTTGATTGCCCAACGCACTCTATATGATCTCAATGGGCCTTTTTGGATGACCATTTTGACCCAATTCGGGACATATTGGCTTCTAAGTGGGCAACCCAAGCATTTGACTTAAAAATTTTGAAGATGGTAGCAGATAGGCAACAAGTAGCCTTTGCATTTGAGAGGGGTGAAATCACCCAGTATCTAATAAATATGCCACCCACAACAATGCAACAACTACCTTGCTATTTTGGGCAACTACTACATTAACAAAGGCTAGATCTTATTTTGAGAATATAGTCACATTGTGCTGCCCATCTTATGTAAAAAGGTTAATGCCACTTGGAAATGTGGTTTTGCGGGTATATTACCATGTTTTTAAAGATAGGAACTAGCTTGCCCCCCCGAAGTTGGGTCAACTAGTGAGCGATTGGGTTGACCGCCTAATAGAGGCGCTAGCCCAATAGATATCAAAGGGATTTACCTGTGGCCTCCCAACTCTCCAACCCAGCAACTTGAAGAGGAATGGCAGATACTAGGATTGTCCCCACGGGGACCAGAGTAACGACCAGCTATGCTGAAGACACCGCTAAACTCAAGATTACACAATCACTTGCAAACAATGAGCTCGAAGCTGAAGGACATGCACTTCTTGCTAGCACATAAGAGCTCTTATGCAAGAGAGCCTCTACACCCCTGGGTTAACAATAAACTCAAGTAAGGTCATAACTTGAGTTGTACCAACTCAAGTGGAGATCATCTAGGAAGGATTTGTCGACATTGCTGAGCAAAGCAGTGTACCTCTAAACATCACAGAGAGATGTAGGGCCAATGAGCACCAGTAGACCAATCAGTGGAAGATTTCAAACATTCAAGGAGTATGAGTTAGAAATATAGTTAACTCAATCGCTTGAATTCAAGCAACTAGCCTAGGTAATAGGAAGTAGAAATTGAGTTTTAAGGGATTCTGGTCCCGTCTAGTCTCGTAAGTGTGTAGAGGCAAGAAGAAATAGAATTTGAGCCACTGACTCATAGAATCCTGGTTCTCAACCAAAACAAGAAGAATTGAGCAGAGAGAGATTGGTTTGCAACAACTACGAGTTATTTATCCTCAATTCAAATTCTTGGAAATAATACAATTGCTTGTTATTGAATTGTGTTGCATTCTTGCACATAACTCAAAGTAATCTTCCTCCTCTTTTGGAGCCATCTTGTCTCGCTTGAAAACCACACTAACCACCAGGGTGTTCAGAGGGGAGAAATCTACCTAGTTGGTGAGGCAACTTTGTAGTTGTTTTGCAAAGAGTCTCTTCTTGGGCCTAAAGTAGCCACCAATGAAGGGCAAATCATTTGCAAAGGTGTAGTTGATTGAATAGCTAGTGTTCCCACCAAGGTATTAGGAGAAAGAGTTGGAATCTTGTGCATGTGAGGCTGTTTGTAGCATATCTACAATGTATTCCCATTCTGTGTGATCAAGGAGGTGCTTGGAACCACTTGGGAAGATACTGGGGAAGAAAAAAGAGGCTGAGTCTAGTAGGGAGCTACATTGTGAATCTTCTCTTGTCTTCAAGACTAAAAAGTAGGTGATGATAGAAACATTCTATTATGGATTTTCCCTTTTGGTTGTAAGAAACATGGAAATGATTTAGGGGGGAGAGAAAATCTTCAAGACCATGTAGTGAACCTGAGTGCTTTCAGTACATGCTAGGATCCATATTTAAGGATTTCAAGTGGTGCCTTGATACTATGACCAAGGGATGGAAGTGATGTACTCTTGGTAAGCTAATAAAGTCCCCTTGAGATAGGGTTCCCACATTTGTACCTTGTATCATGTGCCATGAGGAATTGTCATGTCCGTATATGCTTTATGAGTCTTCCACAATTTCTAATTCAATTTCATTTGTAGGATTTCTAATGGGAAATGGTAATTCATTGTTGAATTTATATTCACAAAACAATAATATTAATGTGTCAATTAATATGTAGACAAAAAATTTACAATGTGTGTACATAATGGAGCTGCACCCATAGGACATACATGTGATCATGATTAAAATTCTTATTCAATTGAATGCACTTATGAATAGTTTAATTCCATGCATTTATATGACAATTCATATAGTCACGTGGGTCTACTTAAGGTTTACTAACTACGATTGGATCAATATGTGCTTTTAGCCCTCATTGGTAATATAAGGTACCCACTAAACACAAATATCTTCTGCCTATGCTTGGATAATAACTCCTTTGTTGAGTTATGGACACAGGGAGAGGGTTGACAAAACATGGCATATGAAGAATCAATCTTTTTTCCCCTTCCACAATGTGGGAATGGAAAGGCATAAGTAGGAAAATCTCTTCTCCCTTTTTGCCTCTCTCCCCCCTTTCACCATTTTCTTAATTAGTAAGCTTTCCAAGGGTTACAAGTATGAAGATCCTCCACTAGGTTTTGAAAGGGAAAGGTTACATTATCTCTTCATAATTAAGAAAGGGAGTAAGGAAATTCAAAAGCTTGAATTCCTCATACATTTTACATGGATTCTCCTGATGAATAAAGAAAAGAAGTCGACACACAAGAGAACAAAAGTATCGTGCTTAAACCATGTCCCCATTTCCCTTTTGATGATAGAACTCCTTTTGGAGATGTGGAACATGTGTTGGCGTAATATATTGTGACATGCATAATAGATTATGTCCCTCTTCTTGGAGTGACTTCTCTACAAGTAGCTGGGCATGCCACTAAGAGGCACATGATGGGAGAAACTATCATGCATATCATGTCCCCATTTCCCAACGTGTTTTCTTTTAATATTTTTGTCACTCTAGGAATGACATTTCCTATTTTAAAAAGAAAAGTTGAGAATTTACTCATTGCACTTGCTTTTGAAAAGGAGAGGCTGTATTGACCTTCCAGGACTAATGCTTAATGCAAGTTATGGTTGTAGTGTTGGATGATTCTAATAAGCAAGAAGGTGGTCTGAAACACCCTAGAGAAGGAGGCCAAATCCCATAGAATAAATGCCCAATCATGTGGAGGGTCCCACATTATAAAAATCAAAGGGTCCCATGAAACACCCTAGTGTGGAAAGGTGGTAACACCTCATTTGGAGAAGACATGTTCGAACTAGGGCTAGGTCATACCTCCATGCCACATTATTCTATTGATGAATTTAAAGTATCCAAGGAGCTATCTTTCACAACATGGAACAATTAAACAAGGGGACAAGCTGACATCTATGTGAATGGCTCACCAATGGCTAGATGGAGATCACACAAAAAAGGGTTACAACCATATGGCTACCATCTTGCATTTTAGGTAGGAAAGAGGTGATACAAGAATTAGTTATGGCCTATGGTTGTCTCTTATGATCCCACTACACTCTTTAAACATGATGCACTCATCTTGGTACCTTGAATTATTTGGGGCTAGCATAAAGGATACAACTAGGAATATGTGTTCAAGACACAATGAACAACTCCTAACAGGAGACATGTGCAAGAGACATTGGACAAGGCAACATGCTAATGGAATGCACCAATGTAGGGTTCCCAAGGATTTAGTCAAAGTTAACATGATAATTGTGCTAAAGATTGCGAATGCATAGGTTCCATGATTACCAAAGGTCGAGTTAAATGACATAAAAACATTCGATGGAGAGGTCGCACAAAGTTGTATGGTTCTTGAGGGATAGCTAGATTGACATTGGGGATGGCACCTAAGAAAACCACAAAATATAACATCTAAATGATTCCTAAAGGCTACCTAGCCTTAGCTAGAATCCAGTTGGAACTTGAGGCTGACCAAGGGGTCATTGTGATGAGAATATAAGCCAGTGTGGTTAAGGTTATGCCAAGGATGAGTTAAGCATCCAAAAGGACAATAATGCTACATCTTGCCACGAGTGGACATAATTAGAGGGAAGCTTTAGAGGCATGAATCGGTTTCATAAAGTACAACATAAAAAATAGGCAAAAAAAACTTGAAGGGAGTGTGCAATCTAAGGACATATACTAGGATAAGTCCTAAGAATCTAGTTGAGTGCAAGATATCATGACCATTGAAATGATTAAATGGACATGGGTGAATCAAGCATCCAATGTTAATGAGATGAACTAGCCTATAGATGGAGACGTTGGCTATAACAAAATGCTTAGAAGGGATGGAAATTTGGGGATGCCATAATAGCCAGGACTCAACTTAAGGGCTAGAAGAGGAAATCCAACATCATTGCTAATGCATGGAAATATGATAAAAGGGGATTCTCTATAAGGATCCCAAAGATATATACTCTTAGAGAATTATGCTAAGAATAAGAAATGACCTAGTTAGGCATATCAAAAGTTATTTGTAGCTAGCAAAAATTGTTAGAGGGTCTAATAAGAAAAAAACCCAAAGTAGGGAGATACTTAAATAAGTTAAGATTGATGGATCCATTATAAAAATATCCAAGTAGGGTGAGACTTGCATAGAGCTAGAGCAATCCACAATAAAAATAAGAGCAACTTTACTGTATAACTATGACAAAGTGAGACAAACTTTTTCATGTATACAGAAAAACCTCTCCAAGGCTTGTACAAGTGGCAAGTGCAATTTGTGATTGTTAATTGTCAAGCTATGTATCAAACTCTCTATCAATGACTTACCAAAATAGGTGTCTATGCTGGTGTTGTGATGTGATGATATGTGATCCATGCTCATCATTACTTGTATTGCTTGTTTAAGCAAAGTCTCATGAAATCTGATTATTTTGCATTTTGAAAATATGACCCATGACTTAAAAGTATGAAAAACTAATGCAAAATGCATGTGTAGCATGGGTCTTGACATGAGTTACTAACATGTGTAGCATGGGTGTTGACATGGTTACTAACTAGGTCTAGGGATTATGAGCAAATCTTAATTCTTTCATCTTGTAAAATGCTAGATGAGAAATCTAGAAAAAAGCTTATGTTAAGAAGCAACGAGTATCCATTGTGCAGATTCCAAGAAAGTTTATTGATGTGTCAGTTGAGGACCATCATGTTATGAGTATGGTTACGATAACCATTCCAGTGAAAGCCTAAATACCATGTGTAGCATGGGTATTGACATGGTTCCTAACTAGGTCTAGGGATTATGAGCAAATCCTAACTCTTTCATGCTAGATGAGAAATCTAGAAAAAAGGTTATGTTAAGAAGCAACGAGTATCCATTGTGGTGATTCCAAGAAAGTTTATTGATGTGGGCAACTCAAACCTGTCAGTTGAGGACACTCATGTTATGAGTATGGTTACAATGACCATTCTTGAAACCCTAAATACCACTTAAAAACTTAGGATTACCCACTTACTTGGAATTATTATGCAAAATCTTGATCATAAGTCATGATTATTGCAATGTAAGTACTTTTAGGCCATCAATAAATTGTTTACAATCCATTAAGTTGTTGGTCTTACAAGGTCGAATGGATTAAATGCAGCTAATGGATGTTGCAATGTGCCACAATGAGCACTTGTGTGTGGATGACAGTGGATGTATCCCATGTGAAAGCCATGAAGCAATATCATGGGAACTAGATGATGGACACATTTATGAGCAAGTTATAACCATGATGTGGTGGGCTGAAGGATACACGGGTATACTTTGCAACTCTTTTATACACTTCAAATTGATATAGATAATGAGAAGAGCGACATATAAAAGCAATATTTAAGATGGTTAAGAGTTCATCCTACAACCCTTCTATATACTCTACACCAATATAGATAATGAGAAGAGTGGCATAGAAGATTTAGTTCATGACATTGAATAAGTAATGCATGAGCGATGTTGAAACATTCAAGTACCGTACGGAAGGGCATGCAATGGATAACGCCCAAGTGTGGGCAAAGAATTGACATATAAAGCTATAAGCTCATAAAGTTGTAGAACCAAACCCTAGCCAAGGGTTAGATGAGAAGAATTTGTAAAATGCTATACCAAATAAGTGCTAAGGTTTTGGGAGACAACAAAGCCAAGCTTGCCAATGGACACACTGACTTCAAGAGATGGCATCCACTTGATAAATCACATACAAGTGATGAATGCCTAATGTGATGGAACAATTAAATGCACCTACAATAATCCACCACACAAAAGAGAATTGAGTAGAAACCATGTTCTAGGGTGAGGTTCAACCCCATGAACATAATATGGATGACATGACATTCCAAAGAAGGACGACAACTCCATAGGACCATGGACACTTTTACATGGAGACATATGAGAAGTGACACCTCTTAGTATGGGGAAAACTTATATGATTACCAAAAACTCATATGGATAGTTGAGACTGTTACCAAGAATGCCACAAAATTAGTTGTGAAAAGCATAAGCATAGGGATAGTTGAGACCGTCACCAAGAATTAGGCTAAGAGTTACGAGAGTGGGAATCCATTTTTAATGTAAAATTCTAAGAGAACTCAGACCTCAAGGTTGCATCATTAAAAGATTACACTTGGGTCTAGGGATTAGATCCAGACCATTCATTTTAACACGATGAGCTAAAAGGTCCCCTTAGTTGGCCTCCCAAAACCATGTCCACCAAGATCATGGATACACAAAGCCATGGTTTACCAAAAATCATGTGCCACAAAACCATGTGTGGAAAACCATGACCCCCACATCTTTAAACCAAAAGCTTGTTCCAAAATGGTGGGCTTCCAACCAAACTAGGAGGGAATTACTAGATCAACTAGTTCCATTCTAACTATGTGAGCCCTACATAAATGTGGGTAGCAATAAGCAAGCAAATAACTCATTCTTTAGGTACCCAAATGTTGCAAAAACAAGTCGCCCCACTTCTCCTCTTCTAGGAGTCTCTTCTCCATGGATCTCCACCATGGTTCTCATGCCTCTCCATGCTCTTAGCACATCTCTCTTTCACATGCCCTTTTATTACAAAAACACTATTGAGATGATGCCATAAACCTTCCTTCTGGATTTCCCCCCTCTTCCTAGGGTGCATTTGCATCATTTCCATGTGTTTGGATGGATGGATGATGGGGAAAATCTTTTAGAATTGCTCCTATTGAGAACTTGCGCTTTTCTTGAATTTTCATGCAATTATTGTATGCTTTGCATGTTGAATCTTCTCTTGTGGTCAAGATTGATTGTTAGATGATGATAGGAACATTATATTGAGGACTTGCCTTGTTTTGCTTTGCCTTTTGTTGTAGGAAGCTTGGAGATGACTTATGGGAGATCATATCTTGGAGAGGATGTGGTGATGTTTAGTGCTTTTGATATGGACATGCTAGGGCACATGTTTAAGGATGTCAAGTGGTGGCTTGATGTATTGATCAAGGGCTTGAAGTGAATGTACCCTTGGCAAGCTTTTAAAGTTCCTTCAAGTTGGGGTCCCCACATTTGGACCCCATATCGTGTGCCATGAGTAATTGTTATGATTGCACATGCTTTATGAGTCCTCCCATAGTTTGCTATTCAATTTCAATTGTGTGATCTTTCCTTAGGTAAATGCCATTGAGTTGCTATCCAATGAAAGATTAAGTTGATGCTTCAATGAACATGCACACAAAAATATTGCCATGTTCACTTGTACATAATGGAACCCTACCCATGCATATCACAAATCCTTATTTAAAGGAATGCACTTATGAATGAGTTCACATAGGTCGATAATCCATATAGTCACATGGGTCTAGTTAAGGTTTACTATCTAGGGTTGGGTTTATATGCACTTCTAACTAGAGTTGGCAAAAATACTAATGGTCTAGCATTACGTTTGGACTATGTTAGGACCTCATACCATTACCTTGACTTTTGATCATGATTTTGGTTGCATAATCTTCGCCTATGGCCACAACTACCTAAACTTTATTTATTGAATCGAACAAGTAAATGCCTTATGAACATGACCTAATGCCACTAAACTGGACCTTATTCATCGATGCAATGATGGATATACATCACATTGCATTGAACATAATTCAAAACTAATTATGATCTAACAATTTGAGCACATTTGAGTTTTTCAAGTTGCTATATACCTAGTGGTGCAATGCTCTTAAAGACCATCTCTCGTGTGCTTGTGAACTAATTGACTAATCGTGATGATTGGGAGCATATTAAAGGTTTCGAACATGTTTGACCCATCCTTGTAGTAAGCCATAGGTGCGAAGGTGTAGAATCATCTTGTTGGAAATATTGATTGATTCAGCTAAAGGCATGAAAACTTTGAGAAGCATAGTGAGGCATTGGGCAGAGGGGAACAAGAGGCACACATGCCTAGACCGAGAAAGATATCCAACCAAGTGGCTGCAAGTAAGTGCGTGATGTTCCGATTTCCAAGGGCTCCAAAAAAAGTATGTTCCTCTATGCTAGAGGTGTGTTCCCAAAGGGAAGTGCTAGCAAAGGTGTATATGGGGGAGGGGGATAGAGATGATTAAAGTATGCCAAGAGAGGCCACATCAAGACATGTGAGAGAGAGAGAGAGAGAGAGAGGCCATTGGCTTTATGAGGAGGTCCCCTTGGGAAGAAGGAGAAGAAGCCTTTTGGCTTTGTGGGAGACCACTTTGTGCGTGGGGTGCATTCCCTCCTCCAAAGCTCCTATTCCCCCTTTTCCAACTCAACCTCCTCCTTTCCTCCATATCTCAGCCCTTCACCGGCTACCCAGGCCCGATTTTGCCTCCTGTTCCACCATGGCAGACACCCAGGCTAGCCTCCTCCTCCGTAAGCAGCTCAAAGGTACGCACTATTGCAAAATTGGCATTTGGGTCCTTTGGATTTATTAGAGGTGCGTTTAGATTTTTTCTAATCCAATGAACTATCACAAGCAGAGGTTGATCGGCGTCACACTGGTCTAGACGCCTTTACTTTTGGCTTTTGTTGGCGATCCTGAAGTTAACAGCTGGCCAGAGTGTCGTAGATCACGAGCAAATCAACCATCCATGCGTAGATACTATGTCTTTAGTTTGTGAAGAGATTCGAGGTCTGCTATCAGAGCTTTGTCTATGGAAGCTCTTTACTTACGTATGGCTTGGCATATTTTGATGCAGATCTGTCTAGGCGTCCGGTGGAGGGTTTCTCAGCTGGACTGGTCGACGATTCTAATATATTCGAATGGAATGTAACCATAATTGGTCCTCCAGACACTTTATAGTAAGTCCAATTTATTTCTGCAAAGGCTTGCAGCCTGAAGACTTATTCCTTTTTGAGGCACACTGATGTTTTGGATGCTAGTGGCGGTCTCTTCTAGAATTCCATTAGACTTTCACAATTTAAGGTGTTGTCTAGGTCAGATTGGGTTTGATTAACTTATGAAGGACTCCTTCTTGTAGATGCAACACGAGACAAAGTTAGTATGAAGCAATGCCTCACTGGCACAGCTACTTGAAAGCACTAGATTAATTTGAAACTTGCTATTATACAACCCAGTCATGTCCATCACAAATTATTTTACCACGTTTTATATCCCCAGTAGAAAGTCTATGCATTGTATTGGCTTACATGCAGAAGGTGTGCGTTATTTTACACTGTCAAGCTCCCATCTTCAGCTTCTTTCTCAAAACCTGTAGTTATTTTAGGTCTGTGCTGACCAGAGTTCTTTTCCAATGTAGTGAAGCCATAAGCTAGTTGGACACACTTTGAAAGCATTAAGACACGTTACCAAGCTTTTGGACAAGCGTACTTAAATGATTGTTAGATCAAATAGCACGTGGGCTCAGTTGTAGGTACCGTAGAAAAGTTGGTACTTGGAGTGGGTAGTATGGTGTTTGTTTTTGACAGATAGTATAAATTTCCATCCATGACTAGGTACGTCTTGATTAAAGTAGTTTTTTCCGCTTCTGTGTATCCTGGCAAGCCTGTTTAGTGAATTAATAAGCATTTTTACAATCCTCCACCGCTTATCTTTACTGGGTGTAGACTACTCAACAGTTTACGAAAGAAGGATGGACCAATTTGAATGGAAGGGTGCACACTGTTGCGTCATTTGACTTATAGAACTTTACTCAGTGCTATCACAACGGTGATTGTCTTTAATTTATGGCAACCTTGTCTTTGTGTTGGTTAGAGTAGCTCATTGTGGTGTCTGGTGTTGTGGCATGGGCATTCAAAATGTGCAAGCAGGATAGAGGATCCCATTAATCCTTTGTGTGTGAGTTTTGAAGGGATTAAGGCTGACAGTCTCTGAAACGCATAACCGCTGCCATTTTCAGATACGTTGGTTGACAGCGCCTACATTGATTGACAGAATTTAGTCTCTTTCGGATACCTTGGTTGACAGAATTTGGTCTCTTCTACTGCCTACATTGCTATGTGATAGTTAACTCTCCCACAGGAAAGCATTTTTGGTCTTTCAATAAAGCAGCTGAAAAATTAGCTGGCTATACTATTCCAGGTTACAACTTTCATTTAGCTCAACACTGTCACCAGACTGGCTGCTTTATATCTGAATGATGTAATGAAAATTTTCAGCTCCTTAGAACTCATCTAATGAAATTCAATAGGTTGTTGAGTACAGAAGAAGAATTTATAAGTATGACAAAGGATGGATGAAAGTAGGATACTATGTTACAGTCAATAATGCCAGAAAAGGCTAGGTTAATACATAATGAAGAATCCATTGAGACGGGGTAGGAGACCAGTCTACAGATTAGATGGGCCCTACAACCTCAGAACTAGATGATCGAATTCCTCTCAATGAATTGAGGTGCCCTCAGTAGGGCTGTCAGATTCAACACGACATAAAACATGGAAAGAGAGACTTTTGAACCTGAAAATGATCTACATGTTGGATTTGATGTAGATAGCGGAATCTTTCGAAACCCAGATAGCAGTTTATGCTTGGGTACTGGTGAGAACATAAGCGTAGATTTGCTTACTATTTTTTTTCCCTTATCTACTTGTAATTTTGTCTTGCAAACTCCCTTCTTTCCTTTGTTCTGTAGCTTGTTTATATGCTAAGTATGTCTTTCTTTTGTTTTTCATAAAAGTTTTTGTTTACCTATTTTTTCTTCTCTTTCATTTTCTCTTTTATTTTCTGTGTAAATTTTTGGTCTTTAGAACAACAAAAAATCTAAATTTATATGATTGGACATATTCTAGTCTTACAAAGGTATATATAGGTCCCTCGTAATGCTTTAGTAAATTGACATGAAAAACATTATGGGTCTTCCAGTAAACTCAAGCAAAATAAAACATCATTGATCCTGTGCTCTATCTAAAAAAGATGAAAGTAGTGCAACACAAGCTTAACATATATAACACAATTACTGGCCTTCATCTTAAGCCTTGCTTTGTAGAATCTCAAAAATACCTAGCCTTCTTTCTGACAATGGTGCAGCTTTAGCAGCTTTTAAGGTCTGCTTGCATGGGATGAAGTGTACGTTGTTATTGAACCTATCCATAATGGTCCAAGTCATACCATGACCTTGGGGATATAACTGAAAACGTGTGACAATGTCCATGACTCAGAAGCTGGCAAAGACTGCAACACCCCTTGTGGTTTCAATCTATCAGACTTCGCCTTGACAAGTTGGACAAGAAGTAACATACTGATACCCATCTTTTTGACTTTGTGGTCAATCCAAGTTTTGCTCTAGCTATGGCAAAGTGGGAGACAAACTGCTATGATCAATGTAAGATGGATTATGACATTCCTCGACAAACACTTTCTCTACTAACACATATACGGCTCTAGCTATGGCAAAGTGGGAGACAAACTGCTATGATCAATGTAAGATGGATTATGACATTCCTCCAACACCTTCTCTACTAACACATATATGGCTTTTGTTCCAAAAGAACCCATCACGTAAATCCTGGGGATTGGATTAGATGCATGCTAATCCGATCACTGGGATGGGATTAGCGTGCAGCCCCTGGTGGACTACACACTAATCCAATCCAGCATGCTTCTTCATGCTAATTTGATCTAGTTTAGTATGGCATAGAGTGGATAATGGAGGGGATTATATAAGTCCAGGCCCGCCACTCATGTACCACTTTTTGATGTGACATGTTTACTCTGGCATGTTTTCCCAGCACACATTGTTCACAAAAGGGGTCTGCAAAAGACAATGAAGTTGGGAGTCCATCAGCAGGGGATTGTTTGAGTAACTGACAAATGTGTTGAATGTTGGGGTGGCCCAACCGCGCATGCCACAGGTGCAAACTTGTTGGTTGAATGGAGGCAGCAGATGCTTGTAAGGACTGCTGTGAAGGGGTGCTGTGACGAATGTGGTACATTCTGGTGACTTGAGGGCATGTGCAATCCACATGAGCAATACGAATGGAACAAGAGTCACCAAGAAGACGTATGTCGGCGGCACCAAGTAGGGCTGCTGAAGTAACTGAAAAGAGATTCTTATGCAGACGAGGAACAAAGTAGATGTCCTCCAGTGGATTGGATTGACCATTCAAGAATGTCAGTATGACACATCCTTTTCCATGCGCCCGGAGCTCAGAATTGTTACCAGGATATACCGTGAGAGGCTGAGGGAACGGCATGTATGTAATGAACCAAGGCTTCTTAAAAGTCATATGTTGGGAGGCCGCCGTATCAAGATACCAGGTGTCATCAGTAGTGTCCATTGACGAAGGGGCAATTGTGGAGGTGCAGAACAGATGTAGAGAAGAATTTGTGTTGCTCTCTCTCTCTCTCTCTATCTCTCTCTTTCCCACCTCTCCCTCTCTCCCTTCTACCCCATCTCCCTCCTGCTCCCGTTTCCACTCTTCTATCCGGTTTTTCGATTCGCCCCTACCCCCTTTTCTACATTTACAGGATTTGATGTGAGGGATTATCGTCTTCTTTATTGACAATGCAATTAAGGCATGATCTTGAGCATCTCTTCCATCCCATCCAATCTGTTCTTGAGTCTGAGGCATGGGCAGCAATGGCCTATGATGAAGAGTCAACAACATTAACACCACCTGTTGTGGCCGTTGCATGGCTGCAGATGCTTGTGATGGAGTTCTCATCTCAAAACCCGCCACCAACACATGACACATCATGGGTGACCACATGGGTAATTGGTGCCATCAAGCTTGTCTTCAGCAACACGCATGCCAAAAACATCATTTTTTGCCCCTGTAGATAAGGGCACAAAACTGGAATTTATTATCTTGTTGTTGATAGCTGATACACATTGGATTTACAGTCTTCGTCATGGCTGAGTCTGCCCTTCACCTTCGGAGTGCCGACAGAAACTCAGTACGAAGACTTAGTATAAATGGATGCTCAAGTATGTGTGGGTGTGTGGATTTGTATGTGTGAGAGCATATTTTTATACTATGGTCTACACCCACTGTTGGGCGCTGATGACGTTAGTGGGGATGCCATAGTAGCTAGTCCCTGCTATGCATGATGGAGTTTATGGTTTTCAACCTTGTGAGTGACTATCATGAGATTAAAACTGCACTATGTTCTGTTTTTAGAGGATGAGTTTGGGAATGTTCCTGGATTCATCTAGGTATACACATTCGATTTACAGCAGTGGGTAAGCATAGCTCCTACCATCTTGAAAAGGTTTTTGACTGTTGTGACCCCTACCTAGAAGCTGAAGGTATTGAGGCTGTGAATGATGAAGAAATTACATGGGACAGCCAACTGGAATTGTATATAATGTCTGCAAATGCTCGTAATGGCATAAGCAGTCCTACCACCTTCAGGATCAAGCGGAAGGTAATGGGCAGGGATGCCTGTTTAGTGGTAGCTCCGATAACTTTGTAAAGTCTGAGTGTATACATTCATTGAAGCTGCCTGTGGTTGAGCTCCCTCACAGCTTGACGGTGGAAGAGGCTGATGGGACTTCTGCTACTAGCCAGAGGGTGTGGCCAATGTTCTGATCAACCTTTTCTCAGATTACTCTTGCAGTATCAATTTGTTTACCCCGGATCTTGGTCCCATTGACATCATAGTTGGCTGTGACTGGCTCCAAACTTTAGGTAATTTCACCCATGAATTTACACAATATGACCATGACCTTTACACAACTTTTTACATAATTCAACACATCTTCCACAATCCCTTCCCACCTTCTCATAAGTCTTCCCCAAACCAATGTGCCCTGCCATGGGGGAACTATGCATTTCTGCCAAGATCAGATTCTTCAAAGAGGAATATAAACTCTGTTTCAGTACCATAGAAGACCGGTCATTCCTGAGGGCATACTGTGGGTAATCCATGCAATGTGGGTGTAGGGCCACAAAGATAGCAGCAGTCTTGGGATGTTCCAAGTACACTTCTTGGATATCATGAATCCAATCCTTGTAAATATGGGGCAAGACCATAGCCTAGACAAAGCATCAGCTACTACATTTTCTTTCCCTCTTTTATATTCAGAAATAGCTCAGTGATCTATGTTCTGTCCTAAGTCCTTACCTTGAATTGACTACCATGCAAGTAATGGTGCCATTTCTTCATAGCATGTATGACCTTGTTCTAGAACAGCTCCTATGCCTTTACCACTTGCATTCGCCTCTATTAGACATGGCCTTGAGGAATCGGGGCAGACCAAGATCGGTGGTTATGAGGGCCATAACAATACAAACTGCATCACTTTAAATTCGCAGTGCCCTCTTTCTATCCTCCAGGCATTTTCATATTCATCACTTTCCTTGATTCTTATTTAGTAGTACCCTAACCTAAGGTCTACCTTATCTAGATCCCTTCAGTTCATCTAACAAACCATCCAACATGTTTTTTATAGTCATTTTATTCAACTCCCTGTAGTCAATGCATAATCTCAAATCCTTCTTTTTCACCAACAAAACAGGAGATTGACTGTAAGTGATAAGACCTTTGTCCAGAAGCTCCTGAATCTACTTGGCAACTTCATCTTTCTTTGCCTTGGATAAGCTGTAAGGAGCCTTCTTGATGGGCTTTGATCCTTCCTCCAAATAAATGTCATGATCAACTTCTCTTTAGAGGGAAGACCAGGTAGGGGCTCAAGTATGTGTGGGTGTGTGGAGTTGTATGTGTGAGCATTTTTTTTATACTATGGTCTATCCCCACTGTTGGGCGTTGATGACGTTAGTGGGGATGTCATAGTAGCTAGTCCCTACTATGCGTGATGGAGTTTATGGTTTTCAATCTTATGAGTGACTATCGTGAGATTGAAACTGCACTATGTTGTGTTTTTAGAGGATGAGTTTGGGAATGTTCCTAGATTCATCTAGGTATATAGGGGTTCCTGGAAATTGCTGTAGCAGCCCTAGCATGCCAATATCCTCCATTTTGAAGACTTTTGTTGGTTTTTTGTTATCTCCAGCCTCAAGCTTTGAAGCAAACAAGCTAACATCTTTCTTGAGGAGCCTTCTGAATTGTTTGGCAGTTACCAGCTGCAATTTCTGAGAATGAATACCAAGTAAACAAACTATCTTACCTAGACAGGACTGATTATGCTCACCCTGGAAGGTCTTTACATCCCCTGCCCATTCCAGAGGGCAAGCGAACTCATATTGTTATGGATTTTATCACTGATTTGCCTACTACAGCAAAGCGGTGGAGGTTGTGGATAGGCTGACAAAAGCAGCCAATTTTGTGCCAACTAAAACTACTTATACCTCTTCTCAGGTAGCCAGTCAATTCATAGAACATATATATTAGGCTGCATGGCCTGCCTCAAGAGATAGTGAGTGATAGAGATGCTAAATTCAGGAGTGGGCTTTGGAAAGAGTTGTTCTCTCAAATGGGTACCAAGTTCGCCCTTAGTCCCCAATTCGATGGTCAAACTGAGAGGGCCAATAAGTGGCTGGAAGAATATTTAAGGCATTTCTGTATTAATACACATGAAAGTCATGGGAGAAGTGGTTACGTTTGGCAGAATTCTGTCATAATTCTACAAGGCACACTTCCATTGGGATGTCCTCATTTGAAGCTTTATATGGATGCCAGGTCAAGCTACCTTCTACATGCAAAGATCAGATTTTCATTAATCAACATTCTCAGGAGGAGTTGGAGAGGATGCAAGCAATCCTATGGCTACAGATGATTTATGCAGGGCACAGTCTGGGATGATGCAGTATGTGGATCTGAAAAGGAGAGATGTGGATTTTCAAGGAGATTGGGTGTATCACAGGTTGCCCAAGCATAGGTATGCCTCATTGAAATTTAAACCAACACCAAGCTAACTCACAGATTCTATGGCCCTTACAAATTCTTAAGAGAGTCGGTGACTTAGCCTATCAGTTGTACCTGTCTCCCTCTACCAAGATCCATGTTGTATTCCATGTTTCCTTGCTTGAAATGCATGTGGGAGCAGATATTCCAGTTATTGCAGAATTGTCTCCCATGGATGAATCGGGACAGATAGAGTACATTCCGGTTACAGAGACATAATCCTCAGAAATAAAGTTTTGATGGAGTACTACATGAAACGGTAGGAGCTACTAGAGGATGATCCATCATGGCAGCCTGAGAGCATTGTGCAGGAGTTCCCCTTTCCGCTGAGCTGAATTGGAGCCCTTTCTGTCCACATCTGGCTGCAGTACCTATACAGACTTTCTTATCATTTGTGTACATTTTGAGAACAAAATTCTTTTTGAGTAGTACTGGATAGCAACATTAGTGATGTCTAATTTAGCAGCCAGTTAAGTAATTTGCCCTGTTAGTCTAGAAAAGGTTCCCAGTAATTGTAAACACTTCAGTAAGTTTCTTGTACACTTGGTAGTGTTATCAGGATTTCATGACAGCTTGCCACGCAGTTACCCCTGTTGTATTCCCATATACAATTAGGTCCTGGCCCATTTCCCTAGACCTATAAAAGGGGCTCTGTTGTACTTGCAATTCATTCAAGATCAATACACTTCAGATTCCATTCTATGATTGTTAGGTGTTTCCAGCATCAGCCTTACTGGATGTACTGACTAAATCTAGCATCAACCTTGTGGGACTTGTTTCCATCCCATGCCCTCTTCCTAATAAGGGTGAAATTTTCATTTCTTTTTGTTCCAATTCTGCTATTTCCGCCATCTGATTTAGATGCTCGTTTGGGAGAGACTAAAATGAAATCGTTTAGACTTCACAAGCAGTTGTAGCTTGAATGAAGAGATTTTGGACTACTTTCTGATTAGCCTTCTCCTTTAGTGCTAGCCTTCGTCATGGCTGAGTCTGCCCTTCACCTCCAGAGTGCCGACAGAAACTCAATACGAAGACTTTGTATAAATGGATGCTCAAGTCTGTGTGGGTGTGTGGATTTGTATGACTATGGTCTACACCCATTGTTGGGCGCTGATGATGTCAGTGGGGATGTCATAGTAGCTATTCCTTGCTATGCGTGATGGAGTGTATGGTTTTCAATCTTATGAGTGACTATCTATGTTGTGTTTTTAGAGGATGAGTTTGGGCATGTTCCTGGACTCATCTAGATATATGCCTTTGTCGTATTAGCGGACATGCAAATTTCACCTTGTGAAGTTTTCGTCCAAGTTGCGACTTGCTGGTATTGCGATAATTGTTTCTATCTTAAGTGGTGCGTTGCCCTATCAGCTAGATTTAGATGCTCGTTTGGGAGAGGCTAAAATGAAATCGTTTAGACTTCACCTGCAGTTGTAGCTTGAATGAAGAGATTTTGGACTAGTTTTTGATTAGCCTTCTGCTTTAGTGCTAGCCTTCGTCATGGCTGAGTCTGCCCTTCACCTTCGGAGTGCCAATAGAAACTCAGTACGAAGACTTTGTATAAATGGATGCTCAAGTCTGTGTGGGTGTGTGGATTTGTATGTGTGAGAGCATATTTTTGTACTATGGTCTACACCCGCTGTTGGGCGCTGATGACGTCAATGGGGATGTCATAGTAGCTAGTCCTTGCTATGCGTGATGGAGTTTATGGTTTTCAATCTTATGAGTGACTATCATGAGATTGAAACTGCACTATGTTGTGTTTTTAGAGGATGAGTTTGGGAATGTTCCTGGATTCATCTAGGTATATGCTTCTGCCGTATTAGTGGATGTGCAAATTTCACCTCGTGAAGTTTTCATCCAAGTTGCGGCATGCTGGTATTGCGATAATTCTTTCTATCTTAAGTGGTGCGTTGCCCTATCAGCTACATTTAGATGCTCGTTTGGGAGAGACTAAAATGAAATCGTTTAGACTTCACCTGCAGTTGTAGCTTGAATGAAGAGATTTTGGACTACTTTTTGATTAGCCTTCTGCTTTAGTGCTAGCCTTCGTCATGGTTGAGTTTGCCCTTCACCTCCGGAGTGCCGACAGGAACTCAGTACGAAGACTTTGTATAAATGGATGCTCAAGTTTGTGTGGGTGTGTGATTTGTATGTGTGAGAGCATATTTTTATACTATGCTCGACACCCACTGTTGGGCGTTGATGATGTCAGTGGGGATGTCATAGTAGCTAGTCCCTGCTATGCGTGATGGAGTTTATGGTTTTCAATCTTATGAGTGACTATCATGAGATTGAAACTCCACTATGTTGTGTTTTTAGAGGATGAGTTTGGTAATGCTCTTGGATTCTCATCTAGGTATATATTACAACATAGATATTGTTTGAGAGAAAACTTTTATGATCCGAGATGAATCAAAATCAAGATATTCAACATGATGTTGAATATTGCCCACTCCAAAGAATTAAGTGAGCCATACTAAAATTTTGAGTTATCTAAAAAAATTAGAGTGATACTTCTCAATTTACCTTGTATGGTAATAGTATAGACTCCAAGATCTTTATTACTGATACATGATGTTGAATATTGCACACATGAGAGAATTCAGCGAGTCATACTAGATTTGAGATTACTCAAAAAATTAGAGTGATACCTCTTAATTACTTTAATGGTAATAGTATAGATTCCAAGATCTTCGAGGATACTATATTACATATACTACTATTGGAATCTGATTCTAGATGAGAAGTATGGTCTTTGAAGTACTTTAGAAACCAAGTATAGCTGCTTATGCTTGGGCACCAATGATGACATAAGTGTTGCTTTGCTTGCTAAGTATGTCTTCCTTTTGTTTTTCAAAAAAGTTTTTGTTACCTCTTTTTTCTTCTCTTTCATTTTCTCTTTTATTTTTTGTGTAGATTCTTGGATTTTATTACAACAAAAAATCTAAATTTGTATGATTGGATATATTCTGGTCTTACAAAGGTATATACATATGCTTGGGCACTGATGATGACATAAGTGCTACTTTGCTTGCTGAGTATGTCTCCCTTTTGTTTTTCAAAGAAAATTTTTGTTACCTCGTTTTTCTTCTCTTTAGTTTTCTCTCTTATTTTCGTTGTAGAATTTGTACTTTAGAACAACCAAAAATCTAAATTTGTACGATTAGTTTTCCTACCTTCATTTATGCTCGCATAAATATTTTTTAAAGGGGGGAGAATGTTATGTTGATAACTTGGCTAACTAGGGCCTAACTAAGACTGGATTGTCTAGGGTAAAGGCCTGGCTAACCTAAAATCTAGAATTGGATCTATGGTTAGGGCATAATCTGACCTAAGGTTGGGATTAGAGTTGAGATTGGAGCCAACATGGATAAGGTTTAGATCCAACAAACGGGAGTTGACCCATCAAAAAACAAAAAGATTGGCTCAAATAAAAAGGAGAGGCCTTTGTGGGACAATAAAGCTACTTTATGCATGAGAGGCTAGAGTTAAGGCTAACTGCTAAAGATAGCCAAGCGAGGTTATAAATACAAGTCTAGGCGTTCACATTAGATTGTCTTGGAGCATCGTAGGGTTGGATGTCTCATGTGGATGTTAGACTTGTTGGCCAAGGA
The DNA here is from genome assembly GCF_047967505.1 of Dipteris shenzhenensis. Classification (NCBI taxonomy): domain Eukaryota; kingdom Viridiplantae; phylum Streptophyta; class Polypodiopsida; order Gleicheniales; family Dipteridaceae; genus Dipteris; species Dipteris shenzhenensis. The sequence goes on along the minus strand of NC_141598.1, from coordinate 37,436,480 downwards.
GTTGTAGCTAGGGGAAGGTCATGTGGTATGGGATGCATGATCTAAACTTGGCACTGGCAAGCACTTGTGGTAATGTAGACTTCGGGCTCGGGGTTGGCTCAAAGTACTGAAATTCGAGTCTATGGCTAGGAGGTGAGCTGCTAGCTCAACCCTTAGGAGTGTCTAATGATTCTTGCTCAAAGGCCTATACCCTATCGAGGTTAGAATAGACTTGACTTGGTTGCGGGTGTTTCAGTAAGCATGCTAACTCCACATTAGCAGCTGACTGCCATGTCAGCCTATCGACATGCACACCAACATCTTCATCAATTGCCATTGCCACATCATTAGCATGGCCTATTGCCACATCATCACCATGTAGGTCCACATGACTGCTTACCATGTGAGCAGCTTGTGGAACATGCCATGTTAGCACTGTATTGGTCCTTGGTCCATACAATGGTACGCGTTTCGTGGGCTGCGTAAGCACCTCAAGTTGCTGACATCATCATCCCATGGTGGTGGTTTGCCATATCTACATCCAACTGAATGCACATGGATGACCTTGACAGCTATGTTTTGTATTAAACATGTAGCCCCTCCCCTCTTGATGACGAATGGCTGCTCAATGATGTGTATGCATCTCATTCAACTAAAGTAACATGCTCATGGCCGCTTCTTAATTGGGGGCCTTACAAGTGAGCAACTAAGCTATGGTGGAGGGTAATAGAGGATGGAGCATTGTCCTCCAACAAGATGATTTATGCCTTTGGAAGATATGACTCGTCATTTGATTAAAGTTACTAGGATATTGAAAAGGAAGGTACTCATAGAAACTTTGAGATGTACAACAAGCAGCCTCATGAATATCTTATGGTGCTATCCTTACCTGGTGATAATCACACTTTAAGTCTAGCCATATGAAAATGCATACTCCTTTCAAATTGCCAAGGATCTCGTCTATGCGTGGGCTTGAAAACCTATTCTGGATTGTTCTCTTGTTTAAGGCTCTATAATCCACACTTATTGTCCAAGCCTCATCTCTCTCATCTTGTTATTCTATGAAGTGGTCTGTTTGGTGGTGGTGTATTAAGTCTTATGATGAAGTCTTTTGGCCTCTTAGGCGGCAGGCCCTTGGGCAAGCAAGAAACAATCTCTGTACTCATCTAGAAACTGTCTCGTCTCTGTGGGTTCAGTAGGTGCCCCTAGCTCCTTTGCTTCCAGGGAGTCTAGATCACAATTTATTTCTTCTTTGGGCTTGTAGGCTATATCTGACTTATTAGATGGTAATGACTTGTTGAAATGGTCACCTCCCCATCTGTAAGCCCCATATGAGGAGAGCATGGGGGAGGGAGATGTAGGGCCTGTGCCCAAAAGACTCATGGTAGGAGAGGGGGCTGCCACATGGGCAGCACCTCACAGGGAAAGGGCTAAAGGGGCTACCACATGGGCAGCACATGGGCTGCCATGTGGGCAGCACAGCAGCCTGGCAGAGGCGCCTCAAGGACTGTGCATACAGGCTGGAACAGGGCCCTTACAGAGGCGCACAGGAGGGCGGACTGAGGCGACGTGTGGCGCAGCCAAGGCGCACACGTGTGGGCAAGAAAGGGGCGCAGCAGAGGCGGGTGTACCAGCAGCAGGGTTGGCCATCCTGGTTGGGCTGGTTGGGCTGGTTGGAGCTAGCCAACCAAGCCTTATATAGGCAGACGGAAGAGGCTGGGACCCTGCGTTGGAAGGAGGGCTAAAGCCCTTGGAATGTGGGCCAAAGGCCTTGGAAAAGAGGGCCCTAAAAGGGGCTGCCTACAGCAAGTATTCCTACTGACCAGGGTCGGCCCAAACAGACCCTGAAGTCGGCCAGTTTGGGTTGGCTATTCTGAGTAGGGCTTTGCCCTATAAAAGGAGCCCCTAGGGGCCTCCATAATTCATCACTTGGAGCAGCCCTCAGGACAGCAGACAGGAGCAGCAAAGGGGGAGCCTTAGGTCTACATTCAGGAGGACAAGGTGACCTAGGAGAAGCTGCAGACTGAGCTAGAGTGGCTGCCCACCTAGGCTGGCTTCCGGACAGCAAGGTGGAAGGGATCTAGACAGAGAATCTACATATGCTCGAGGTGGAGCATGCGGGCTCAGAGATCTAGAAGTGCCAGGCTTGTAGTTGAAGAACCTTTTGGTATTGTATCTTGTCCTAGTTTCTGGACGGACGGAAATATAAAGTGTTGCTTCTATATTTGTCTCTGAGCATTGTCTATTTACTGGCTTGCACATCTATGCACGTAAGTTAAGAAGTTTGTGATTCCACACCCCACATATCACACTGTGTGAGCTTCTAGTCTTCCGCTGTGCGTACCCTCTGTTGGGTTATTTCTAACATAACTCTCTCTCTCTCAATTTGCTTCATTCATTTCCTTGCAATCAATGATTTGAAACTATGCTTATGCGCACCATGCATTATTTATCATTTATTTATTTATTTTGTATATGGTGACAATTGTTGGGCCTTGAAGGCAAATGTCAACACATGCATGGGTACCGGTGTGACGTAAATTTTCCTTCTAGTAGGTTCCCTTTAGATATTTGTGCCTTCTTCTAAAGAACTTGGCAATGTGAGTGCCTGAGCGTGCACTCAGGTATATTATAACTGCATGCATGTGTGCACGCAAGTGTCCATGTGCATGTGCAAGTGGGCATGCTTGTACGATATGTGGGGGCGTTTGTGAATGTGTACATTCCTCCATACGTACCTTTGCTTTTCATGATTTCAATTTGAAAGTTTGTGTATAGTACATTGCTGTCAGTCCTTATGGTACACTTTGCAGATGTTTTTGGAATTGGCTAAATGCTTTTGTTGTTTTGATGATTACAGGATGTTGCCAAGAGTAAGCTGTCTAATCCTTATGTGTTTATTGCATTGTAATGCTGACAGTGAAGGTGGAGTTTTCAATGCTATCATGAGTTTTCCTACAAACTATCCGAATAGTCCTCCAACTGTAAGGTTCACATCAGAAATGTGGCATCCAAATGGTAATGACTAATGCTGGGAAAGTTTTTATGTATAGGAAGTGAGAATATGACTGTTTTGAAAGAGGTCTTTGTTGAATGCCATGTGTGACCAACGTGCATGCATTGAAGTAAAGGTTGAAAAATGGGTTCGAGTAGCTGAATTTAAGTGGATTACACTTATGAGAAAGACCAAAAGATGTTTTAAAGAGTCTAGAAGATTTCAAAAATTCATCTAGGATGCCTTAGATGCTGTCTTTACTGAATCTGTGCTATGCATAATGCATCCTGGAGCTATCCTCTAATTTCCTTTTTATAGATTTGACTTAGGATATTGAGTTTAAGCCAAAGCCTAGTTTGCTTATATTTTTCAAATGCCTTGTTTAGCAAGATCTCATGTGTGGTGCACATACCCAGTAAATATCTCCCTTACTGTGAATGTAGCCCTGTACTGTATGTTAGCTGATGTGGGCTAAACTCGGTTGCTGGCAGTTTCTGTTTGTAGTAGGATGATGGCATTGATCTCTGTCTACTTGCCTGTCTAGCGGAGCCTCTCCAATGCTGCAAATACTGCTGCATCCTGATGTAGTGCCAGAAAAGTTGTTACTCCCCTCCTTGCGGAGAATAGGGAAAAAGTTAGGGGTGAATTTTAGCCCAATGGTGAATTTAGAGGCTTCTCCAGCTTAATTTTCAAAGCTTCAGATTTGATAAATTCTCATGTGGGCTAGTATTTAGACCTTCGAAATTGATAAATCCGCCCTGAAAATAGTAGCCAGGCTAAGATTTGTAACTCTACATTGGGGAAAAATTTGCCCAATGACCTATACTTCCATAACTAAGAGGCCCTGTTATTTTTTACGTTGGTGGAGAATGTAGCATAGTTAGACGTCTTTGGGTGCTGCAATGTAAACATCTATAGTCCAAGGTCTCCTGACATTTTACAGGCATGCTCATCTTTAGTCCTAGCCTTCGTCATGGCTAAGTCTGCCCTTCACCGAAAGAAACTCAGTACGAAGACTTTGTATAAATGGATGCTCAAGTATGTGTGGGTGTTTGGATTTGTTTGTGTGAGAGCATATGCTTATACTATGGTCTACACCCATTGTTGGGCATTGATGACGTCAGTGGGGATGTCCTAGTAGCTAGACCCTGCTATGCGTGATGGGGTTTATGGTTTCAACCTTATGAGTGACTATTATGAGATTGAAATTGCACACTGTCGTGTTTTTAGAGGATGCGTTTGGGCATGTTCCTGGATTCATCTAGATAGATACATGCTTATCTTTGTCTATCCTTGGCTTTTGAAGAGGACTGGATTGCAGATTGCAATAATCAAAATGGTGTATATCTTTAATGTGACATTTGTACATAACGAAACCTAACATCTTAAGGTCATTTCTATATGATATCGTTTCTGTTATGAGAAAAAAATGTTTTATTTTATTTTATATTGTGGAAAGTGACTTGTAAGGAAAAGTCATTTGATCAACAAGAATGATCATTCTTGATAATGATAATCATAAAGACACCATGAGGTCTACTCAAATGACCATAGTGGTAATAACTATGTATTAACGTGTTGAGATGTAGGAGAGACTTCCTAAGAGTTTTTCCTTATAAATCAAGTAATTCAAACATTTTGAACATATCTTTCACTTAGTAGTTTGAAGTTGATTTTTGAGCAATCATCATTAGGTCAAGCTTTAGTGCTAGCCCTTGTCATGGCTGAGTCTGCCCTTCACCTCCGGAGTGCCGACAGAAACTTAGTACGCAGACTTTGTATAAATGGATGCTCAAGTCTTTGTGGGTGTGTGGATTTGTATGTGTGAGAGCATATGTTTCTACTATGGTCCACACCCACCGTTGGGCGCTGATGATGTCAGTGGGGATGTCATAGTAGCTAGTCCCTGCTATGCATGATGGAGTTTATGGTTTTCAACCTTATGAGTGACTATCATGAGATTGAAACTGCACTATGTTCTGTTTTTAGAGGATGAGTTTGGGCATGTTCCTGGACTCATCTAGGTATATGAGGTCAATCTTTATAGGGCAGGTTGAGATGAACAAAGAGTACACAATCACACATTGTTCCAATTTGTCCCTCTTCTCTTCTGGATGAATCTGTAAGCTGAAGTACTGTGCTATGGATGATTGCCGTCTGTAGTAGAACTGACTTGTTGGTCTCTCCTTCTGTGGTGGCTCCTCCACAATCGGCTGCTATGATAGGCTACCCTATTGGTGCATTTATTTATTTTTTCCCAGAGAAAAGAACTTTCTATATTGTGGGTTGCTGATCGAGGATGAAATGCTAGAAAAAACCGGTTGTCCAACCAGCCTGTTTTTAGAGAACCCAGACTGCCTAGGGAATCTTTGAAATACGTTAGCGAATGGCTCACTCCGACTCAAAAGACACATGCAGGCCAAGTCTCTCTGCTGTTGTTTGAGATCCTGACGTCCCACGCTCCCTAATGGCACACAAGGTGTAGATAATGTCTTGCCATATGGGAACTGAGGTGGTTGTCAAGGGAATTTGGTGGCCTCCCATCACAAAATTGCTGCGGGCAAGCTAGATGTTTTGAGCATTGATGCTAGACTCCCATAAGATATCATATGGTGAAGGCATCAGGTGCTGTCGGGAAGGAGGCGTTGCTTTGTGTGCCACTATCCGTAGGACCCGTTGGCCTTGGATCTTGGATGTTGGAGAGGCAGCATCGGTGGAAAAGGCATGACTCCCCTCTGTCATCTATGCAGCCATCCCCTAATTCATGGAAATTTTGTTAAGACCCATTCCTCGCAAAAATTGAAGTCTTGCTGCATCCTCTTTGTCTTGGCCACAATCTGGAGGGCCCCATCTAGATCCTTTGTATTGTGGGGCAGGCCCGGGATTTTCTCCATTCTCTATCCGTGTAACGGCTACATCGCGCATTTGCTCCAGCCATGGACCAATGGGCAAGTCTCTATGGGCCACCGTCTAGTAGAAGTAAGAGATTTTCCGTGGTCTGTGGCTGATCAAAAAGCATTACCATAATTTGGACATGACCTCCTGTGGAACCTATTGCTTGACCTAGTGATGCTCTCTTGAGAAAGTCTAGGCTACAACCTCCAGCTGCAGAGGCCAACTAATGTGTGTGGTGCTCAAGAAGAAGGGCACCAAAACCACTCTCTTGGATGCACCTCCCAAAGAGGCCGGCCCTCCCATAATCAGGGATGCCACACGTCCCCTTCTGCCTTGGCGCTTGGTGAGACTGGAACTGGCTCAATGGTCTAGTCTTTACTCAAACGACCCACTACTTTGATTCTCTGTCACTCAAGCAAATCTAGGGCCCCATCAATCTCCGGGTCTCCAACTATCTCGGGAAGAAGAAGGCCTCCGAGCCACACTTTGTATTGTCTGGAGCGGTTGGATCCGAGGGATGTATGCAAACACCCCGGTCCGAGAAAATTGCTTGTATCAACATGGGGGGATCAAGGCTTTGTGCAGACCGTCCCACTGTGACTCTCAGATTGTCAAGGCGATCTCCATCATCCGAATGCCTAATCCCCTCAGGTGAGAGAGGGCTCGTAGTTGTGACTTTGCCTCGGTGGGTGGGGATGCAACTCCATGCCCCGAGAGAATTGGCTAGGCCACTATCCCACTCTGCCCATCCAATGTGCATTCTCTGCTCCAGCATGAGACCCTCCAGCTCTTCTTGGACCTTCACAAGGCACAAGTAAGGTTAATTGATGGACAAGGAGATGATACTACCACAGGAGGTGCACACATGGACAAGTATTGGGAATGGATCAAGTTCAACGGAGTGTTGAGGCTGAGTTGACTTAGAGAACCACACATAAATGGGGTCATGGTGAGCCACATTGGATCATGGAGATTCAAGCTAAAACCATCGGTGTTGGTGAGGGCAATGAGACTATCATAATCATGGACTAGATTCCCATCTCGCATTTGTGAGAGGGGTAAGACTTATTATCCTAACTATCAATAGTGATGCCATGCCTTCTAGTGAATGTGGATGACAAAGAAAGTGCTAGTCTTGGTCCTTGGACGAGCTTGAGCGATATGAATGAACATGGATTGAGACTTAAGCGGTGAGGCAAGGGAGTTATAAAAGAGAGTAGCCAGTTTCGAGATGGTTGTGGGATTGTGAAGCTAGAATATCTAAAGCCTCAATGAGCAAGATTGTGGTAGAGGAGACAATCTTCATTAGAGCAATTGTTAACTTTGAATTTGTGTTGACATGCCAACTTGTTTGCTTAGATGTGCTTATATTTGCTTCGGTGCGTTGGGCTTTCATGAAGAAGAGTTCCTTAATTTCTAGATTGCTAAATGACGTACTCATTCGTTGAGAGAGGTGAACAACATGCAAGACAATGGACGAGTATTGCAAGATAAACAAGTGCAAATCAAGAGGAACGAAAAGATGCACTTAGTAAAAGAGAGATTTGCACATTTGTATAGTTCCAATAAGTGTTTGTGTTCCAATCTTTTTTCAAAGGCATTGCAAAGCCAAACTCCACATGTCCTTTGCTTTACTGCCTTAAGGTTTTAGCAATGGGATGACCCCCTCTATAACATGGGTCGCCCCTTTTCAAAGTCACAAAGAGACATTTCACTTGAATTTTGCATAGATTTTCATATCTCATTGACACTTAAGGCTAAAATAAAAAAATGAAGTAGGAGACACATGGGATTGATGAGGTGGGAATGAGGTCATGTCTTCTTGCTAAGATTGGTTATTCAATACTATGATATTCCTAACTCTTTTCAAATAAAAGAGATACAAGATTTGTGACCCATGGATGAAACCCTAAGACCCCGAGTGTTTGGCATAGCTACAATTGAAATAGTAATAATACAAAACCTAGATTCAAATACAAAATTTCCCATGTTAAACAATCTAAGAGAAGCATCCCAAGAAGTGGATCCTCGAAAGCATCCAAAAAAGTAAATGTCTAAGCAAAAGAAGGCAACATAGCTTGGTGACAATCGATCCGCCAATATTGCGAGAGATTTATGAGAAATAAGACCCATGAAAGGTTAGAAGATCAAATAAACAAAAGACGACACTAAACTATATGCTTCTAGGTCTAGTTCCACCATGTATTTGCAGTGCACAACTCCAAATGCCTGCAAAAGCATAGCCATTGATGAGCAAATTGCTAGAGACACTAGGAGAAGTCAATACCTTGATAGGAAAGAAGACAAGAGTCAATTCTTGATGAGTGAAGTGGCTTGTCACTAGCAGAAGCCAAAGTTTTGATAGAGAAGAAGACAGGATTAAATTGCATTGCAAATTTGAATGCAAGCACCAGGACAGGCTGAAATAGAAAAGTGTGGACACTCCAAGAGCACAATCTATCAATCATTGTACTATGTAGGGTAGATCATGCTAGGTAGCATGCATTGGAGCACATGGAATCGAAGACAACTGAGTAGAGAGAAGATATGGCTCAAATTGCGAACCACATGTAGGCATCTCACTTATTCTTTGTAAAAGCATGATTTTTTTGGGTACAATGCTTTATTGAGAAAGCATGCTTATAAGGCTCTATTGAACTTTGGGTTTAGCTTAGAATAGGTCTTGGGATCCAATCTAACCAAAATAAGGTCAATCTAATCTAACTATCGATAGGGTTTGCTAATGAACTAATCCTTGATTCTAGTTAGAGGTTGAGTTAATTCTACGTAGGTTTTTAACAAGTTTGCCCCCAAGGGAGAAAAGAACAACATCAAAATGAAGCAATTAATGAGATCTTAGGCTTGGGATAACCCTTTACCCTCACACTTGATTGATTTTATGGTATGTCAAACTTAGGCTTGATTGGACAATTAGGGTTTGAAAACACAATCTATAGATTTAACCCAAATTTTGCACCCAAATCTTACAAAGTGCATGAAGGTTTGGCCAAGATGCTGTGACTAAAGCTTAACCCTAAACTAGACAATACTTGGCTTGAATAATTTCAAATGCCTACTACTATGTTCACCAAGGGTGCCTTGGATCATAACTCATATAATCTTGTATCTCTCCTTCTCCCAAGCATTGAAGGTGAATGAGACACAAGAAGTTCCACGGGCATTGTCAATTGATATGCAGTTTGGGCCATTTTATCTAGTACATCACGGGGTGCAAGGTGATCTAGTACTGATCAAGGAGTGTCCCAATAATTCTAAATGGTAGTCTTATGAAAGTATATATAACTAGTCTTCTTGCTAGATGATATATGTATGCATACGCTTAAGTCTGGATGAGGATCCTCAAGTGAAAGTGGTGATCGCCCTGTGTAAAGTCTGTCTTGTCACATAGGATGGCTCACACATGAATCAGTATAGGTGTATAAAGAAGTAATGAAATATATTACCAGGAAAATCAAATAGGATTAACATTGGGATCTACAAGAAAATTAATGATTTGAATGCGCCCTCATCATGATTTTTTTGACTCAACTAGATAGCACAACGTTATTGGGTTCGTTCATCAAATATAGGTAGATATGGGTTCCTATTGCTGTATATTTACAAAGAAATGGATATTCCTTCTATATTCATACAAGAAGACTCCACGGGTCTTTAGAAAGTATAGCTGCTTATGCTTGGGCACTGATGACAACATAAGTGCTGCTTTGCTTGCTAAGTATGTCTTCCTTTTGTTTTTCAAAAAAAATGTTACCTCTTTTTTCTTCTCTTTCATTTTCTCTTTAATAGAGTTAAAATTTCAAAGTGGCAACGGGTGCTTTCTCTAGTGACTAGATACATGCTTTCTAGACTTAGAACCTTCAGGATTCTTTTCATATCTTTGCAACTGGTGGCTGTTCTGAAATGTGTTCTCAAGTGGGGTTTTCAATTTCTGAATTCATCTTATTTGATGTCTGGGTTGGATGTGGTCATCAATCAGATGGATCACATTTTTAAAAGTAATTGCTGTTCTAAGTAAGCGTCATATCAAGACCTTCCCATAGGGCCTGAAGTCCATGCCAAGTGATTTAAGCCTTATGATAGACTCTTGTAAATTGCTGCTGGTTCTTTTCTATGATGAATCCTCACACATGAATTTTGGAAGTCTACAAATGTGTGTCACATGATGATAAGTCACAAATTAGTTCTTTGTACTCGTTTAAATGCCGTAAATTCTTTGTAGATCTGATAAAATAAAACTAGGCCTACTCATGTGGGCGAAGGTGGTAAAGTTTGCCTTTGTGTTACAGTATATCCGGATGGGAGAGTTTGCATTTCCATTCTTCATGCTCCTGGAGATGATCCAAATGGTTATGAACTGGCTAGTGAGCGGTGGTCACCTGTGCACACGGTATTTGGCTTGGCTATTGATCTACTTCTCTGTATTATTTTTGAAGATGGAAGGTCTCTTTGTAGTTGAAACTTGCATTTTTGTAGAGAGTGAATGCAGGCACCTTTTTTGTAATTGAGCCTTGACAGTTTAGTTTCAACTCACACAACTTTTTTCCCTGGGAATGTTAGCAAGGTTTTAACATTGTGGCATCCAATAGCAGATACTGATGCTATTGGATTCGTCAAGCCAGCTAAGTGCAAACAGAGTTTTGTAGCTGTTAACTTGTATTTATGGTTTGTTTTGGGAGGACAAGGAGAGTGATTTACTTTTGCAGTGGTGTAGCTCATCCTATGTGGGATATGATCAGTAGATGTAAAGCTGATAATGTTTTTGAGGTAATATGTGAATCTTTAGCCTATCTTTGGGTCTAGAAACAGCTGACAATTTGTGTGACTCATCATGGAATGGTCACTTGCGATTTGTGCAATATATTATAAAATCGCCAGCCTTACAGATTAGCATCAGTTAAAATGAATTTGTCCGTGAGAAAGAATCCCAGCAGTGACATAGTAAGGTAATTTTTGTCATACTGATTGGTGGATGCAGGTGGAAACCATTTTATTGAGTATAATTGCAATGCTTTCAAGTCCTAATGATGAGTCACCAGCCAATATCGATGCTGCTGTAAGTTGCCTTCTCTTTTTTTTGTGTGTGTGTGTATGTGAGAGAAAGAAAGAAGATAATCAAAGTTTTCGAAAGACCGAAGGGTCTATGAGACTGAAAGAACCTAATACACTGAGCCGAAGGGGTGAAGGCTCTGATTGGGCATCAACACCCATGATGAATACAAAAAAGATCTACATAACGATACCGATAAATAAATAAATAAAGATATATATATATATAGAGAGAGAGATGACATGATACGATTGTATTAAAGTTCGTGTGAGACCCTTCAGAATCTATGGGACTGCCAGTGAGAAATATTACGAACTTGCTATGTAGTGAGTACTTGTTGGGCTCGCTTGTGTGCTAGTCCCCCAACCTTGTTGCGGTGTTCCAAAATCCCATCAAGTAGCTTCCTAGCTTTTTGGCTGGCTGCTCCAGCTTTCAGATCACCTCTGTCCATAACTTTCTCTGAAATGTTGGCTCTACAACTTACGAGTACATGCTGCTCATCTTCCACCTCTCCTGTGGGGAAGATTTTGCAAGTTTTATCTTCTCCCCCATCAGCAAACTTTGATGTAAGGTTTCTATTCTTTCCTAGTATATCCTAGAGAGCTCGGGTGCCCAAGTTGGGCATCCGTAAAGGATTACTATCTGCACAAGCATGGTGTACAAAAACTCTCATTTCCAATTCCTTAGATGTGCCTTCTTGCATTTATTGAGAGAGAGAGAGAGAGAGAGAGAGAGAGAGTAACGTCCTTGGAAAGCCTCACGGGCCTATGGGACAAAGTGCACTTAACTCATACAAGCCTTTGTGGACTGAAGCAAAGGGCATGCAAGGGCCCTTGCTGAGTGCTATGCTAAGCTAAAGAGCTCAAAACTCAAACTAAAAACTAAAAACTGAAAACTGAGACTCAGAATCCGAAACCCGGTGCCATGGTGGCTCTTTGGTGGGCTACGAAGATGTCCCGGATCTGCGTTTATCGAGCTCTCTCTCACTACGGTGGACGATGTGGTCTCCTCAGCCTTTGTATCCGATGGGCTATGGCAAGAATGATGTCTCGTCTCAGACCGGCGGACCTCAATGGTCACACTCGGCGCCGTGGCTCATGTGTGGTCTCTGCATCTCTAGCTCGGTAGTGTGGTGTCGTCTCTCCCCGTAGATCCCTGTGCAGAACATCCTGATCAATCTGAGGCATATCAGGCTGTCACTTTTGCTCAGGCTACACAACTGGCTGTAAATGACCATTAGAAGGAGGAGGAACCTCAGATGTAACATCGTCATGTGGGTCTGACTGAAACAAAGGAATCAAGCTGTCAAAAATATCTGATGCATTAACTGTGGGCTGTTTTTGACTGTCCAGCAAAGGCATGGATGATGACTCGTCAAAAACGTCTCTACTAACAAAAACTTTGCCCGTGTGGGGCTGGTAGCCCTTGCTTTTCTGAACTGTACCCAATAAAAATGCATTTGACAGCTGTCATCCAAGTTTGTTTGTAACTAAAAGTCCTCATGTGAGAAATCTTAGGCTTATGGCTTGTTCAAGTCTCATAAGGTGTGATGGTTTGCAATGCCTTGGTTGGGCATCTATTCAAAATATAATTTGCACACATGACTGCATCAAACCACAATTTATTAGGCAAGGGCTTCCCTTTGAGCATACACCTGGCCATCTCCATGACTGATCTATTTTTCCTTTCAGCCACGGGATTTTGCTGAGGAGTGTAAGGCATAGTGCATTGATTACGTATGCCACGTGATGCCAAATAATCAGCAAATTCATTTGTGATGTATTCTCTCCCCTATCCGTATTTATGTTGGAAATTTTCTGACCACTTTCATTCTTTACCAAAGCAATAACGTGATGCCAAATAATCAGCAAATTAAAGCATGTGAAGACTTGAGATTTGGACTTTAGAGAAAAAATCCAGGTGTACCTGGTGAAGTCATCAATGGAAGTCACAAAATAGTAAAATAGTAAAATCCACCTATGGCTGCAATTCGCATGGGGCCACAAACATCATTGTGAACCAAGTACAACTTTCGGGGTGCACGAACTCTCCCATCCTTGGGAAATGCAAAACGGTGCATCTTTCCAAGTAAACGTGCTTCACAGACATGCTTTGAAGGCATATGCATCTTAGGAAGATCAACAATCATTTCCTGCTTATGTAACTTCACAAGTGCTCCATAATCGAGGTGTCCAAACCTCTCATGCCATAATTGTGTGTCTACCAAGGGAAATGGAGCAGCTCGAAGTTGAGAGCAGCTGTAAACAGGGTGGCGGCTGTAGGAAAATGCCACGAAGTACAGATTTGAGCTGTTAAATAGCTGGAGAAACTCTCTACAATAGTTGCCCAGTTTGTAGAAGCTGATTGGAGCTTGATTCCCTGAGATAAAGTGCTTTGAAGTGCAAGAACAGTGACTCTAAAACAGTCGCCCTAGCTGGAACAGCACAATGGAAGGGTTTCTTGGTGATGAAATCCCTCGAGAAGGCTGGAACCGTAACTTCGAACTGAGAAGAGGAGTCGACCAGCTTGTAGACAGCCGCCAATGGGGTGTGGTGGGCTCGGGTGGCTGGAAATGGCTGAGGGATGAAGCCTTAACCTTGCTTTAATACCATTGTAGACAAGTGCAAGCAATGGAAGATGGAAGCAAGCTGAAAACCGCACTGCTGGAATGAATGAAAGAAAGGCACTAGGTACACAAAATAAAGAAACCCTAGAACAGGGTGTCCTAGTAGCACCTAGTGTGCCCTAACAGTCCTGACTGCCTATATCTAGGCCTATAAAGCTATACTAAGGAATGAATGGCACCTATGGATAGCCCGTAGAGTGACCTACATCGACAAAACCAAAGGTTACTCGGCTCACTTGGTCCACTCTGAATTTCATGGAATACGATTGTAAGTGCGACCACTCAGCCATTTTGCATTTTATTTATGAATTTGTAGCTCATTTTCTGCGAGATGGTATTCAGGATGAATAAGGCAAAGTCCATCTAGCTGCCCCTCATCTAACCGGTGAGGCGGTGACCTGGTAGCAACATTGGTTTAGCAAGTATACTAATCGAACCACACATGTCACAAGTTTCAAGTGTGATACGTTTGTGACCGACCTTAAAGCTCTGTTTCTGTCGCCACAGTTCTTGCTGAATCTGGAAGACTAGTGTTCTCGTCTCGCCCAGCAATTAGGCCTGTTCGAGATCAATAACCTCAAGCAGTTCATTAGGGGTTGGACTCCAACATTTGCTTCCCTGTTTGGAATTTTGACCCGCTCAATTACTAGCATGCGCTTACCGTGGCTCAGAATCAAGAAATGATGTTGAACGGGGGAAAGCCTAAACAGGTCCAACCAGGAGCCAAAGCCCCGCAACAGTCCACAACCCTAGCGGCTAAAGGCCCTCAGCCAAAGGACAATAGCTTCCAAAAGGACAATCGGCAGTCAGTTGGTCAGAAAAAGCTAAGGCGTATAGCCCGAATCAGAATTTACAGCAACCTCCGCCAGCTCCACAAGTACAGATTCAGCCCCCAACTGAATTGGTACAACCTCAGGGTGTGGATGAAGTTGTCAGGCAAGAAATTCAAGAGATACACGCAGCCAAAACAGTCCCGCATTGGTTGCTTCAGACTCTCAAGCAGAGTAGGCTTGAAGCTCCATTGCCTGGCAGAACTCGTAGTGCAGTAAGGCACATGGAGGGAGCTCATTGAGTTGAATCAGCTTCTGCAGGTACTCTTCTTGATGAGGAGGAGCCTGAGACATTTGAAGAAGCAAAAGATAATGTGCATTGGATGAATGCCATGCACGATGAGTTGCAGTCCATTCATAAAAATCAGACTTGGGATGTTGTGGATTTGCCACCAGGTAAGAATGCCATAGGTACACGGTGGGTTTTCAAAGTCAAAAGAAAACCAGATGGGTCCATTGATCGGTACAAGGCAAGGCTGGTTGCAAAAGGATATGCTCAGAAAAAGGGCATAGATTATGAGGAGACTTTTGCTCCTACATCCAGGATGACAACCATCAGGTCAGTTATAGCCATGGCTGCAAATTTTGAATGGAATGTTCATCAATTGGACATTAAAACAGCTTTCCTTAATGGAGACTTGTTGGAAGAGGTTTATGTCAAACAACCTTCGGGCTTTGAAATTTCAGAAAATGCACTTCAGGTATGCAAGCTGAATAAAGCTTTGTATGGGCTGAAACAAGCCCCACGTGCATGGTATGCCAAAATTGATGCCTTTCTGACCAGCAAGGGGCTGCACAATAGTCCAACTGAGAGCACCCTCTACATCAAGAAGGATGGGGGGGATATTCTTGTCATCATTCTTTATGAAGATGACATGCTGCTCACCGGATCAAATGAGGAAGTAATTGCAGATTTCAAGGCCCAATTGAAAGCTACATTTGATATGTCAGACTTCCGCTTGCTACATTTCTTTTTGGGGATCCAGTTTATTCAAGAGAAACGTGGGATTGTTATGTCTCAGTCCAAGTATGTTCAAAGCTCTTGGACAGATTCAACATGCATGATTGCAAGCCTATGTCCACTCCCATGGAGCAGGGGCTGAAGCTTACAATGCATGATGCGGGTGAATCAATTGATGTCACACTCTATAGTCAGGCTGTTGGATGCCTCATTTATCTCTGCAATACACAACCTGATATTCAGTTTTCAGTTTCTCAGGTGAGCAGGTATATGCACAGCCCAAATATTGTGCATTGGCAGGCTGTAAAACACATCTTCCGTTACTTGCAAGGTACAAAGTCTTTTGGCTTGATGTTTCCCAGGGGGGGTGACTTGCATATACATGCTTACAGTGACTCAGATTGGGTTGGAGACTATGATACTAGGCAGTCCACCAGTGGGAATTGTTTCTTTATGGGACATGCTTGCATTTCTTGGTTGAGCCAGAAACAGTCTACAGTGGCTACCTCCTCATGTGAAGCTGAGTATAGGGTAGCTTTCACAGCGACAGTTGAATGTGTTTGGCTGCGTCGTTTATTTGCTGATCTTCATCTTTCATTGGAGGGTCCTTCTCCGATTCTCACTGATAGTCAGAGTGCTATAGCAGTGGCAAAGCATCCTGTGTTTCATACTCGCACGAAGCACATTGAGGTTCACTATCACTATGTCAGAGAGAAGTTGCATGCAGGAGAGATCAGTATGATCTATTTGTCAACACATGACAATGTTGCAGACATCTTCACCAAAGCACTTCCACGTGAAAAGTTTGAGGCATTTCGCAGTGCCTTGAACTTATCTCCTTTTGGTGATTGATCATTTCCTTGTACATGATATTGGCACTGCAGGGGGGTGTTAGAATTATTATTATAATTCAGCAATGACCAATGTAATGTAATAAGTAGGTTAGGGGCACTTTTCCCTCATTTAGAGGTTTTTTTCCCTAACCACAGTTAGTTCACTAACTATGGTTAGTGAAGGATAAGGTTTTGTCATTTAACAAAACCCACTTCTTGTATCAGTCACTTCTTCTATTGCAAACACTACGTTCAGCTCTCTTGCTTCCTGCTCTCTCACTCTCTTGGTTTCTAACATGTCTTGCTTATTTCCTTTTGACAGCACTGTAGTGGATAGCTGATCATTGTATGATTTAGCAAAGCATTTAAATCTTGGTTGGTTGAAGAGCATATGGTTTTTAGCTGCCTTCTCTAGTGCTAGCCTTCATCACGACTACCTCGGAGTTTTGATATGAAAGCCTTTGTATTCGTGTGTGGCATATGTTGACGTCTACGTTGCTAGCCCTATATGCATGATTGAGTTACGGTTTAAGCTTGTGTATCAGCACTGAGAATCACGAGGTTAAACTGCATGGAGCATGTTTTGGTTTTAGAGGTCCAAGCATGTTCTTGGGTTCATCTAGGTTTCTGCAATATTGTGGCTCGCTAAAAGCTTTGCTTAAAGCTACCTGTCCTAAGAGTGGGCATGTCGCATAGATCCCAGAGAGTGTGGTTAATGGAAAGAGGCATCTGACCTGTCAACCTATAAGCAAAGCTCAAACCAAGGTGATCACCAGTATCATGGAATTCACTTGTTGGTTGGGCCGCCTGGTAGGGTTATTATCACCGGAATTAACAAGCTTGTTGGGCCTGATAGGATTGTGCTTGCCCTGGCCAAGGGCTGTCTGAGTCTCAGCCCTAAGTGCCCCTGGCGTGCAAAAGAAGAATACAGCTACATCCACACTATTATCTGTTGTGCTCAGTTGCTGTCTTTGATATCTTTCAATATCTATTCCTCATGCTTCTTCTGATTTCATCCTTTGCATCCTGCAAGAAAGAAGCGGAGTGTTGAAATCTATAGTTGTTTTGGGGCTGGCTCCTGAGTCTGCTTCGAACATTTAAACTTTCAAATATCTCTGTCATTGCCATTGTAAACTGATTGTCGAAGCCTAAGCTTCAACTATAGTTGACCCTCATGATCTCAGGAGGGTGGAGGGAGAGAACACAATAGTTCATTAGGAAATCTGAGTGGGACACACTGCTGCAAGCAAATTTCAAAGAACGAGCTTGTGTCTAGTCCAGGCTTGAGGGTAGCCACAGGACATTGGATCTTAAGGCATAGATGCGGCATTTTTATAAATTGTCTGAAATATTTTCTGTTCGGAGATGTTGGACCTTAGATCTTAAAGATTCTATGAGACATTCTTCATTATTCTTACCATAATTGCAACAGTTCAAGCTTTTATCTTTTAATTCCTGTGTATGTCTGATGATATGCCACAATATCCTATAAGTGGGCAATCATTAGCCGAACTGCGTGTCTGTGAAGTGGCTGTAATGCCTATTTCAACACAGCAGATTAGTAGATTTGAGGCTGCATGCCTCAATTCTTATGTTTCGTGGATCTAATGTTGAGTTTGAAACATCTTCAATGTCACAGAAAGAATGGCGGGATAGCAGAGAAGATTTCAGGCGAAAGGTGAGCCGCATTGTAAGGCAATCCCAGGAGGCATTTTGAAAGGCTGAGGATATCAGCACGTATGCATGAAAAACATTGCATGGTAACATGCAGACCATGTATCAAAGTGTGCCTTATCTAGGACATTTACCAAGAATGTGCGAGGTATATTCTTTCTGTTTGTGGTTTTGGCGAGGAGTGTCGTGTGCTTGTATTTCTACATGGGGCTTATTAAGAAGGATCTAGTAATATCCTTGCACAGCATAGAATGCCATGTTTGCATGTGAATTTAAATTTGGGAAAATGTGCCGAGTATTAATGTGGAGCAGGGGTCTAGAGGTTTTGGACTATCTGCACTAGATGAAGGAATTGTACTCTTTGCATCGTATAGATCTGAAGTATTGACTGTGTTTGGCATGCCCTTTGTAAAAGGTAGTGAATTTTGTGAGTCGTGACTTTAAATTTACAAATTCACATGGTCTAATGTACTCAGGAGTAGGATGCATGTGCATATTGAAAAATATTTTTTCTCGGTCATGGAAGGTAGGGATATAAAACGAAGGAATGAAGCATTTTAAAATCTGAAAGTTTCAAGATACCCCAAAAAGATAGCCATGAGACGTGTTCTTACTCGCCGTAGAACTCTTACCAATATTTTTGACATGCTTCATCTTCCCTTTAGGCTTCACATGGTATATGTATCTTTTTCCATGAATATAATGTCATCTTAAGCAACAATCATCATCAATGTACCAAAGAATAAGCTCTTAAGATGTGAAAAGGAATTGGAGATTGTGACTTGCACTTTGTTTTGATATTGTCCTCGTAATGCTCAAGTGGGTAGAGGAAAATAGTTGCTAATCTTAAAGTGTAGCTTTTCACCCTCTCAACATGCTCCTTGAGCTAGTTTTTTGAATTGTAAGGATGCACTAAATTTGTAATTTGTAGTGTTAGCTAATTAAAGAAGCTATTCACAGCTTGAACTAAAAGTGGTTGCGAAGTGGTTTCCCCTTGTTTGACTATTTTGGCACACAAAACGATCTTTGGGGCATGTGGCTTTGCACTAGAATTGATGTCAAGGATGAAGAACTAAGAATAGCGAGAATAGCATGCCATGCACTATTCAAAGAATATTGAGTCATGTAATAGCTCCCCCTTGTTGACTTGGCTTGCATAAGAAGCAATCCTTTTGGGTAGTTGGCATGGACTAAAATAATATGAAGGAAAGAGAAATAAGGCAAACAAAAAGAGGGAATGAAGACACTCTGGCACTCTTGTCAAAGAAAACTTTCAACTTTTTCAAAAACCCTCTTTTGTCATTGCCTACGTGAACCCTGGATGCTTAGTCTTCTTCTTTGTAGTCACACATTCATAGGTAGGGTTTCCTTGGAAGGTGAGCCTTGTTCATTTGTGCTAGGTTCTCATGAACGAGCGAACAATGTTGTCCCAAAGAAGCCCATGTCATAGCCACATGTTGAAATGGATGATGATTGGTACACATAGTGCAATAGCTAGGTCCATCACCATGAGTTTTTATGGTTGACATTGACTCACCTCGATGGTCATGCTCATGCCACTCTTACACTAGCTACTTAATTCGAGGCTTGTGGGCATTTCAACTCACTAGTTTAACAAGATGAGATGAAAGATTAAGAAACAGGCCACCCATAGGGATAATAAAGGTTGCTCGTGTATAAAGGTGGTTTGATGTGCAGCGTGACTGATATTGATTATTTGAACCTTTGGGTAAGGCTCCCTCTTGATTTTGGTGTTAATAAAGTCAACCTACTATTTGAGAATTGTTCCTTCAACGTGTGTTGAGTGATGTGACATCGAAGAGAATGTGAACCAAGATTTGTACTAATGTCTATGCTTTTAATGCCAATTGGTGTGAGATCTACTTGCTTGTGCTAAATAATGGACTAGACATCCTCCTCCTCTTGTCTGCTTGACTTGCTACTCCTTGTTTGGGTTGAAAACCTTAATGAACGTGCCAAAAAAGCTAGGAGGTGTTTAAAGTGTAGCTTGTGCAAATCCATTTTAGGTTGTTATCAACACCTATCCTTGTATGTAAAGTTGTAGGAGGAATTGCACATGGAGATAAATTCATGTATTTCGTAAATTTCTTTGAAGTCATTTATAGGGTATGCTGTCTAGGATTGGTGCTATATATATGTGTATGTGTGTGTTTCCTTTGCAAAATATGATAAAATTTTAACAAAGGGACATATTTGTAGATCAATAGTGTTTGTTACTATTTTATCGGCAAGCGTTCATAGGGTAATGTGCCAACACTACTCTTGTTTAGTATATGGTAGGGGTAAAAGTTTGTGTGGCATATCTTTGCTTCAAGGTCTCTCAAAGCATCCTCTCAATGGACTTTACTGTATGTAACACCTATATGTAAAGGCATTAGGACTAATAGCACTAGATTTGGAGGTTCTATTATGATGCCACAATAATCATCCAACTTGAAATGGCAATGAGCATCATATCCTTGCACCTTGCAAATTTGCAAATATTCAGCAAGGTATTCCTCTTAGATATAAATTGGAGTGGGAACCTCATATCTAATATTCTTTCCTCTTTTGTATTTCAATTGCACAACCATAATATTACACCACCATAAGATTGCAATTATGCCAATCCCCTTATGATGAATTTGAGCTATTTGATAGTGTTGGGATAGTGTTTAATATTTCACTCAGAGAAATGATAATGACATTGTTTTGAGTGCATATAGGATTGCCTACATTTTGTAATTATTTGTGAGATGCAATCATGCATGTAGAATTGCTTACATTTTGTAATTATTTTTGTGAGATGCAATTATCTTAGGCTCCTATGTCAAAATATATTTCTTTGTTTAGATGCGTTGTAATTATAAACTAGAGCATACCAACCTTGGAGCTCAAGTCAAGGAAAATTTTGGTCTTCAAACATTAAATACATCTCATCCGAAATCTTCCCTTGAAACAGATGCGCTAGATGTTTGATGAGGCTCCTAACATGAGTGAAGGCTTAAGCAACATGAATTATTTTGTGGGTCTCCCTCGCACGTTTGAATATGTCATCGATGAATTTTGAAATGTCCAGTAATGCTCTACTTCTGATAGAGTTTGAAGGATTTGGATTGTACAATTCCAACCACTATTGCCTTTCGACTACTCTTGTTGATTTTTTACTTTAAATTCAACAACCATAGGTATAAAGCCTTCATGAATCTATGTTTCATGGAGGCTTGTGATATGTTGGATTGAGTATTCTTGCTAATATGGATTACAAAATCTTGGGTTCTCTTAAGTGGCTAATTAATGGCCTCACATTCTCCTTGGTAAAATAACTCACGGTTATTATGAAGTCCATTAGTTGTGGTCATAGGTAAACCACTAGGGTTACATGCTTGCCACTTCCTCATTGTAGTAGATGCATTGGGGCACCTAATTAGTAAGGAGAAGACATCAGTTGATATGCATAGGTTATTTTCTTCATGCTTCAATATGACAACTTATAGGACTATATGAAAGTGGAATTATAAAAAATTTGGACTAAAAAAGAGCCCCTATAAGAGAGTCCTTATTTTGGAGACATGAAGGGTATGCAAATAAATTTGAATATAGTATTGGCTTATGACGTTTGGGATGTGGTATGAATTTTTCCTTTTTAAATTTAAATAGCCCAAAGTTGAAGGCAAATCTGGCACTTGTGTCCTCACACCAAAGCTGCAAGCCAACTTTCTCAACTTGAACCAAATCTCTTGAAACCAAACCATCACTTCCAACAACCACGTCCTCTTCACTTTCACATTTTTTCCACGCTTTTGGGTGCTTTGTCACCTCCTCATCTAAAACCCTAATTTTTGAAACTCTTTATCCTTTTGAGCGGGAAGCTTTTTGCCTATCCCTCCTCACCTTTGGATAGACTTTTCCATCATAATCTTGCCGTTGTGCGAGTTCCCTCTCTCTCCATGATCATTATTTCCAAAATGCAAAAATTTTCAGCAAGATATGACTAGCCCATTTTTTGAATGTGTCTCCTTCACACTCTCTCCATTGCTTCCCTCTCAATTTCAAATAGTTTGACTTGGGAGACTCAATATCTTTGAGGGACTTCTTCCTTTGAGTTTGTTGCATATTCAATGTGGTTGTAGGTTTAACTTGCCTCTAGCGGAGGAGACACTTACATGAGATTCTTCGAAATAGTTTTGCCCTACAAGCATTAAACTTACTAGTGCATGAAAATATATCCTCCCTCCATCCATAATTTATTATTGAATTGTATTTTTGATATTTCTTGCTATGAATATTATTTTATTTTAGTCAAGTGTGACTATGGCAAAGTATTACATAGGAGCACACCGGATGCGGTGGGGTTCGCGTCCGGTGGGGGTCCTAGTGGATGCTTTGTGTGGTTTTCTTGGAGATGCCTACTAACCTGTGGTTTGCCATGCTAGATGGTCGATATTGTGGGTGATTCCATGTTAATATAGATGTCACTAGTGTTATTGGTGTTATGTTTAATTATTTTACTTTGAGCACAATTATTAAGGGTTGACTGATTCGGTGATTCGTTCAATTGATTGTTAGTAACTACTGTAATTGGTGGCTTGATAGAGGTGATGGAACTTATGTCAAGGATTGGAATTAGTGTGAGGGTACTGATTGAGGTGTCGCACGGTGCATAGCATATGGCCATGGGCCAATTTTGTATTTGATAGATATTGTAATCGTGAGCAATGTTGGTGATAGAAGGCATACATAATTTTTGGATAAAGCAAGCCCAAAGTGGCTATGTAAAAAGAAGTTGATGTGATTCATTTTGGATAAAGTGAGCCTAAAGTGGCTTTGTAAAAGGCATTCAATGTAGTCCCTTACTTTTGGAAAAGGAGGGATAGTTATGGCTCCTAATGAAATATTATAAATACTCTAGATGAGGAAGCGTGACCCACTCATCTCGGTTGGGGGGGGGAGATTGTACCCAGTGGGTTGTCACTGTCTCTTGTGACTTGGTTAATTTCATTTCTCTCAAGTGGTGTCATGTGAGCATAAAAAACTTTAATTTTGGATTTCAGTGGTATCAGAGCTTGGCTACACTCTACGCTTTAGGCTTGTTGTGGGAAGATGGTGCCTCGTGAGTCGTGTATGGTTTTCATACTACTATGGTGAGGCCTTTTGTGATAGTACTCTTCCAAGATGATGTGTAAAATCTATGCCCCGTAGTAGCATCCAGCTTGAAGCTCCTTCAGTCCAGTGCATTAGTTCTAGTGGCTCCATCATCAATAGCCTCTACCTTTGTTTTATATCTTAAGACTTGTCCTGTGGTGTTACGTAATCAACGGCCATGCTACTTGGTTGCCCTCTATTCATGACATGACCTTTCTCCGCTGCTCTAGCCCCATGCCTTCTTTATTTTGCTACTCAGGAGTAGCATTGTTGATTAGGCATCTCGCTATGCCCTGCAGTTGCAATTAATTCCTTGCACTAGCGAGGGTTATTGTCCCTTATGACTCTTTGGACATGACCCATTTGTTTCGATAGCCGGCTCATTAGCCCACTTGGCGATCGTACCCTCTTAGGCTCTCCATGTAGCCTAATTACATATAGTAGCAGAAGCAAATGGACTACTCTATCGCTTAATTTGTCAATAATCTTCTTGAAGTGCATAGGAATCTATGGAGTGCAGCACCATAGCCAGTCGATTCAATCTTTGAGTCTATATGAGCTTTCTGTTTGCGGCATCAAAGCTCTAGAGTTATGCATGCAAGCTCTATCTATCCATAGGATCTCAACCCGCGGCCCCACTTAGAGTCTACTCGTCAGTTTAAAATGCTTGGGACTCTTACGTCAGCCCGTAATTGTGGAAGTTAGGAGCTTGGTTATGGTAAGGTGGGAAACCAAGAGGGCTTGATAGTGCAATGGTGGACGCATGAACTAATGTCTAGGATAATATAAGCCCAGCATTAGAGAGGGGAGCCACGAAGGGGCAAGTGTGAAGATAGTGGGAGAGAAGGAAGGAGTCTCACTCGCGGCTTTCTTACATACACAATGGGGGAATATACACAAAGGTGGAGGCTAAAAACAATTTTTCTCTTCTTAGTTGTGAAAGCCAAAAGAACTCTGGTACAAAGAAATAGAAGAACCCTATATGTGGGTCTCAAACCAAACTCAGCTAACTAAGGTGGCATACTAACTGAGCCACGAACTAGAGTACATAAGGATAGCTGTCATCCAGCTATTATTCATGGGCGGTGTACCAACCGCATCTGCAGCTAACAAGTCGGTGACATAAATGCACAACGGTCACCCTGGCATATCACGAGTGGAGCTCGATATCTCAACACTCCCCCTCGAGCTCAATCCCAATTCCTGCACACCCCCCCAAGCAGGTCTCTGAACTTGCGTAGCTTCTCTGCGCCCAATGCCTTCGTGAATATGTCAGCTACCTGATCCTCTGTGTTGACATAAACTAGATCAATAAGACCTAGTAAAACCTTCTCCCGCACATAGTGATAATGCACCTCAATGTGCTTTGTTCTAGCATGATAGACTAGGTTATTTGCCAAGTGTATACCGCTCACGTTGTCACAATAAATGACAACTGGCCCATCTGTAGACTGATGCATATCATAAAGTAGCTTATGCAACCAAGCTACCTCACATGCAGCCATTGCTGCACCCCTGTACTCAGCCTTTGTGCTTGACAAGGCAACTGTAGGCTGTTTCTTGCTACTCCAAGTGACTGCAGCACTCCCAAAAGAGAACACATATCCACTGGTAGATCGTTTATTAGAAATACTACCAGCCCAATCAGCATCAGTGTATCCATGCAACTGTATCTGAACCCCAGCCTCATAAAATAGTCCATACTGCAATGTGGACTTCACATAGCCGAGTAGCGTCTAGCCGCATCCAAATGTGGTTTCCTTGGAGCGTGCATAAACTGACTTACCAATCCAACAGCATAGCTCAAATCTGGCCTGGTAATAGTCATATAAATCAAACTTCCTACTATGCGTCTGTACATAGTAGGGTCTTCCAGAAGCTCACCTGCATCTGCGCTCAGCTTGACATTCTGCTCCAAAGGAACTGAAATAGGCTTACAGCCTATCATCCCATATTTGGACAGCATGTCCAATCCATACTACCTCTGCAAGAGCCGTATCCCACTTGGTGATCTAATCACCTCAATGCCCAAGAAATAATGCAGCTCTCCCAAATCCTTCATCTCAAACTTCTGCTTCAATAGCATTTTCACATGAAGGATATCTTCATCACTATCGCCTGTGATGATCAAATCATCAACATAAATGACAAGCAGCATAATACCTTTCTCTGTTTTTCTCACATAAAGTGAGAAATCTGCCTTGGAAATCTGAAAGCCAATAGTGACAAGATATTGTCCTATCTTGTTAGACCATGCTCTAGGTGCTTGCTTCAAGCCATACAAGGCTTTCTTCAACCTGCAAATAAACTCAGGATGAATAGCATGGACATAACCTAGTGGCTGCTCCATAAAGACCTCTTCTTGCAAATCACCATGCAAGAAGGCATTCTTTACATCCATCTAATGTAAAGACCATCCCTTTGATGCAGCCATAGCAATGACTGCTCTTACAGTTGCCATCCTTGCAACCAGACTGAATGTTTCTTCATAATCAATGCCATATGTCTGTGCATACCCCTTGACAACTAATCTTGCCTTGTATCTGTTTACAGAGCCATCTGCATTGTGCTTCACCTTATAAACCCACTTACAGCCAATTGCATTCTTGTCTTTAGGCAAAGGCACCAATTCCCATGTAGCATTTGCTTTCAAGGCATCCATTTCTTCATCCATGGCTTTCTCCCATTTTTCTTTTCCCATGGCTTGCTCAAAAGAAGTGGGTTCTGGTTCCTGTATCACTTTGACCATATAGGCATAGTGAATGGCTATAAATCCATCATATTTCAGCCTATCCATAGGATACCTAGCTCTAGTAGACCTGTGCAGATAGGCTCACTTCCAGGTGCTCTCAAAACATCTCTGGTCTTGCTTACTCCAGGTGTAACAATAGAAGGAATACCCAACTCATCATCAATGCTCTGTTTTGAGCCACTGGATTCACCATCCACATAAGGATGACCTGCATTCACATCAAACATGGGCTGATCTACCTTCTCTTTTCCTTTTCGTGATACCTGCATACCACTATCTGCATTGCTTTGAGGAGATTCTCCTGATCTCAATCTGCCTGTCCATGGCGAAGTATGTGAACCATTGCTAGAGGACACTGCAGGTCCACTAATATTTTGTGATTGCTGCTGTGAATTCTATGCAGCATTACCATTTTGTGCATCCACATCATCAATCACATTTACTGGTTTATACCAGCTGCTCATCTCATAAAAAACATCTCTGCTCACTGTAAACTTATGAGTAGAAGGGTTATAGCATATATACCCTTCTGCTACAGAGAATAACCAATAAAGATGCACTTCTCAGCTTTTGGATCCAACTTGGACCTCAACTCATCTGGCACATGAACATAGGCAATGCAACCAAAAATTTTCAAATGAGAAATATCTGGTTTCCTACCAGTATACATCTCCTCTGGCGTCATGCCATGTATTGCTGCAGTGGGAGTCCTATTCATTATGTAAACTGCTGTAGCAACTGCTTCAGCCTAATAATAATATGGTAGGACCTTTTCATTTAGCATGGCCCGAGATACCTCTCCAATATGCCTATTTTTCCTTTCTGCAAGTCCATTTTGTTGTGGGGTATGACTGCATGAATATTGCTGCTTTATGCCATGCTCCTACAGGAACCTTGCAAACTCATTTGAGAGGTACTCTCCCCCTCCATCTAACCTTAGGCATTTTATTTGTAGGCCTATTTCTTTTTCAACCATAACTTTAAAAGCTTTGAAATGCCCAAACACTTCACTTTTCTTTTTCATAAAATACACCCAAACTTTTCTGCTATAGTCATCAATAAAAGTGACAAAATAATGACAGCCTCGAATAGATGCAGCTTTAGTAGTCCACACATTAGAGTGGATTAATTCCAATGGCTTCTTACTCTCTTGAACATGTCTAGGAAATGGTTTCCTTGCCTGTTTTCCAAATTGACAAGCTTCACATACCTTACGCATTTTTGCAACCTTGAATTTAGGCAATCCTACAACAATATTTTGGGCCTGCATTGATTTAAGTCGCTGTACATTAACATGACCAATGCGTTTATGCCAGATATCAATATCTGCAACTACACTGGTCCCATGTGCAAACATTGCTGCACTCAATTCAGGCATGTCCGCATCCAACATAAACATCCTGCCCTTCTTCTTTCCTTTTGCTATCAAGCGACAATTATTTTTCATATCCTCAACAAAGCATCCATGAGGATTAAATCTGACCTACAAGCCTTGCTCAACCATTTGACCAACAGAAACGAGGTTCTTGGTAATATTCGGGACATGAAATACATCAGACATGTATTTCTTTTTCCCATCCTGCTTAGACAAAGGAATTTTACCAATCTGCACAATAGGATGTGCAGTATCATCACCAGTCTCCATAAACCCTGGTCTTTCCATTTTCCTTGCATCCTGCATCCATTCTGCATGACCTGTCATGTGGTTTGATGCACCTGAGTCAACATACCACACATCATTGCTTTCTTCTGCACTCATAGAATTGGTCATGTGTTGCACCATAAACAGATGCTCATTTCTGTCATCACCTTGTCTACTAGAATATGCATAATTCCCTTGCTGCAATTTTCCATTCATGATGTCATTCAGCTTTTTATAGTAGTCTTTAGCCATATGACCCATTTTACCACAATAGTAGCGTTCAACATTGCTGTTTGCATTTTGGCCTCTCTGCCATCCACCACGACCTCTTTGGCTCCCCCTACCTCTAAAGTTACCACGTCCTCCTCCATAGGACTGGTTTTCTTGAGTTTGCTGCATATTTTGATTTCTACCACAGCCTCCAGATCGGCCTGCTCTACCTCTACCTCTACCTCTTCCAGCATTTAAGTAGAAGACAGTTTCTTTTGAAGTTCCTCCTGAAGAAGATGCACCACCATTTCTCTGCTCTTCAGAAATTAGAAGAGCAAACAAATCCTCAAAATCATGAAATTTTTCACAGACGGCAATGGATGTCCAGAACTGTGCATAATCCTTTCATAGACCATTCAAGGTCATAGAAACTAAATCATCATCTTCCATTGGCGACCCAATGGAAGCAAGTGCATCTGCAATTTCCGTCACCTTCATGTGGTAGTCATTGATGCTCATATTTTCTCTCTGCACATTGTGCAACTCTTGCTTGAGCTGCATTTTCCTGGCTTGCGTATTTGTGCTGTACATTTTTGCCAAAGTATCCCATGCCTCGTTTGGCATACTTGCATCCTGAATATGCATAATCATAGAATCTGAAATACTGATAGACAGCTAATACATAACTTTTCTGGCTCTCTCATGCCATCTTTTAAATGCCTGCATTTCCTGTTGATTGGGAACAATAGGAAGAATTGGTTCTTCTTCATTTCCTGTAATGAACTCCCAATACCCTTTTCCCATAAGGAAATTCGTCATTCTGAACTTCCATGCTTGGAAGTTGTTCTTGTCAAGCTTTTCAGTGACAATCTGTGAAAGAGAATCAGATGCCATTACAGAACACTGCAAAATATTCTATCACTGCAAAAAACACAGCTTCTGCCTCACAAGGGCAAATCTGCAAAACTGAGAAAGTGGTATTTAAACACAAAGTCACTTCCTAGTGACGATTTTGCATCAACAGGTAGTAAGGATGATTCTGTAACTCCCAATATCTTTGCGCACAGGCATATGATGCAATTTCTGCGGCACTTTTTACCGACCTACGGAGCAGTGGTCGTACAGCAAAAACAGGGCCTTTTTCTCAGTGCTTACGGAGAACTTCCGCCTCCAAAGCGGGTCCCGAAATGGCCTCGAATTAGAAAAATAAAGTCACCAAGGGCCTTGCCCTTGTCTCGCAGCATATATTGCCCTCTCGCCACATCGCGAAGGGCGTCTCAATTTGAGACAATGCACTCTTGCACTTTCCGGCTGTGCTACCTGTAGAGATTTGCTCCCAAACTCGAAAAAGGAAAGCAACACTGGTCCTCTTACCAGGACGCCGCGAAATTGGTTTGCTTTCTTGAGCTCCTTACCACGAACTAGGCTCTGATACCATGTGAAGATAGTGGGAGAGAAGGAAGGAGTCTCACTTGCGGCTTTCTCACATACACAATGGGGGAATACACACAAAGGTGGAGGCTGAAAATAGTTTTCCTTTTCTTAGTTGTGAAAGCCAAAAGAACTCTAGTACAAAGAAATAGAAGAACCCTATATGTGGGTCTCAAACCAAACTCAGCTAACTAAGGTGGCATACTAACTGAGCCACGAACTAGAGTACATAAGGATAGCTGTCATCCAGCTATTATTCATGGGCGGTGTACCAACCGCATTTGCAGCTAATAAGTCGGTGACATAAATGCACAACGGTCACCCTAGTATATCACGAGTGGAGCTCGATATCTCAACATTAAGTGGTTACGGTCCTTTGGAAGGACACTTGGCATGCAGAAGGTCCACATGGCATGCATTGGCCTGGGGGGAGACTACTAGAGAGAGGGCTCTACATAGAGAGGAAGAGAAAGAGAAGGAAAAACAGAGAGAGGGTCACATTGTAAGAGGGAACACTCTGGTAGTCACGACAGGGCAGTTTGAGTTAGTGAAGCACTCTATGTTTGAGTTAGTAAAGCCCTCTATGTTTGAGTCAGTAAAGCCCTCTATGTTTGAGTCAGTAAATCCCTCTATGGGCTATTTGAGTCAGTAACACCCTCTATGTTTGAGTCATGGCTGGGGAGTTGAAGTTAGTAAAGCCCTCTATGTTCAAGTCACAGGCTGAGCAGTTTGAGTTAGTAAAGCCCTCTTATCTTGCTACACTGGTATGCGCTTCTGAAGACACAATTCTTTTGGCCTAGAATAGATAAGGATGTCCAAGATTACGTATTGAAGTGCCAAAAATGCCAGGTCAATAAGGTTGAATGTCTTAAGGTAGTCTATACCAATTGGAGATTCCATCTGGCAAATGGGAAAGTATCTCCATGGATTTTATTATTGGATAACCTAGGACACAGAGGGGGCACGACTTTATGTGGGTAATTGTGGATTGATTGACCAAGATGGATCACTTTATTCTAACCAATTAAGAGGTTAAAAATCTAGAATTAGCCAAGCTTTTTGTGGAGCATTTTTATAAATTGTACGGGCTAGCAGACACCGATATTGTTAATGACCATGATAGCCAATTCAATAGCAATATTTGGAGGACTGTGTTTCTAAGGTTGGAAACTTCTTTGAATACAAGCACTGTGGATCATCCACAGAGTGATGGTCCAACTAAAAGGGTCAATCAGGTCATTGAGGATATGCTTCAAGCTAATTGGGGACAATAATTTTCCAGAATTCGCATATAACAATGCCAAACATTTAGCTATAGGTTTTAGTCCATTCATGATGATGTATGGATTTCAACCTAGAGCGCTTGTTGTAGTGGGACTCGAAAAAGAGAAGGTTCGAGAAGCCAAAGACTTTCTTGAGGATATGAATCAAAATGCTTAAGCTAGCTAAAGATAGCATCAGAAGGTCTCAAGATAGAGCAAGAAGTTATGCAAAACCCCACCATAGAAGGTTGGAGTTTAAAGAAAATGAAAAAGTCTATCTCAAGGTACCTGAATCTTTAGACTACCTAAAGACATGTAAATGTCCAAAGTTGTCTCATAGGTATTGTTGACCATTTCTAATACGTAACAGATTGGAGAACTTGCTTACAAATTAGCCTTGCCAGAGGGATGTAGAGTACATCCAGTTTTTCATGTGAGTAGGCTAAAAGGAAAGCTAGGAGAGATGATGATAGTCTCATTGGAAATGAATTCATAGTTGAACTCATTGAGCCTTCTATTTTACCACATGAACTAGAAAGAATTTTAGAGCTACAAGAAAAAAGAACGCGACATACAATATGGCAAGAACGTATGGTTAAGTGGAAAGATAGACTTGAAGAGAGTTCAAAGTGGGAAAGGGTAAGCAATCTCTAGAGGAGGTTTTTCAATTTTGTTTCCAAGGATGTAAACCATTCTTAAGGGGAAGGGAAAGTTAAAAGTTAAAACCATAATCACAGAAGTCAGGAAAACAAAATAAGTAGAAAATCTTTCATGTTCCAAAATTTTGATGGGAAGAAAGATGTGCACACTGTTTTGTCATGGATTAGCCAGCTGGACAATTATTTTTCAGGGGAGAAATTCTTTGAAAAATATAAAATCAAATGTGTTGCTATTTAGTTGAGAATGCTACACTCTGGTGGCCTATCACTAAGCACATAGAGGATTACCAGATACTTTGAAGTCTTTTCAGGGGCTTATCAAGAAAGATTTTCTTCTAGCAAACTTCAAGGTAAAAGCTACTAAAAAATGGGATATTTTTAGGAAATTTAATAAAGCAACGATGTCTACATATATTGACAGGTTTTGGCAAACTTTATTCAATTTTACAATTCCTAAAAAAAGTGAGTGAGCAAGATCAACAAAGGAAATATGTAGCATGTTTATGTTCCGTCCGCATTCACTTAATTCTGCCATTTCACTTGCCATGAATTATGAGAAGGAAAATGGAATGCCAAAAGAAGGGAAGAATTTGGACTAATCCGTATGCTTCCATAAAAAGAGGAAGTTTGATAAAAAGTCTTTTTTGAAATCTAAATTTAGTTTTATGCCACATAAAATAGATTTCAAAGACCAATGGCCAAAATTTCAAGAACAAAGAAATATGATGTTACAAGTGCAATAAGGTGGGACATATAGCAACTAAATGTCCAGAAAGAAAGAAGACTCCAACGGCAAAAGTACATATGATCGAGGATAACACAACCAAGCAAGAGGGTGACACGACACAAAGCCAATCCAAAGGTGAAGGTAAATATAATTGTCATGCTCTTTTACAAATGAAAAGTTTTATTAATGGTCAATAAGTTGTTATTCTACATGAATTCATCTTGGAAAGAGCTTTGTCAAAGCTAAACCTAGAGTCAGTCCCATCTCACTACAAAATTAAAGCTGCTTTCACCAAGATTAAGTATAACTATACTAGAAAAGTCAAGAATCTAGAGATTTCAATCAAACCCTATAAAGATAGGCAAGACTTCTTAGTAGCATCCTTACAAGGAGTCGACATCTTCTTAGGAATGTCCTTGAGACATTAGTATAAACCTAAGATAGATTATGACTCACTTTAGTTGTGGATTGAGAAGGACAAACAAGAAATATGCCTGAAGGGTTTTATGAAAACTAAAACTAGTTCTTTACTCAATCATACACAAGTCAAGAGAGCAATTAGAAAATGTGAGAAAACATATTTGATTTTGGTCAATATGGTGATGGCTACTCAGCCAAATACTAAACCTACTCTCCAAGAGTTTCTATCTCATTTTTTTGATTGTTTTTGAGGATTTACCACCTAGACTACCATGTTCTAGACTTGAAGATCATAGGATAGAAATCCTACCGGAAAATACTCCACCTTGCAAGGCACCCTATAGAGTCACTTAAATTGAACAAAAGGAAATTCAAAGGCAATTGGAGGAATTAATAATGTGAGGATTGATAAGACCTAGGAGTTCCCCTTATGGAGCACCTCTCTTGTTGGTCAAAAAGAAAAAATGGAACCTATTGGATGTGCTTTGACTACCATGCACTAAACAAATCACTATGAAAAAAAGTATCCAATCCCTAGGATAGATCTTTTGGATAAACTGGGAGGGGATAAGGTCTTTAGTAAGATCGATATTAAATCCAGTTATAATCACATTTGTATGGTAGAAGAGGATATATACAAGACAGTTTTTTAAACACAAACGGGGCATTATGAATTCTTAGTTATGTCATTTGGGCTAACTAATGCTCTAGCTACTTTCAGTAGAATGATGAGTCAGATCTTTTTTAAACACCAAGATTGTGTACTATTTTTTGACAATATTTTGGTGTTTAGTAAAGACATTGAAGAACACAAGGAACATATGAGATTTGTCTTTTCACTCTTGAAAGAAGGCCAATTGTATATAAATCCTGAGAAGAGTAGTTTCTTTCAAGATCAGATAGAGTTTGGGTCACTTAGTATCAGCTGCTGATGGGATTTGAGTAGACCCAAAGAAGATCAAATTTATAGTCACATAGCCTAAACCTCAAGATATATATGAACTAAGATCACAGTCTTTGGATTATGTGGATTTTATAGGAAGTTTGTTAAGAATTTCACATTCGTTGCACATCCATTGATAGAACTTCTTAGAAAAGCTAAGAATTTTCTTTGGACTGAGCATTAAGATAAATCCTTTGTAGCTTCAAAATAAGCTCTTATGAAAGCTCCTGTGTTGCAACTACTAGATTTTTCTAGACCATTCTTTGCAGTTGTGACATATGCTAGTGGTTATGGAATTGGAGCAGTCCTTATGCAAGATGGACATTCTATAGCATATGAGAGTTGAAAGTTAAAACCAGCTGAATGCAATTAATTATGATAAAGAATTGAACATTGTTGTTCATGCATTAAGGATGTCGATACATTATTTGATGGGAGTTGAATTTCTCATCAAGACACATCAACAAAGTATCAAGCGCTTGTTCACCCAGCCATTGATGTGGAAATTTAACCATTCAAAAGTATGAAGAACTCTTATCAAGGGGATCTAGACTTTTTTGATGTATAGAGAATGAAAATTGGAATCCTATTTTGGAATATTCTTAAGAGATCTCAACAATGGAAGCAGAATGAAGGAAGGTGAGAGAGAGAGGGAGAGCCAGAAGAGAGAGTCAAACAAGTTTTGGTGGGTGCAGAACACCCTAATCTTCTATGTCATCCATATATATATGTGTTTGAGTATTGTACATAACTGGGGTTAAGGTACAGTGGCCTTTAACCCCCACGACCTTGAGAGTGCTCTCAATGGAAGCAAGAACGGAAGAGGGAGAGAGAGAGACAGAGAGCCACACAAGTTTTGGTGGGTGCAGAACACCCTAATCTTCTTTTTCATTCATTTATATATGTGTTTGAGTATTGTACATAACCGGGGTAAAGGCACAGTGACCTTTAACCCCCACAACCTCCCACTTAAAGGACAATGTGCCTTTAAGGGAGAACAACCAGTGAGCATACTATCCGATGCCCCCGATGCCCATCAATACACGACAATACTCAAACCGCTGACTAGGTAGACTCTTCGTCAACATATCTACAGGGTTATCATCTGTATGAACCTTGACAAGCTCTATGCACTTGTCCTCAAGTACCTCCTTGATGAAATGGTTACTGACCTCAATGTGTTTGGGCTTTGCATGAAAGACTGGAGTCCGTGCTAGCTGAATAGCACTCATGGAATCACTATGCAATGTCAGTACACCTGTATGAATCCCCAAATCTCCCACTAGCCGATCAAGCCATATAGCCTCCTTGCAACCCTCTATGGCTGCAACATACTCAGCCTCTGTGGTAGACAAAGCAACACACTTCTGTGCGCGAGACATCCACGACACTGTACCACCTGCAAAGGTGAACACATAACCAGAAGTAGATCTCCTACTATCCACATGCCCTGCATAGTCTGAATCTGTGTACCCAAGTACACGCATGTCTCCTTTACCAAAGCAGATGCACATCTCCTTGGTACCCTTCATGTACCTCATGATGCACTTAACTGCCTCCCAATGCCTCTTTCTTGGATTAGCCATATACCGGCTAACAACTCCCACTGCAAATGCAATGTCTGGTCTAGTAGCTATCATAGCATACA
Source organism: Dipteris shenzhenensis (assembly GCF_047967505.1). Classification (NCBI taxonomy): domain Eukaryota; kingdom Viridiplantae; phylum Streptophyta; class Polypodiopsida; order Gleicheniales; family Dipteridaceae; genus Dipteris; species Dipteris shenzhenensis. The sequence continues at coordinate 37,401,780 of NC_141598.1, read as the reverse complement.
TAAGACTCCCAACCGCTGATGCAAAGGAACCTTGGCCATCATGGCCCTCTCCTCATCTGATTTGGGACAATCTGTATGACTCAGTTTCACTGGCATATGGAGGCAATGGAGTACTCACTGCCTTCCCCCCCTCCATATTGAAATGCTGCAATACTTTTGTAACATACTCCTTCTGTGAAAGCCAAAGGAGTTTCCTACTCTGATCACGTGTGACGCACATACCAAGAATATGACCTGCAAGTCCCAAATCCTTCATATCAAAGGCCTCATGCAACTTGGCCTTTAATGCATCTAGCTCATAAGTATTCCTGCTAGCCAATAGCATATCATCCACATATAGTGCCAGGATTATCAGGCTATTATCCTTAGCCCTTTTAATGTAGAGGCAGTGATCAATTTCACTCCTTCTAAAACCCTGGGACCGAATGAAAGCATCAAACTTTTGATACCATTCCCTAGGCACTTGCTTAAGACCATAGAGACTCTTCTTTAGCTTGCAAACTAAATGTTCTTTGCCCTTTTCTTCAAAGCCTTCCGGCTGTACCATGTAAATTTCCTCATGCAAATCCCCATGCAAGAAAGCTGTCTTGACATCCATCTGCATAAGCTCTATATCCTCTGTTGCCACTAGTCCAAGCATGCATCTAAGTGTGGTCATCTTCACAACCGGAGAGAATATCTCATCAAAGTCCACACCCTTATCTTGCTTGAACCCTTTAGCGACCAAATGGGCCTTGTACCTATGCACATCATCACCTGTGACCTTCATCACCTGCGACCTTCATTTTGTAGACCCATTTACATGGCAATGCTTTCTTTCCATGTGGCAAAGAAACCAAGTCCCAAGTCTTATTCTTCATAAGTGAACTCATCTCTGATTGCATAGCATACTCCCACTTGCATTGATCCTCGTGCATCATAGCCTCTTTGTAGTAAGAAGTCTCCCCGCAATTAGTAAGCATCACATAGTCTACCCCTGGAACAAACCTATCAGGTAGTCTAGACACTCTAGATGATCTTCTCAAGGGCATTTCAGCTTGCTATCCCACTTGCATATCAGCCACATTTGGCTCATCATTTCCACCAATTGATGATCCATCATCTACCCTTGATTGTATATCTGTGGGAGTATTTGGTGGTATCATTTCTTGCACATTTGGTGCATGGACAGCTTGATGTCTATCAACATATGCAGGTGGATTCACATCCTGGAAAGTGATTCTCCTCATTTCAACATCCCTCATGGGTGCCTTATGCATCTTCTTCTCATTGAAGCATGGCTACATATGATCTTCTTTGCTTCTGGATCCCAGAGACAATAGCCCATCTCTCCGCTTTCACCATAACCCAGAAAGATGCATTTCCTAGACTTAGGATCTAGCTTCTTTTGAAGCTCTTTTGGCACATGTGCATATGCCTCACACCTAAATATACGCAAATGAGAGTAAGAGGGCTTCTTGCCACTCCATGCCTCTTCAGGAATACCACCATCCAAACTCTTACTAGGTGATCTATTGATCACATGCACTGCAGTCTTCATTGCCTCAGCCCAAAAACCACCAAAAAGACTTGCATTGGAAAGCATGCATTGCAACCTTTCTTGAATGGTACAGTTCATATTTTTTGCAATTGGATTTTGCTATGGAGTACGAGGGGATGTGAGCTCCCTCTTAATCCCACGTGTATCACAAAAATGCTGAAAGTCATGAGAGAGATACTCTCTACCATTGTCAGTCCATAGGCATTTAAGCATTCTACCTGACTGATTCTCAACCAAGGCTAGCCATTTCTAAAATACGTGGAACACATCACTCTTCTGAGCTATAGCATAAGCCCACACTTTCCTAGTTGCATCATCAATGAATGTCACATAGTATTCAGCCCCACCTAATGACCGTGTAGGCATGGGACCACATACGACTAAATGCACCAAATCAAGCTTTTCAAACTCTTTCTTTTCCCTTCTTTTATGGGTTGATTTAATCTGCTTCCCATAGAGACAGTCCTCACAAAATTCAAAATTAGAGAAACTCAAATGCGGTACATAACCCAAATGGCATAAGAGTTTCATTCCATTCTGGCTCATGTGCCCCAACCTGCAATGCCACAAAGAAGTGCTTGGCTGCTCGGTTATTGCAACAACATGATCAAATACCCCTGATACATGTAAGGGATACATAGTCCCACACTTGTCACCCCTGGCCAAAAGCATAGAGCCCTTCTGAATTTTCCAACTTTGAAAGCCAAAAGTGGTGTGAAAACCAACATCATCTAGCTGACCCATTGAAATAAGACTCTTGGTCAACTTAGGCACATGTCTCACATGTTTCAAAATAAATGCAGACCCATTTGCAAAAGAAAACTTTATGTCACCTACTCCCACTATGTCACATGCATAGTCATTTCCAAGATGCACACAACCTGTCTTTCCACTGTCATAAGTGGAGAACCATTCCCTATGGGGAGTAACATGGAATGAAGCACCAAAATCCAAAATCCAATCCTGGGAATATGCATCATTTGAAGTGGTAAGCAACTCTGTAGATAAACTAGACATGAAGAGAACGTCATTGTCACTATCATGTGTGACTGCATTGATCTCCTCGATTTTCACTTTTCCTTTATCCTCCCTTGGACTCTCTTCCTTTTGATTTGCACCCCAATTTACATTCTTTTTCTTATCCTTTTGCTCTCTTTTCAGCTTGTAGCAATACTTTTTCATATGGCCCTTCTGCCACAGTGGTAACACTCAATGTTCTGTGCCCTAGATTTGCTACGAGACTTCCCTCTTTCTTGGGACTTCCCCCTGAACTGTGATCTGCCCCTTTGCACATTTAAGGCTGCATCCTACTTGTTGCCGTCCATAGACTTCTATCTAATCTCCTCGGCCAACAAGCTACCCACAACATCATCAAATTTCAGTACTCCACCAGGTGCAGAGTTATTGACAGCTGTACGGAAGGTATCCCATGAGGATGGCAATGAACATAAGAGAAATATTGCCTTAGTCTCTGTATCAAAATTCATCTTCTGAGCCTAAAGTTGGCTGAAAATAATATTGAATTCATTCAAGTGAGAAGCAATGGAGACTGCTTCCTTCATCTACAGCTCAAACAACCTCTTCATGAGGGGTTCATGAGGTAAACTTTATTAGAGGCAGTTTCCTTCTCATAAGTGGCACACAGTTTCTTCCACAAATCTTTCATAGTCTACTCATTTACTACTATGAAATAAACTGACTCTGCAAGATGAAGTCTAATAGTAGACTTTGCTAATGCATCCAACTCATTCCAATCATCCTCAAACATATTTGCAGGCTTAGCTTCAATCCCTGCCAAGGGTTTAATCTTCTTCTTTTGAATAAGCACATCCCTTATCTGTTCTTTCCACAAAGAAAAGTTTGTCCCATCAAACTTTTTAATGTTGAAAAACTCCATTTCAGACATGGAAGAGGATGCCATGATGCAAATAAAGCAAAATCCCAAATGCTAGTGCCTGTAAGAGAGAATCACACCAAATACCAGGTGCACCGAAATTTTTGCAGGTAGACTAGACATGAAGAGAATGTCATTGTCACTATCATCAGTGACTACATTAATCTCCTCGATCTTCATCTTTCCTTTGTCCTCCCTTGGACTCTCTTCCTTCTTATTTGTACCCCAATTTGCATTCTTTTTCTTATACTTTTTCTCCCTTTTCACCTTGTAGCAATCCTTTTTCATGTGGCCCTTCTTGCCACAGTTGGTAACACTCAATGTTTGTGCCCTGGATTTGCTACAAGACTTCCCTCTTTCTTGGGACTTCCCCCTAAACTGTGATTTGCTCCTTTGCACATTTAAGGATGCATCCTGCTTGTTGCCATCCATAGACTTCCATCTAATCTCCTCAGCCACCAACAAGCTACCACACTGATTTTGTGCTGACTTGCTTCCATGTCAATACTTTTTTGTGCCAAAACGTTATTAGTCTAGCAATGACTTCCGCACTGATGCTGTCTCTCCTTTTCTTGCGTTCTATTGAAGCCTTTGGAGACCTCTTGGATCGGGATGATCGTGCATTGCTTCTGCTCTATGTTCAATTGTTGGAGCCTTGTTGGTCCTTCTGATTGAAAACATCTTTGACATTGTGCACCCAAAACATTTCTCCTTTATGTCAAGGGACATCAACATAGCTAATGTCGCCCTCTTTGCAGCTATTTGATCTAAGCTATGCTAAATTGCTTTTAAAAACCCTTCTATTAATGTACTTCTATAAATTTACCTTAAAATTTTGAATTAAGAAAAACCTTCATTTGAACGGAAGTGGTATTTTACATATATGTAAGGTGAAACCCTCAAGATGAATAGTAATACTTGACATATGCTTTTCTTACTAGCTCTTGGCTAGGATTTTTCAATATCCTTAGTTAGCCAATCACAAGCCCTTCCATAGTCTATGAACATTCTATGTACCATCATGGATCATGCGTTACTTATGCTAATCCATCTTATATAAGAGTCTATGCCCACCACCATCCCAACTTTCCTAACACAACAATTCATAGAAACATTCATAGTTCATTATTATCCACATATAGATGCCTATTGTGGCACATTGCAATATCTTATTGTTGCACGTTGTCACCACATAGAAGTAATGACATATATTTATTCTAACTCTATACAAGTAATTAGGTAGATCATTGCACCCAATTCAACATTTGTACCAAATTCCCATGAATGCTTCCACCAAGGAAATTTCTCAAAGGACCCACTTTTGGATCCAATCTCACTAATTTATGTGTTTCAAATTAAAGACTCTCCAATGTTCTAGGAGAATCCATATTTAAATTTATCTTTCCTTCCTAGAAAAAGGTAGCAATGATACAAGGTATATAATGAGTATATAATTCCCAACATTTTCATAACCATGAGTTTGTTGCTCATTGTTTTTGCTATCATACTCATCAATGGCATGATTGAGTCCCCAAAGGCTATTTGAACCAATATTGCTCATTTCTCCTAGTCTCATGGTCATCAATTGCATGACTGAGTGTTTGATCATTGCTCAAACCAATAAGCATTAGTTTTGTAGGAATCATAGGCTACTTATAACTTTTTAGTTTAATGGAAATATCAATGTGTGTGCAACCTCCTTGAACAAATAATCCATCAAACAACCTCATTGCTATGAGCTCTAAGGGATTGGGACACATCAAGATAGCTTCAAGAAAGCTCTATAAATAAAGGGGGGCCACAATAGCTCTCCAAAAACTCCACCCTCCAAACTCCATCAAATTGATTATTACGAGCCTCAATAGTTCCAACAAACTCATGGCCTCAAGTCTATAGGGCCCAAATTCCATTCAAATCATGAGAGTAAAAAAAGTATTGGTTTGGGAATTTCCCCTTCTATTATCTCAAATGCAAAGCCCCTTCATGTGAATGTCACTTCCTTCTATGCTGCACATAGAGTGGTGAGTCAAACTGTGTCAACTTAATGATGCCAACCGGCTCATGGAGCCTAATTTAGTACTTCCACACTAGTTGTTTCCTATAAAACATGGTGTTAGTAGAGGGGACATAAAGAAATGTTTTAAAAAAGAAATGTGTATAGAAAAAGGGTGTCTTCAATCATACAATATTCATAGATAAGGTATTTAAAAAATATTACTTAGATGCATTTGATATATATGGGTTTTACTTATATTGACTCCTCAAGGACTTTAGTGATCCAAGTATTCCAAACATGATTGAAACTATCAATCAATCCTCAAAGAAGCTCCAACCAATCTCAAAACACTCCTACAGATCCATCTCAACCATGAAGTAAATGCATTGATTATTCTTGTTGAAGGAGTTCAAAGGGAAAATGTCCAAATTCATCGATCTATCATTCACAACCACCTCTAGATTTCCATTTTAGATAAGCTATTTTCCCACCATTAACATCATATGGAAGGATAGCTAGCAAGATCTAAAGCCATTGCATCTAATCCTTTGAGCATTTGAGAAAAAGTTGCAAGCCCAAAGGAATCTATAGAGGAGCCTATGTAATTCTGTCAACCTCTTATGAATAAGACACATTCACTCAAGCTAGTTTGACAACTTCATCATTGACTATCAAAGCCCACAAGTGGCATTTTGACCATTGCTTCATGCAAGTCTCACTCTCTCTCCCTCTCCCTCCCCCTCCCCCTCTCCCCTCTCTCTCTCTCTCTCTCTCTCTCTCTCTCTCTCTCTCTCTCCGATCTATTTCAATCCCAAATGCTTATGAATAATATCATGACCCATGTTCATACTCAAATTTGTCAGCACATTTCAATCAAAGGGATCTCTAAGAATACCACTAGAATAAGAAATTGGGAAGTGGAAAACTCTCTCTCTCTCTCTCTCTCTCTCTCTTCGAGTCTATTTCAATCCCAAATGTCTTATGAATAGTATCATGACCCATGTTCATACTCAAATTGTCAGCACATTTCAATCAAAGGGATCTCTAAGAGTACCACTAGAATAAGAAAGTTGGGAAGTGGAAAAATGGAGTACTACACTTGAGCATTACATGAGAGAGAAAGAGGAGAGAGAGAGAGAGAGAGAGAGAGAGAGAGAGAGAGAGAGAGAAAAAGAGAGAGAGAGAGAGAGAGAACTGAGAGGGAGAGGGAGAGGGAGAGGGAGAGGGAGAGGGAAGGAGGGAGAGGTGAGGAGGGCCGATTGCCGCAATAGCCGGGGGGGGGAGAGAGAGAGAGAGAGAGAGAGAGAGAGAGAGAGAAGAGAGAGAGAGAGAGAGAGAGAGAGAGAGAGAGAGAGGAGGAGGAGGGAGGGGGAGGGAGGGGGGGAGAGAGAGAGAGAGAGAGAGAGAGAGAGAGAGGAGAGAGAGAGAGAGAGAGAGAGAGAGAGAGAGAGAGAGAGAGAGAGAGAGAGAGAGAGAGAGAGAGAGGGAGGGAGGGAGGGAGGGAGGGAGGGAGAGGGGAGAGAGAGAGAGAGAGAGAGAGAGAGAGAGAGAGAGAGAGAGAGAAGAGAGAGAGAGAAGGAGAGGGAGAGAGAGAGAGAGAGAGAGAGAGAGAGAGTGAGAGAGAGAGAGAGGAGAGAGAGAGAAGAGAGAGAGAGAGGAGAGAGAGAGAGAGGAGAGAGAGAGAGCATGGCCAAGCTGGTGCCTATTGTATTTGTTAGTATAAACTCAAAACGAAAGGGTAAACTTTGTTGACATCTTAATTCCATTCACGCTAGGGAAAAATATACCACAATTGGTGTGAATTGTCATATTTCTCAAAATTGCTAAATATTTTTCAGTGTGTCATAAATGCTATGTCCAAGGCCAAATGCTGTACTATTTTGAGGAAAAATTGGTGGTTTTGTCATCAACAATAAGCAAAAACTCCCAAAAAGAATTTTAAATCACTATGGCCTCCCAGAGGGGTCAAAATGACTAAAACACCTGCTTAACAACAGAAATGTGCTCAAGAAAGAAATTTGGGCACTGGGCCCCACACCAAGTACCCAAATCGCTTTCTTGAGCACATTCCTGTCAAGCATATATTTTGGTGTTTGACCCCTCCAGGAGGCCAAATTTACCTAGGCCAAGTGCTCAAGAGAGTGATTTGGGGTTATGCACATTCCTGTCAAGTGCCTATTTTGGTTGTTTTGACCCCACTAAGAGGCCAAATTTAATGATTCAAAAGTTATTTTTGGCATTTTTTTCTGCTCTAAACACAAGGCTTATTCCAAAACCACCAAATTCCACACAAAAATAATAGAAATTTATATTTGAAAAATGCTCAAGTGGAGCTCCAAAATGTCAGTTTATCTATTTTGTGATTTGGCATTACATTTATGACATACTAGAAAACAAGAGCGAGAAATTCAAAATGTCAATGTGCCAAGCATATCTAGAGAGACAAAGTCTATTATTTTGAAAAAAGAAAAGCATTTCCAACGTAACGTTGGCCTCTCTCCCATTGGGGGATCTATATTTTTTGTCTAACCTAAAAGGCCCTAAAATGAGCTCTATCTTTTCCTAATGTTGATGGGCACTTTGATTCATTTGTGAATTTTCTCATTCCATATTTTGATTCGACTAGCCATCTAGCTTTTATTTTTGCGATGATCTTTTCTTACATGATTTTCAGCCAATATCTATGCTGGTGTTTAGGATTCACTGATGATCTAGTATTTGTCTAGAGGATCACCGAAGAGCTTGGTACCCGTTTGTATGCATATATGTGATCTTTGTTTTGGGTTAGGACCTATTGAGCTATCTTTTCATCCCATCTTTCATCATTGAGGTTGCCTTGATGGAGCAACCCAAAGTTTCCTTGCTTCTGAAATGTTCTAACCAAGACTTTGAAGGCAACTTTCACCTACATTCCTTCCCTTGAATCCAAACCCAAGGCATGCATGCCTTTTGAGTAGCTTAGGGATGGGGAGTAGGCATATAGATTCTTGAAGAGTATCAAGGAATTGGATCCATATACTCGGGGGGGTCACTCATCATATGTAACCCTATCACGTGAGTTTAACAGAAGGATTTTTTTTATTTCTAAAATTTACAGAAATAAATATACATAAGGGACTATTTAAAATAGTTTTGAAAAAAATTTACAGATTTGTATAGAAAAGGGGTACATTTTATTCATGAAATTTTTTACAGATAAGGGACTTTAAATATAGGCCTTGAACGCACGTGATATAGAGGGTTTATACAATATAGTGACCCCCCCGAGTCCATATAGCCTCAATTGTCGGCCCTTCATCCACACTTGTATCATATTCTTACATCATATTCATTCATTGCACAGCCAAAGGGACTAGGAGTAGTTCAACTATCTGCCCTCTCTCAATTCCATCAATCATTGCTTACGTTGCCTTGATGCAGCAACCCAAAGTTTCCCTGATTCTTAAATGTGTCAACAAATTCTCAGAAGGAAATTTTCACCGACATTCCTTCCCTTGCATCCCAATCCAAGGCATCATTGCCTTTTGAGTAGCTTAGGGATGTGGAGTAGGGGTTTAGGTTGTTGAAGAGTGTCAAAGAATTGGATTGGTTGGCAAAAATCCTTGGGCAAAGGAACCTTCTTGTATTGCAATGAATTTTGAAAAAGAGTCTTGGCTCAAGATAAATCCAACATCCAGTGCATCTATCAAGAGTAATGAGCTAATTCCTATGATGTAACTTTTTGGTTTTGTTTCCATAGTAACCTTTGCTTATCTTGGTTCCTATTACAAGACCTATGAAACTTAGGGTCCGAAATCATTTTTTGGGATCGGCATCATATTACTAAATTCAAGTCAAAGGATGAAAACCATCGTTCTACTTTGAATTCTAGCTTAGGGTAGATAATTTTTAGAAGATCCTCTTATATCATGCTACATTCGACATGCTACTCTCCACAATCATGGTTAGGTAACTAGGGCAAGAGTGACAAGGCCTCCATAGAAATAGAAATGAATTACCTCTACAAAGAGAGAAATTGATAGGTGGTCCTCAAAACACCAAGAAAAACATTGAGAGGAGAGTGCCTTCACTAAGGACAACTAGCACTCCCACTCCATTGACCTTTTTTGCATGGAACAAGTGAACTATATCCAATTGAAATGGATTTTGCAAGTCTATTCAAGTTATTTGGTCTAATACTTGTGCAAATTTTGATACCAATCTAACACTCTAACATGTGGAAGTTGATTGCCAATGCACATTTTATTGCATGACATACCTTGCATGTGCAAATTTTGTAAGGGAACCCATACAAGTGGTATTAGATTGACATGAAAATGTATGATTTCATTCAAGTTACTTCATTTTAAAATTTTCAAATTTAGACTATCTTACTTGTGGAAGGAGCTCACCAACTTGAGGAGTCTATTCAACTCTTGAACTTCTTTGTATGCATGCAAGAAGAGCACCCATCCTATGGTCAACATTTATAAATCTTGTCCATACATGATCTCTACTTGAACACTTAAGTATTTTATTTATGTGTATCATTAAAGATATGAGATTCTTGAGTGTTGAAAATTAATTAGAAAGGCATTTTACATCATCAAATTTTAAGTTTTATGCATAGACAATCCCTAATCAACTACTTATCTTGGAAATCACAAGATTAAACCTAATTAATTCCATGAATTGGATAAAAAGTTAAAAAAGAGAAACATATAAGGAAAAAAAGTTTGAGACATCTAAGAAAAAAAATGCAACTACAGTTTGCAAAATTTCGATCAAATTTAAGAATTTTTTATAATATTGAGTTTGACAAACATAATATTGAAAAAAGATGTCGAATCCTCAGGTAGTCCAGGTTTCGAGGTTGGGGTCCACTTACCTGCCACCATCCAAACTAACTAGGTGTTAGAACATCATAGTTACATTTGGGTAGATAGGTAATGCATGTTTTCCCCGACTTGTTATTGCTTGAACTAGGAATATAGACAACCATATGGATTCTTAGATAATTAAAAAACAATTTAGCCATAAGTGAAATTTAAGTCACGTGGAGTAAGGAGCGAATGAGTGCATGGGATAAGAGGGGATTAGAGACGATTAGTGGGCTTGGTATGTGGGGTGGTTAAAAAGAAAATGTAAAGGAAAGATTTAACAGGGGTACATAAAAAATAATTCATAGTTAGGGAAGTATTCGTGTGTGTGTGTGTGTGTGTGTGTGTGTGTGTGTGTGTGTGTAAAGAAATAAGTGTCTGTGTGTGTGAGATACATTTACTAATCAAATTTATTGTGCGTGTGTTTGTGTGTGCACTCTTCAAGTATTGAAAGTATACTGTCAAAAGGCTTTTTTAAATGCTTATTAACCTTTTACAAAATTTTATGGAATTTGATTATAGTTTAATAATGTTGAAACCTAAATTGAAGCATATAAAATTTTGTCTTATTAACAAAACGAATGCAAAAATATCATCCTTGGTTCTGTCATCCTTGAACAATAATACAATTCATGGCTTATAAACCCATAGCACTCAACCACTATTTTGAGGTATATGACATTATCTAGTATCAAGTTGGAAAAGGAAAGGGGAAGTAGTTTTCATTTGATCCTACAATTATACCTAGTCCAAACTATGGTATTTGACTAAGTATGTGCAATTTGACCTTGTGGATCCCTTTTAAAATCTAAAGTTAACAAGTGGATATAATAATAGAGTTCCTAAGCATGGATCTAGTAGAGAGCAAGGATTCAATTATTGTCTCTCAAGCTCAAGGTCTTATACTATGCTTCAAATCCTAAACCCACACCCAACTCTCCCAACATAGAATCTAAGAATGAAACTTTAGAGCCCAATTCAAGAAGATAATTTAATTGCCCTAGGCCCAAATCCATATTTTGACATTTTGAACAAAATGAGAACACATCAATGGGCTACTTGAGTTTCTAACAAAAGTAAATTGTAATCAAGTCCAAGTCCCCTTTAACTTGGAATCAAAATATGCCCACTCAAAAGAAACCCAAGTATTAGTATGAGAGGAAACCTCTCTTGAATTTTTGTCCATACAATGTCATCAAAGACCTAGCCAAATTTGAGTGTTCATGACTATGCTACATGTCATAATTTTATCCTTTGACATTCATCAAATAGTCACCATCTGATTTAACGTTGAAAGACAAGATTAGGACTCCTATTCCACCTCACCTACATACCATTATAACTCAAAACAATTGCCCACATATGGATGTCCTTATTGAAGAACAAGTGATAAAAGCTGTGGTTGTAGATTCCAACTTCATAGTCAACATGATGAAGCTCAAAATTAACAAGATTGGGTTGAAGCTATCCAACCAAGATTTAAATATTTGAGGATGTAAAATAGTTAATTTTTTTATCAAACACATGCTCTATTAGGTGTTTTCTGTTGAAATCAAAGGTATTCAAACTTTTAATGATTTCCATGAAAGGAGGATGATTTTAATACTAAATTGTCCTTGAAGGGTCATGGATCACTATCAGGTGGACATGACCATCGTGGACATCCCCCCTTAGAAACCTCATCCTAGGAAAGGAAAATTTTAAATTGTCCTAACCACTTATTCCAACATGCCAAGTTCTTAGCCTACCACCACTTATCATGTGACACATGTTGTAGCCATGCTAGTCATAATCTCACTAGATCTTGGATCTCTAGTTTGAAGTGGACCATATTGTGGGTTACACTTGCAAGAGCTTAGAAATGGACTGGCTATTTGAGCTATTTGACAATGGATGGACAACAAGAACATTTCATGCTGAAGATTTAGTACAATGTCAATTGAACACTTCAGATGTGACGTTTCGGTGAGCAAATCTTACAATTCTTGTTTGTATAAAAAATGATCAGGATACTATGTATTAACAGATCTCAAATTTTGCAGGTATTTCATTGGAAGGCAAAATCTCAGCATGACTTTCACATATAGAAGGTTTAGATGGAAGAACCTTCAATGGGAAGAAATGGATGATGATCTGTGTGATGGGACTCATAGTCCTGTTTCAAGGTATCAATTTATCGGCAAGGACATCCTGATCTAATGTTGGAATTGGAAGAGGAGTGGATCATGCGATTTATCAGGGAAGAATTGCAGTTGGCAACAGCAAACCCTCCCCAAGACTATTATTTTAGACTTGATAATCACAAAGTTAGATATGGGATGAGACATGTATCCTTTGTAAGAATTGTTGCCCCCCCATACTCTAGAGATAGTAGAGACATGATGGCAGGTATTTCATAATATCCCATTTCTTGGATCCTTAGTGCTTCAACAATGCACTGGGCAATGAGGCATTGTTACATGTATGAACAGAAATCATAAATAATACAAAGTGTTGTTTCATTTATTGTTAAGATTTTTTAAATTAAGTCTGCACATCTAGATTGATGGCTCTCTATGGTCTATGAATGATAAAGTGATAAATATTTGTAATTTTAAATATGTGTGGATATTTGTATATTTGTATTGTGCAAGAGAGAGAGGTGTGAGAGAGAGAGATAGCAATTAGAGCATGCAAGAGAGACTAGGGGAGAGAGAGAGAGAGAGAGAGAGAGAGAGAGAGAGAGAGAGAGAGAGAGAAGTTTAGAGTGCAATAAGTGACACACTAATGCACCTGGCCATGAGACAGAGTTAGATGTATGAATAGAGAGAGAGAGAGAGAGAGAGAGAGAGAGAGAGAGAGAGAGAGAAGTTAGGGACACAAAGGGCAGGAAAGAGACAGAGGGAGGGGGGGGGACACAAAGGGAGATATAGAGAGTTAAGATTGCATCTATTCATTTGCAACTCTAAGTTGAGAAAAAGAAAAATACGAAAGTTAATTAAGGTCTTTGAGAGACTATGAGATTGAAAAAAAACCCAGATACAACTGATCCAAAGGGTGGATCCGCTAACAAAATACAAAAAGTGAATATGTAAAATCAATGTCCATGACAACGGAGATGGGGATAGAAAGAGGGAGATGGAGAATGTGATAGAGAGAGAGAGAGGTAGAGAATGGGAAGAGAGAGAGAGAGAGAGTTAAGATTGCATTTATTCATTTGCACCTCTAAGTTGAGAAAGAGAAAAATAAGAAAGTTAATTAAGGTCTTTGAGAGACTATGAGATTAAAAAAAAACCTAGATACAACTGATCCAAAGGGTGGAGCCGCTAACAAAATACAAAAAGTGTATATGTAAAATCAATGTCCATGACATAGATAGCTAAGTACAACATGGCAACAAGATGATCACTGGGTGTGAGAGAGAGAGAGAGAGAGAAAGACAGACAAAGAGAGAGAGAAAGAGAGAGAGAGAGAGAGAGAGCAAATAGGGACACAAAGGGAGGGAAAGAGATAGAGAGATGGCTAGAGAGAAAGGGAGAGAGGGGGAGCGAGAGAGCGAGAGAGAGAGAGAGAGAGAGAGAGAGAGAGAGAGAGAGAGAGAGAGACTTTCCAAAGAAAAAATAATAAATATAAAAACATTGTAATTAAGAACACTTTTAAGGGCAATGCCCATTTATAAAGTACACTTCTAAGGTCATTTTCACATTTTTTAGTTTCCCACTCTTGAGTAACCTTGCATTCCACAGCCTCCTCTTTCGTCTTCCCAAGCATCCTCCTACACTCATGGTCTCCCCTAGAAAGGCTTTTGACTAGTGGATTTCATCCACTGATTCCCAGGCCTCTACAGATCAGGTTTATCATATCTTCTGTTAGGCATTCCATCTTGAGTCACAGTTGAGAGCTCTCCTTCCTGCTGATAATCCCTCTCTTCAATTTTTTGATAGACTTATCCATGGGCAATTTGTCGCGATTGCTAACTCCCCTCACCAATGGGTTTCATTGGATTTTTTGAGCTCTTTTGACCAGAGTGCTAACTTCAAGAAGACACTAGGTAGGGCCATGGATAATGTCCCTATCTCTCTCCGTGAGTATGCTATTCCCATCGAGGATGATTCATCTTCCCCAATTCATTTGATCGAGAGAGATGTAGCCCTTACCATTCTCCTTGCGTCACGACTAGCAAGTTTGATGAGGATGTTGGTGAGCAACCCAAGGGTCTTGCATCCACAAGTGGTGGAGCAGGTCCATCAACAAGCAGTGGAGGAGATGACCTAAACCTAGACTTGGAGCCTGAGGAGCATACTATTATCCTAGCTGAGGAGCAAGTTGAAAGCAACATCATCTTATCTTCATATCTGACTCATGCATATCCATCCTCTACCTATAATCCAGATGAGGCAACAACCAAGCCACACCTTGCTTTAGTTGATCCAATCAGGGTTGAGGGTGAGGAATACTTTACCCTATTGGAAGTGATGGAAGAAACCGGTCTTCGAGAGAATGAGGTGCTATGTCAGCTCTCGAATGACACTTTTGATTATGTCATTGACTTTGATGCTCCAGTCAATCTAGCAATCGATGAGATTGCACGCTTTGATGACTCAAGCCTCACCTGGAGGCAATCCAACTAACACGGAAGGCAATTGAGGATGCTGCACTAGAGTACGACATGTGCGATGAGCAGTTCATGAATTTGCAGAGGGAATTGTTCGAGGAGAGAGATGAAGAAGCTGGCACCTCAAGCCAACATGAAGTTCAAGACCGACCACAAAAGGGAGTCCAGTTGGACACTGTAGCTGATGCACTCCGCGATGAGGTAGAAAAGGTATGTAGCTTTGCCAGCTTCATCATGTGATTCAAAATCATCAGTATAATTCTAGGTTCCATTTTAGCAACAAAAATCATTGCTTTTTCTTCAACTGGTAGGGAATAAAATATAGGATTTAGGGTTTAAAGTAGAAAACCCAACCAAATTTTATGATTTTAAATCCATGACATCCTCACTTGCCACTGCCACTCCATTTTTGGAAACAATTAGCATTATGTTTTGTAATTTAGGAAAAAAATATTTAAAAAATAACAAATCTGGGAGGCCACTGACACCCTAGCAACCATGTGCATCATTTTCAAGAAAAAAAAAAGCATGATGTCAGATTTAGGGTTTTCAGGGGGGTTTTTGTTCTTGAAAATGATGCACATGGTTGCTAGAGTGTCAGTGGCCTCCCAAATTTGATTTAGGGAATAAAAAATAAGGTTAAGGGTTTAGGGTACAAAACCCAACCAAATGTTATGATTTTAAACCCAAGACATCCTGCCACTGTCACTTGCCTTGCCACTTGTCCCTACCACTTGCCTTGCCACTTGCCCCTGACACATGCCCCTGCCACTTGCCCCTCCCACTCCATTTGTGTAAACAATTAGGGTTATGGTTTTTTCACAGATGAAAAATAATATCTTTAAAAAATTATATTTGGGAGGCCACTAGGACCCCAGCAACCATGTGCATCAATTTCATGCCAAAAAAAACCCCTGCAAGCCCAAAATCTGATATCATCCAACATCATGCAGAAATTGGGATCTCGTTGCATGATGTTGGATTTTGGGCTTGTAGGGGTTTTTTTGGCATGAAATTGATGTACATGGTTGCTAGGGTCCTAGTGGCCTCCCAAATATGATTTTTTAAAGATATTATTTTTCATCTGTGAAAACCCTTATTCTTATTAATTCTTAAAAAATGATATTTTATTAATTTATATAATCTTTTGGTTTTGATGTAATATGTTGGTTGCAGGATATCTTATGGGTTGATGAGTATATCGGATGCAAGGGTGGAACCAGAGGGTCTTCTGGTGGGGGGATGGCTTCAATCGGCCACTACATCAACAGAGTGGCTCAACACATTTTGGTGTTCCATCGAAAATTGTTGTTGTATAGAAAGATGAACATCATGAAGTTCAGGGTCCTCAGTCGGGTGGTGAAGATGAGGCCCATCCATCCTATTGCCGATCGTGTTGTTTTGATTAGGCATAGTGTAGCTTTATTTTTATTCTCGAACACATGATCTGGTCTGCTACATAGTATTATAGCTATTGCAGGGCTAGCTGGCATTACAGATCCCTAGGCTATAGAGAATGAAATTGTGCATCCCTCTCTACTTCAACAAGCAAAAAAGGGATCTATTGAGCCAAGCAAGAAGAAGCGTAGACTAGAGTAGCTTATGCATTAAAGCTTTGATGATCTTTGTGATACTACTCTATGTCAATAAAGAATACCATTTTCAAATTATTTTCTCTTCCCACTACAGAACATTGTTTCCTTTTCTATGTTAAGTAAAATTGAGTATTATTTCCTTTTGCATGTTCTATTGAGATTTGATGTTTATTATTTCATTTTGCTATTGTATACGTCATCATAAAGTCGTTCGTAATAAGTAAATTGAGATTGCATGTAAGTAAATTAATAGATTGCAAATACACTGAAAAATTTGAGATTGTACATACACAGACAATTCTAAAAAAGACATTTTATTATATTAATGCGTGTAGGTAGAGTGCAATTGTAGGTAGATGCCCATAGGCAGAGTACAAGGTGGAGCATACAAAATCCCTAAGTGCCCTTGGGCTTCCTAAGATGTACAATAAATTGCATGTCTACGGTGGTCACCGTGACCCTTTTCCTATGGATGGCAGCCAACTGGGTGTCATCCATGAGGTCTATGTTGAGAGTTGTGGTGCCATGAGCACATAGATTAAAGGGCTAAGGTATGGTATAGGAAAGAACTAAAGTAGCCACCCTAGGATGTGGACTACAAGATGTGGAGATGTGGATTGAGGATATCCACAAGGAGAGATGTGGATGAGAGGATCCCACATGGTTTGACTATTCTAAAGGCTCTCTCTATATAAAGAAGCCTATCATGTATTGTTGAGTACACACATTACAATAGATTGAGTGTTTGCTACCCTATGTCTCTCTTGTGGTGCTTTGATCCTCCTTGATCCCTCACTTTGACATGGTATCAGAGCTCCCTTGCCTTTCGCTGAGGCATCGCGATTCTTGAGAGAGTGATCGAGAGTTTGAGAGTTCTCTTGAGTGTTCTCCATGAGAGTTCATTTCCATCCATATTATTGAAAGATATTTCCATTCATTCTATCTCTTCCACTGAGAGAACTCTTCCTTATTCGAGTGAGAGAAAAGAGGAATTCGGTTGAGAGATCATGTGAGAGAGAGGGAGAGAGTATCATTGAAGCTCTAACTACACTGCTACAACAAGCTCTGACTCGGCCTTTTTTACTCTTGACTCCTTCATCGTGACCTCTAAGGAGAGACCCCCCAGCCCACCATAGTCTGCACACGAGCTGCTTGGAAGGAGAAAAACTAAGCTTGGAGAAGGTAGGGATGGCCAAAGCCTAGGAGTCTTGGCGTCGCCAGTGACCAGTAGTCCCATAAGCCTGGCCAACCGTCTGCGAAGAAGCTGCTCTACACTGCTACCACTCCACAAGCTCTCGGCCCAGAAGAACTGCTACAACAGCATTGCCTCCAGCCTCTCAACGCCGGCTCATAACCTTCTACAACAAAGAGCCTAAAACCCGTGAGTAGCCTATGCAACTCTCCTCCATCGCTACTCAACCTGCCACTATAGACTCCAACATACAAGCTCCTGACGTAGCTCGAACGAGTAGCGCTACACAAGCATAGCCCAGTGTCCACAGAGCATCGACAATGGCTTCAATGCACGCTTTAGTGGCTCAGAGCTCCAGCAAGCTCTAACAAGACCATCAACAGCTCCCAGCCGGCCATCCTCGACGCTCTCCAGCAGCCAAAGCAGTGCGACTCTCCAGCCTACAAACGAAGCTCTATGCATCAGCCTTCGCCTTCTCCTTGACGACCCCTCCGAGCTCCAAACGATTCCCACGCCATCTCTGTCTCAGAAAAAGACACATGGTAGATAGAACTTTACCCGAGTTAGGTTCGTTACCTTGGGTTAAGTGATCAGTGGTCAAGATTGGCTTGAAAGTATGCCACGTGGCAGATAAGACATGACCCTAGTAAGGTCAATCATAGCCATGGTTGGGTTTAGGGTTAGAATTGGTTAATATGCCACATCACCTATAGTGCCACCTAAGCATATAGCCCCTGCTAAGCACAATCTGTAAGCAGCATTTGAACTCTTTCTTTAAAGTTGCATCATGAAATCTCGTTATTTTCATTGTCTTGCATTGTTCTAAAGGTTTTCTCACTTGAATCTCCATGCAAGTTGCTCTAATAGACCCTAATTTGAGTTGAAAACTAAAAACATTCTAAAACTACATGAATGAACAGTACTTGATTCTTGGAGCAAGGTTCTTTGAAAGAAAAATGTGATCAAACTTGTCCCTTGCATTGGTCCCAAATGTGTTCTAGGATTGATGAAGTTGATGGTTCTTCCTTCAAAACAAATTATATGCTCCCAAACATCTCGAAATTTATTTCAAGTAATATTCTGTAGAAAATCATTGATAGTAAGAGTGAAAAAGGCTCATTTCTCATAGAATTTCTTACAAAACAAACAAAAGTTTCAATGTTTTCAAACCATGAAATAAAACAAAACAGCACAACTACACAAAATGAACTACAAACTAACTGTCTCTTCAAAGTTACATCATCAACAATCAAATCTCATCATAATCACTGTGTTGCATTGTTCCAAAGATTATCTCACCTGAACCTGCATACAAGCTGTCTGGATGGACCCCAAACCTTGACAAATGGTTCAAAATCATGCACCCTTAGAGAATGCAGCTAGGAAAGTAACTAGTATTGAGAGATGGGCAAAAGAAAGATTGATTCTCATGCATCAGCAAACTGCAATGCCTAAAAGTCAATCTTCTTTGATTCTTTCTCAAAGAATCTCATTCAGTAGCTCCTTCTAAGCTCCAAACACCTTGCATCATTCATGGCTCGCTTAGAAGATTGATTCCCTTGTCTTCCTGAATGAAATGATTTCAGATCGTGGGAGAATCTTAGATGAGAGAGGAAGTGGCAAGATTCAAAGGAGAAGCGCCCAAAATAGAGAAAGAAGAAGGTAGGTTGAATCTCATTCAAAAATCTTGAACGTTTTGAAAGAATGAGAGTGAAATGGGAGGGAAATGTAGGTAGAGAAGAGAAGTGGTGAGATTTTGGCATGAGAGTCCATCCCATGAGAGGGAGAATAGAGAAAGAAGCTTCCTCCAACAGGAAATTTGAAAAGAGGGATGGAGCAAAGAAAAATTCAAAATGGTGATAAAAAATGAGGGGGAAGCAAGAGGAATGAGAGAGAATGAAAGGAGTGTGCTAGTTGGATGGGAGGATTTGGTTTCAGGTCAA
Organism: Dipteris shenzhenensis; assembly: GCF_047967505.1. Classification (NCBI taxonomy): domain Eukaryota; kingdom Viridiplantae; phylum Streptophyta; class Polypodiopsida; order Gleicheniales; family Dipteridaceae; genus Dipteris; species Dipteris shenzhenensis. The sequence continues at coordinate 37,382,167 of NC_141598.1, read as the reverse complement.
ATGGTACAAGTTTGGTTGAGACACTAGGTTTCTTAGTTTGGTTCCAGTTAAAAAACATGATGGGAGATTTGAGGTAGCAAGCGGGTGCTCCACCTCATTGTTTGGGCCATTGAATAAAGTGTGAAGAGAGTGGGAGAGAAGTAAGGAGTCTCAGTTGCAGCTTTCTCACATACACAATGGGGGAATCCACACAAAGGTGGAGGCTGAAAACAATTTTCCTCTTCTTAGTTGTGAAAGCCAAAAGAACTCTCTCTAAGTACAAAAGGAATAGGTGAACCCTATATGTGGGTCTCAAACCAAACTCAGCTAACCTAGGTGGCATACTAATTGAGCCACTAACTAGAGTACATAAAGATAGCTGCCATCCAGCTATTATTCATGGGCGGTGTACCAACCGCATCTGCAGCTTAACAAGTCGGTGACATAAATGCACAACGGTCACCCTGGCATATCACGAGTGGAGCTCGATATCTCAACACTCTCCCTTGAGCTCAATCCCAATTCCTGCACACCCTCACTACCAGGTGCTCTCAAAACATCCCTTGTTTTCCTTACTCCAAGTGTAACAATAGAAGGAATACCCAACTCATCATCAAGGCTCTGTTCTGAGCCACTGGATTCACCATCCACATAAGAGTGACCTGCATTCACATCAAACATGGGCTGATCTACTTTCTCTTTTCTTTTTTGTGATACTTGCATACCACTATTTGCATTGCTTTGAGGCGATCCACCTGATCTCAATTTGCCTGTCCATGGCAAAGTATGTGAACTTCTGCTAGAGGACACTATAGGTCCAGTAATATTTTGTGATTGCTGTTGTGAATTCTATGTAGCATTACCATTTTGTTTATCTACATCATCAATCACATTTACTGGTTTATACCAGCTACTCATCTCATCAAAAACAACATCTCTGCTTACTGTAAACTTATGACTAGAAGGGTTATAGCATCTATACCCTTTCTGCTGTAGATAATAACCAATAAAGATGCACTTCTCAGCTTTTGGATCCAACTTGGATCTCAACTCATCTGGCACATGAACATAGGCAATGCAACCAAAAACTTTCAAATGGGAAATATCTGGTTTCCTACCAGTATACCTCTCCTCTCGCATCATGCCATGTATTGTTGTAGTGGGAGTCCTGTTCATTATGTAGACTACTGTAGCAATTGCTTCAGCCCAATAATAATATGGCAGGTCTTTTTTGTTGGGCATGGCACGAGATACCTCTCCAATATGCCTGTTTTTCCTTTCTGCAAGTCCATTTTGCTGTGGGGTATTACTGCACGAATATTGCTACTTTATGCCATGCTCCTATAAGAACCTTGTAAACTCATTTGAGAGGTACTCTCCCCCTCCATCTGACCTTAGGCATTTTATTTGCATGCATGTTTCTTTCTCAACCATAGCTTTAAAAGCTTTGAAATGCCCAAATACTTCACTTTTCTTTTTCATAAAATACACCCAAACTTTTCTGTTGTAGTCATCAATAAAAGTGACAAAATAATGACAGCCTCCAATAGATGCAGCTTTAGTAGTCCACACATCAGGGTGGATTAATTCCAATGGCCTCTTACTCTCTTGAACATGTCTAGGAAATGGTTTCCTTTGCCTGTTTTTGAAATTGATAGGCTTTACAACCTTATGCATTTTTGCAACCTTGAACTTAGGCAATCCTGCAACAATATTTTGGGCCTGCATTAATTTAAGTCACTGTACATCAACATGACCAATGCGTTTATGCCAGATGTCAATATTTGCAACTACACCAGTCCCATGTGCAAACATTGCTACACTCAATTCAAGCATGTCTGCATCCAATGTAAACATCCTACCCTTCTTCTTCCCTTTTTCTATCAAGCGACCTTTATTTTTCATATCCTCAACAAAGCATCCATGAGGATTAAATCTGACCTGCAAGCCCTGCTCAACCATTTGACCAATAGAAACCAGGTTCTTGGTGATATTCAGGACATGAGGAATTTTACCAATCTACACAATAGGATGTGCAGTATCATCACTAGTCTCCACAAATCCTGGTCTTTCCATTTTTCTTGCATCTTGCATCCACTCTGCATGACCTGTCATGTGGTTTGATGCACCTGAGTCAACATGCTACACATCATTGCTTTCTTCTACACTTGTCACAGAATTATTCATGAGCTACACCATAAACAAATGCTCATTTCTGTCATCACCCTGTCTACTAGAGAATGCATAATTGCATTGCTGCAATTTTACAGTCATGGTGTCATTTTGCTTTTAATAGCACTCTTTAACCATATGACCCATTTTACCACAGTAGTAGCATTCAACATTGCTATTTGCATTTTGGCCTCTTTGCCATCCACCACGACCTCTTTGGCTCCCCCTGCCTCAAGTTACCATGTCCTCCTCCACAGGACTAGTTTTCTTGAATTTGTTGCATATTCTTATTTCTGCCATGGCCTCCAGAATGGCCTGCTCTACCTCTACCTCTACCTCTTCTAGCATTTGAGTAGAAGACAGTTTCTTTTGAAGTTCCTCCTGAAGAAGATGCACCACCATTTCTCTGCTCTTCAGAAATTAGAAGAGCAATCAACTCCTCAAGATCAGGAAAATTCTCACGGACGGCAATGGATGTACAAAATTGTGCATAATCCTTTCCTAGACCATTCAAGGTCATAGAAACTAAATCATCATCTTCCACTGGCGACCCAATAGAAGCAAGTGCATCTGCAATCTTCTTCACCTTAATGTGGTAGTCATTGATGCTCATATTTTCTCTCTGCACATTATGCAACTCCTGCTCTCCTGCTTGAGCTGCATTTTCCTGGCTTGCATATTTGTGCTATACATTTTTGTCAAAGTATCCCATGCCTCCTTCGGCGTGCTTGCATCCTGAATATGCTTAATCATAGAATCTGAAATACTGATAGACAGCCATTACATAACTTTTCCGACTCTCTCATGCCAACCTTTAAATGCCTGCAACTCCTGTTGATTGGGAACATTAGGAATAACTAGTTCTTGTTCAGCTCGAGTAATGAACTTCCAATAGCCTTTTCCCTTAAGGAAATTCGTCATTCTGGAAGTTGTTCTTGTCAAGCTTTTCAGTGACTATCTGTGAAAGAGCATCAACGGCCATTACAGAACACTGCAAAAATATTATGTCACTGCAGAAAACACAACTTCTGCCTCACAAGGGCAAATTTTCAAAACTGACAAAAGTGGTATTTGACCACACAGTCACTTCCTAGTGATGATTTTGCATCAATAGGTAATAAGAATGATTCTGTCACTCCTAATATCTCTGTGCACAGGCATATGATGCAATTTCTATGGCAACTTTTCATCGACCTGCGGAACAGTGGTCGTACATAAAAAACAAGGCACTTTTTTGAGTGCCTGTGAAAAACTTCCGCCACCAAAACGGGCCCTAAAATGGCCTCTAATAAAAAAAATAATGTCACCAAGGGCCTAGCCCTTACCCATAGCATATACTACCATCTCGCCACACTGGGAAAGCCGTCCTAATCTAAGACAATGCACTCTTGCACTTTCCAGCTGTGCTACCTACAGAGATTTGCTCCCAAACTCGAAAAAGGAAAGTAACACTGATCCTGTTACCAAGACACCGCGAACTTGGTTTGATTTCTTAAGCTCCTTACCATAAACCAAGCTCCAAACCGAGCTCCGATACCATGTGAAGAGAGTGGGAGAGAAGTAAGGAGTCTCACTTGCAGCTTTCTCACATACACAATGGGGGAATACACACAAAGGTGGAGGCTGAAAATAGTTTTCCTCTTCTTAGTTGTGAAAGCCAAAAGGACTCTCTCTAAGTGCAAAAGGAATAGGTGAACCCTATATGTGGGTCTCAAACCAAACTCAGCTAACCTAGGTGGCATACTAACAGAGCCACTAACTAGAGTACATAAAGATAGATGTCATCTAGCTATTATTCATGGGCGGTGTACCAACCGCATCTGTAGCTAACAAGTCGATGACATAAATGCACAATGGTCACCTTGGCATATCATGAGTGGAGCTCAATATCTCAACATAAAGAAATAGAGAAGTCAGGCCACTTCCAATATTCTATTGCCCTCTGCTAGCCAATATTCTATTGGGTTTTTTTCACCTTATTCTTCCATGTCACCAGCCCAAGGGCTCCCTTAAAGGGCCCTTTTTGAGTCCAAATTTTTTGTAATGTAAGTCTAAGAAATGCATCTTTCTGGGTATGATGTGCGAGCAATAGCACAAGTGGGAATATGCTATGCAATCAGAGATGAATTCAATCATGAAAAATAAGACTTGCAACTTGGTTTCTTTGCTTCATGGAAAGAAAGCATTGCCATGTAAATGGGTCTACAAGTGAAGGTCATAGGTGATGATGTGCCTTAAATAGAAGGCCCTTTTGGTTACTACAGGGTTCAAGCAAGAGAAGGGTGTGGACTTTGATGAGATCTTCTCTCTGGTTGTGAATATGACCACACATGGATGTGCATTTGTGGCATTAGAGGATATGGAGCTTATGCAGATGGATGTTAAGACAACTTTCTTGCATGGGGATCTACATGAGGAAATTTACATGGTACGGCTTTGAAGAAAAGAGAAAAGAACATTTGGTTTGCAATTTAAAAAAGAGTTTCTATGGCCTTAGGCAAGCGCCTAGAGAATGGAATCAAAATTTTGATGCTTTCATTCAATCCCAAGGTTTCGGAAGAAGTGAAATGATCAGTGCCTATACACTAAAAGGGCTAAGGATAAAAGTCTGATACTCCTGGCACTTTATGTGGATGATATGCTATTAGCTAGCAAGGACACTTACGAGCTAGATGCATTGAAGGACAAGTTGCATAAGGCCTTTGAATTTGGGACCTATAGGTCGTATTCTTGGTATGTGCATCATGCATGACCGGAGTAGAAAACTCCTTTGGCTTTAACAGAAGGAGTATGTTACAAAAGTATTGAAGTTTTCAATATGGAGGGGAGGAAGGCTTTAAGTGCTCCATTGCCTCCATATGTGAGACTAAGTTAGGTAGATAGTCCCAAATTAGATGAGTAGAGGGCCATGATTTCCAAGGTTCCTTATGCATCAGTTGTTGGGAGTCTTATGTATGCTATGATAGCTATTAGATTGGACATTGCATATGTAGTGGGAGTTGTTAGATGATATATGGCTAATCCAAGAAAGATGCATTGTGAGGCAGTTAAGTGTTTCATGAGATACATGGAGGGTACCAAGGAGATGTGCATCTACTTTGTTTGAGGAGAGATGTGTGTACTTGGATACACTAATTCAGACTATGCAGGGCATGTGGATAGAAGGAAATCCACTTCTGGTTATGTGTTCACCTTTGCAAGTGGTGTAGTGTTGTGGATGTCCTGCACATAGAAGTGTGTTGCTTTGTCTACCACAGAGGCCAAGTATGTTGCAACCACATAGAGCTACAAGGAGGCTATATGGCTTGATTGGCTAGTGGGAGATTTGGGGATTCATATAGGTGTGCTGAAATTGCATAGTGATTCCATGAGTGCTATTTAGCTAGCATGAAATCTGGTCTTTTAGGAAAAGACCAAACACATTGAGGTTAGGTACCATTTCATCAAGGAGGTACTTGAGGACAAGCGCATAGAGCTTGTCAAGGTTCATACAAATGCTAACCCTGCAGCAGATATGCTAAGACAAAGAGTCTATCTAGTCTCAGCAGTTTAAGTATTGTCATGTACTAATGGGCATTGGATAGTATGTCCACTGGGAGGTTGTGGAGGTTAAATGCCACTATGCCTTAACCTCGGTTATGTACAATACCCAAACACATATATATGGATGGCATAGAAAATTAGGGTGTTTTGCACCCACCAAAGCTGGTGTGGCTCTCTTCTGACTCTCCCTCTCTCTTACCCTCCTCCATTCTTCCTTTGAGAGCACTCTCAAGTAATCAGTCTATAGAGGATGGTCTTCAGGTAAAGTTGTTAAAATGGCCAATTTAACAACTTACATTGGAGCATGGGACTAGGTTGTTGCTAAGAGAACCTTCTAAAAATGAGGACAATGTTGCACAGTTTTTCTTTCTATTGATGAGTTACATGGGACAAACATCAAATGTCTCAAAAAGAAATGATCATATAAGATGATAAATAGGAAAAACAAGGAAAATAATGAAAGTGGAACAAGGTTGACCATGAAGACGACCCCTCGGGCTATCCAAATGGTTGCAAGTAATGATTGTTGTAAGGACATTTTTGTCAAGTTGTTGATCGAGAAATGGTTTTGAATGAAGGAAAATAATGAAAGTGAAACAAGGTTGGCCATGAAGACGACCCCTCAGGCTATCCAAATGGTTGCAATTAATGATTGTTGTGTGAAGAACATTGTTGTCAAGTTGCTGATCAAGAAATGGTTCTAGGCGTGTGACAAGATTACGGGGGTCAATGTTTTGCTAATCGCATAAGTCACATTTACAAAAACCTACAAACATCTAAGAGGGTTGAGGTCCATATGAGTGGATTGACGTTCTTCATAGAAAACATGAATGTTTGTTGCAAGTATTAGTACACAATATAGGGAATTCCAAGGACTACTTTCTATAGGTATAAGAAACAATATGATATTCGAGCGCAAAAAGATATGCATGGAAATAAGGAGATAGTACAAAATCAAATGAGGCATGTGGAGGGGAAAGTTGTGATTCAACTATTTGTTGAGTGTAATTTCGATAAAATGCTCCATAAAAGTCATACAACGATGATAGAGGAATGTGAGACACAAATGATCATCCTGTCCATATACAAGCAAGTGGATATTTGGAGAGAATTCAACAAAACAATGGAGAGGTTTAAGTACAAGCCTTTGTCAATGTCAACATTCAGCAGATTATGGAAAACTATATTCAAACAATAAGTCTATCAAGGACAAGTACATTCTCCAAGTGTGACATTTGCTTTGAACTTAAAATGAAGCTAGAAAGAAAAAAGATAGAAAGTGAAAGGGAACAGTTTTTAAGAGACAAGCACACAATTTGCAGCAAATGTCTTGCAGAAGCCTATATTTTTGCATGGAGGTTGTCTTCAGAGTTGGACCCAAAGAAGAATCTTTGCATCATTCATGACAAGATGGATCAAATGAAGACTTGCATACCAAGGCTACAACCTATACCAAAATCATTCAATTTATGCAACTTCATATAGCCTTAACAGGGATGCTCACTCATGGACATGGGCAATTGGCATATGGAAAATTTTCTTTACAGTATTGGAAGAATGACCCTAATTTCACTATTGGTTCATTGTCACTACATTTGCAAAATCTTGACAGGTTAGACAAGCACATGTATGGTGATCTTTCAAAGAAGCATTGAGCAAAAGGCAAGATTTATTCTCTCCATTGATGTCAAGAGATGCACTAGATGCATGAAGATGGACTTTCAAAAGGAGAACTAAATAAATATGACATTGAGGCTACAAAAAGTTCAAAGGTAACTTCATCCAGTAGATAGTACAAGCAACTTCCACAAGTACTACTCTTACAGGTAGACAATTATGGTTTTGATAATTAAAAAGGATACTTGTTTGCATTCTTGTCCTTGCTTGGTGCACGTGTAGTCTTTTAAATGATCCAACTAGGGTTCTTGATGGTGGGACATACACATGAGGACATTGATGCATTGTTTAGTAGATTCTCAGAGAAACTAAGAATGTGTTGTACTTTCACATTTCCTCATCTGATGCAATCCTTCAATGAATGCCAAAACTCTGATTCATACTCAAAGTGGATAGAACTTGTCATTCAATATTGGGAAACATTGATTTCCTGCATGGAGAAGCCCACTATACAACATGAGAAACTTAGCCATGACTTTTGGCCAAAAAGCCAATGGAAAGGTAGCTTGGTTAATGATGGAGTGGACATAGAAGATGCTAAGACTATGGGCTTGGAAGACCTAGAGGACCATTAATGTGGCCCTGCATGTAATAAGCCAAGAGACAAATTTATACCAGAGGTGGATGTGAAACAAAATGATTTCATTTTGGTAAGGCCGAGTGACGATATATACCCCGTTTGCCTAGCCGTTGCATTGTCAGATGTGGACACAGAAAAGGCATCTACAAATTATATGAGTATACTTGTGCAATAGTGGAGTACTAAAATCATAGAGGAAGATGTGGTGATGTAGTACGATATGCTAATTGCTGGAACAATGAGTGGTGATATATGAGGGATGAGGACCATTGGGAGCATGTGGATTCAGTAGTGTGGAGTTGGAGCACAACAAAAGTTCCAAATAAAAGAAGCAAGGCTAAAATACCACAAAATTCAATCTTGAAAGCATGAGAACAATAGTGGGAAGGATGGTTTGTGTCTTGACGATTTCTTGGATGATTGGAGAAAGATAAAGTCCCTTTGAGCAAAATGCCAATGTATGCATGGCAAGGACAAATTGTAAAGATAGGATGATCTTCTTTCATGAATATAATCTATCGTCTTTCATGAATGTTAATTATACTCAACCGCTAGCAATCTACTTCTTTCTACTTTGTTGAATTTATGAAGCAATTTTTAAATTTAGCCTCATTTTAGTACTTGTTCATTGAAACACAGTCTTGTGTTATGAACGTTAATTAGACTTAATCTTTGGATTCCATGTTTCTATATTCACTCATTCAAACTTGGTTTTGTTTTATAAAGCTATTTTTTAGTAAGATTTGTATTTAATTTAAAAGAATTATTTATTATATTAATTAAAAATAATTAAGTCATTTAATAATTATTATTCTTAATTATCTTAATTAACAAAATCAATATATAACAACTTTGTAGTTAACTATGTTAATGAAGTTGCTTACAGATTTCAAAAGCTACAACTCATTGTAGTCATCACATGGCAATAATTGCATGCATGTGCAATGTTTTGTAATGGAAGTACCCATCATATACACATTGAACATATAGTACATCATAAACAAGGAAAGCATGCAAAACAAATCGACCTTAGCTCATGTATTGGCCACAAAATCCTTCAATCCAATTCGATTGTAACTAGGTTGTAAATATTCCACAAATCATGAGAAAACATGCAAGAAGCCCCTAACATAAAAACAAAACTTGATAATTTTAAGCAAGCTCCATTGAACAAAAAAGAGCACATTTTCATCCTTCAAAAACAAATTGTAGGGTTCCATTATCGTGGGATTTTCCCATTTTTCCTAATACAATCTTAATAACTATGTGTTGAATGAAGCATGTTATAAATCGAAGGAATGACACATTCCTTGGTCTTATAATTTTTGGAGAGGAAGTGTGCTAACTCTCCCACGGTTCCCACCACACAAATGTGTGGTTATGTGCTAAAGGAGTTCTCTATGTGGAGTGCAAAATGCTCTCCAATTCTCTACCATAGCATCTGCTCTCATTTTCAATATTCAACTTCAAGATCACTTTCCCAAAGTGCTATCTATTGAATGCAAAGTGCTATATACCCAAGGAAGGGCACTCTCCTTGGTTTTATATTATTTGGAGAGTAAGCATGCTAAATCTCCTTTTCAATATTCAATATAGCTACCTGCCCAGATCTAGTTAATTGTCTAGAGCTTTGAGTTAGAAAGAAGAGAGAGAGAGAGAGAGAGAGAGAGAGAGAGAGAGAGAGAGAGGACTTGGAAGTGCAGCAAGGAGAAGAGAGAAGAGAGAGAGGGGGGGAGGGGGCTTGCCTTGAAATAGAAAGAGAGAAATAGGGAACGTGGAAATTAGAGAAGGGCACAAAAAATGGATGAAATTCTTTTCACTTTAAGAAGCTCACCCACCGTCAATAAGGCTTCCACGTTTTGACGTGGCAAGCCAAAAACAATTCCCCACAACTCTCTTTCAAGCAGAGCCATCTTCATTTTTACGGATCATGTCATCAAAATGGTCAAAAAAAGAGAGATCACAGAGTAAAGTGAGTCACCAACTTGGGGTTGGAAACCCTTAAACTGGCTCATCACGTTGTTGCGTCGTCTTCACTCTAACATCGTCTATCTTTTAGTCTTGCAGGTTTCAAGAGAAAAGATGCATGTTTGAGTGTGAGGCAAAATCGAGGCTACTTAGTTGGTCGGTTAATGACTTTCTTCAACTCGACGCTTCTACAACAACAACAACTAAACTTCTAAGCAAAAAGGAGATTAGCAGTAGCGATGACTATAAAGCAATAAAGTAGAAGCAAGATGCAACATATCAAGTGAGTAGCCAAACTTGTATAAAATATGTAACGAAGCAAGCGCGCCTCGTGTTATTTCTAACAAGACTGTCTATCCCTGAGCATGACTATCTATCATATAACGATTGCTTGAAGAATGTTTCTGTTAGTTTGAGTGTTGATTCATAAAGTTTATTCTTTGGCTCGCAAAAACAAAAGGCACCTTTACAAGTTGGCTATTGAAGAGAGATGCACTACTTGCATGGCTATGACAGTTGCAAGAATAAGACATGCAAGTTCTAGCCAAATTTAAACTCACTCTCTCTTTCTCTCTCTCCTAGCCTTTAAAAGGAACTAAACTTGGGGAATGTGGAATGTACGTAAGAGAAAGATGTGTCACAAAGCAATATCAAAGAGGATCCAACTCACAAATATGTCTCACACACACATGTATAAGATCTTAAATAGGAAAATGGAAAAAGAAACCACCTTGAAGTATGAAACATGCAAGGAGATGATTATGCTACATAGCACCGACATGTGTCATGGCCTAGCCCACAACTAGAACCTCGGACACCCACTCCACTTAAGTACACATAGCCAAATTGATATTGAAAGCTATGATCTTCTGTTTCTCATGAGCTTTGCCTTTCTCTTACAAAAGTACAATACATGCATTTTATAGTTTTCAAATTAGTAGTTGGGTTTCATTTTGCTTGTTGGGATCCATAGTCTTTAAAAAATTACCATATGAGCACCATTGTTTAGCAATTTTATCACATTAGCAACATTTTTTGGGTCAAGTAATTACTTATGCACACACCCAATATAAAAATTGATTTGAAATATTTTCTAGCATTGATTTTTTTTGTAGGCAAGTTTCCTATAGAACAGTGGAGTATACTAAAGAAGACAACCTTCTCAAACATACTCATGGTTTAACTATGTTTTTTGTGAGCCTCAGTATTTAGTTTTTCTCTAGACAATCTGAAGGATATGTGTGGTTGATCTTACATATTAATAAGGTATGACCATTTTTTAGTAGGCTTTGAAGAAAAGGGCAAAGAACATTTGGTTTACAAGCTAAAAAAGAGTCTGCATTCAAAGTACAATAATCAAACATAACACCAATAACACTAGCAGCATTAATAATAACATGGAATTGCCCACAATTCCAACCATCTAGCATGGCAAATCACTGGCTAATAAGGCCTTCCAACTAAACCACACAAAGCATCCACTAGAAAACCCACTGTGCTTGTTGCGCTCCTATGGAATATTTTTCCATAGTCACACTCTACTAAAATCAAAATAATATCCATAGCAAGAAATATAAAAAATACAATTCCATAACATCCCTCTTGCTTGGATTGCAGTTGTCCTCAGTTGTGTGTTTGATTATAGGACCTGATGAGGTTTGGAAAAGCTTGAAAGAACCAAGGCATCCATTAAGCATTTGATTTTAGAGTTTCTATTGATTAACAGCCAATTGTGAGGATCATCTGCATTATTTGGATCATGATGATTGGCATCCCACTGGTAGCGATGGGGCACTGCATCAAATGTGGGATGCATGCAAAAGGAAGATGGAGCCTGCATGTATTTAAGGAGGTACTTTTCATTAAGCAGCTTTGGTCTATGCTAAGCAGGTTGTGGCTTTGATTTCATGCTGATGTTTGGAGTGATTTATGCTTGGCGGATACTCATTGAAATTCTCGAGAGGTCTCCTCTTGACTGCATGTTTGGGTATTGCCTCCAAAAACCACCAATGGGATTACTAGGCATGGTAATCCTATCTGTATCTTGTTGCAACTCCCTTGTGGGTGTGCGAATTAGATTATCCAATTCTTGAAGCTCATTGATGGAATCATCAATGGTGTCTTCCATTGAAAAATCAAGGGAGATTGGAGGAACATGTGGTCTTGGGGGAGAGGAAGAGGTTATAGGGGAAAAGCTTGAGGTCGAAGCAAGTAGTGAATTCGAGAAGCTAGAAGTAGGGATGTTGGTGGAAAGTGGAGGGAGAGTAGGACAAATTGATATAGCAACTTGATAATCCTCAAGGGATGGATTGTCAAGTGTTGGGAAAAAGTTAGGTGTAACTAGATGATAGGAGTTAGATTCTTGGATTAGGCGATAGTGTTGAGAGGCATGGGCAAAGAGGCATGGCAAGGAATATGGATTAGCATGGATTTCTGAAAAGGTATGAAGGATAGTACTGGAGTTAGGTAAGGATGTGAGTAGATCAGAATAGAGAGTGGCAATGTGACACAAAACTGGGGGTTTGGTTTTGGTCATGTCTCAACGCACAAATTGAAGAAGAGAGAAGAGATTTGGGCATTAGATGAAGCTTAAAGAGACACTCACTCTCTATCTTCTCAGATCAAAACAAAGATATAGACGTCAAAGGTGAGGTTGTACTCTATAAGAAAGGCTGAGGGAAAGCATTGATCTGAGCTAATCGGTCATCCCCAAAAGTAAGGGCGAGCCGTTGTTGGAAGAACATCTTTTGATTCAACACAATGTGAACTGATTTGAAAGGCGTGAATTGATAGGGCTGATTTGGCTGAATGGGACGGTTGGGACAAAACATAGATCTCGAAAAGATGAAAATTTTGATATCAATTTCATTCAAAACGGAGCTTGGAACAGAAAGTTATGACAGTTTTACGAAAGGTTCTCAAAACTGCTCCAAACAACAGACCCGACCACTCAGACAATAATAACTTGTATTCTACTAAATGGAAAAAATATATGAATACATCAGTAGTAGATAGATCTTGAAAAGACAAAGATTTTGATCTAAGTTTCATTCAAAACGGAGCTCAGAGTAGAAAGTTATGACCATTTTATGGAAGACTGTCAAAACTGTCCATACCCGACTACAGTTATGGAAAGAGCAACGATCTCCTTTAGCAAAGAAGTAGCTTCCTAGATACATGGCCAATTGAGGTTGCCCAGGAGAGTAGAGAATGCCTTAACACAGATCTAGAAATGACTCACTCATGTGGGTACACTAAGCTTTAGAGCGAGGAGAGAGGAGATGGAAGAAGGATGAGGAAAGGAAGCATGAACTTTATTCAAAACATCAAAAGCAAGAAGAGGGGTACAAAGTGAGAGCCTAATGCTCTAGGGAGAAGGGAAAAGATAGGCAAAGCTAGATACAACTGATGGCATAACTACGAAGGGAAGAACCAGATGATGGAGAGAGAGGAGAGAGGTCTCTTTTATAGAGCAATTCTCACCCTCCTTCACCTTGTTACATTTTCAGCTAGTAGATTCCTTCACCCCCTGGTGACATAAGGACATGGGTCACCATCAAGTGTACTTTTGGGCACATTTTGACAAGTGTCCCATCACAAGATCCTCATGACTCTTTAAAATTTGAGAAAGTCAAGAGTCTTTCCCCTTGGAGCCCATAAGGACCCTCTCTTTTCCATATGTCAACATCCTTCATATACCACCTTGGAATTCTAGAAGGATTCCTCTTGATTTTACACTCTTCCACACTCCTCCACATGCCCTCCATGTGCTTGGCATGTGCTCTCCATATTATTTTAGTACATTATGGAGGCCATGCAGTCATCTAGCCCACATGACTCATTTCTATTTTCCCAATTACAAAGCAAATAATATATTTCTCAAACCATTCTATCCCTATACCAAGGTATTTATAATTCATACCCATGGTATTTACAATGATGCACTCCACTCATAATCACATTTGCAATCATTTTCACTAATTATTCTAATTAGTGTCAAACCCACATTAATGATTACATGAAATAAAGTAGTCGACATCAAAAGATTGACAAGCTACAACGAGAGTAGCTGCAAAGAGCCATCTCCCGCCAGCAACTTCTCCGTCATGCTTCTTGGTTCTTTGTCTCCATGGCTAGCTTTTGTCACCTTACGGGCCCCACAAATCCTCCCACAAGTTTCAAAACAAAAATATCATTTTTTATTGTCACAGCAAGATAGGGGAGATTAGATTGAAGGTAGACCACATATTCCTCTCGCAGATCCCTGTTGCTTTTGGTAGGCATTGATAGCTTTAATTTGGATTTTTTTGGGAGTTGTATCCCATGGAAGTTACTGGTGATTGTTGCAGTAAAGGTAGGAGTCCGCCGGCTATTACCCGAAGAGGGGGGCTTCCCATCAAGCATTCATAATGTAGTATTGCATCAGCCTTTACCTGTATGAGATTTGCATGCACTAAGAGACAGAACACATTCCTCTTGTCTTCATCCATGTGCTCATATAGATCTTAGAGATTCGTTGTGCTTACTGGTCTGGTCCAATCAACAGATACTGCATGTAACATTTTGATTTGCAAGTGTTTCCAGAGTATGCATATTCTTCCTTCAAGGTGATCCTCTTGCTGGAGGACTGCAACAAGCTCTTGGTATAATGTAGTGATGCCTTGTATCAAAAGATCTTGTGCTGACCCCTCCATATCATCATTAGCTTGACCCAGTAGTTGAATTTCCAACTTGGAAATTATAGCTTTTTGATTTTGCCACTCCGTGCACTTATCTTTATACTTACCCAATGTGGAGGTGTATGCTAGCTTTAGAGTATTGAATTGTTGAGCTACTTTTGGATGCCCTGGAAATTGATCATTAAGCACGTGGAGTTGGAGTATCTCTTGTCCTTGAGTGTCCAGTTCTGCTTTGGTGTGCACAAGTATCTCCGTTGATTCCATGCCTTCCTTCTCTAGTGCTTGAATTTGACGTTCACCCTCTTTGAGGCTATTTTGCAACTCATTGTTTATGTAGCTGATCCTCTTTAAGTAATAATCTTTCATTTAATTGCACCAATTCCTTTTTTATATCATTACAAGTGGCTTGCATATGGGAGAGGGATAACTCGACCTTTTCCTTTTGGTTCAAGGCCTTAGATAGCTGTAGGTGTTTATCTTGGAGAGAAACCATGGTGTGTAGGGCATCCTCTCTACTTTCTACTAGAGCATTGTGTGCAAGGAGTTGTTACTGCATTTGTTCTGCCATGCTTTCCTTGAGCTTCATAATTTCAATCTCGGCACTTTGCAACTTGGATTGGAGTGATGGGAGCATCTGTCTTTCCATTTCTCTTTCCTGCTCATCTGACACCATGGTAGCAAATAATTGAGACCATTGTTGTAACTATTGGCTATGATGTTGTATGATCTGGAATGTGCTATGGCCTTGTTTGTATTGGTCATACAGTTCATTCCCATGTGCCCATGTGGAATTTTGACCTATGACTTGAACAACAGTCTGTTGTATGGTGCCACGAGACATTTGGGGGTTGTGACTCTAGAGTCGTGGAGTTGTCAATATTGGTGACTTGTGATTCCTGGAGAGGTATGTTATTTGGCTCTCTTGCAAAGTCATTATGTGGAATGGTATCCTCTTGGATTTCCATGCTCAAGTCCTTTTGTTGCAGGAGCAAGATTGAACTGAGTTGCAATATTCTTTGGCAGAGTTCCACATTGTCATTCTCTGGAGTCTGTTTGGATTGTTGCCCTTCCATGCTATCCTCTTTGAGAGTAGGTGGAGGGTCTAATTCCCATTCTAGAAAAAATATCAATGCTTCAAAGTCCTCTATATCTTGTGTTGAGAGGGGTGTAGAGTCATCCTCTTGCTCTATTGCAAACCCAATTATTATGGCCAATAGATGGGCAATGTAGCTTTTGCCCATAATTGGTTAGCAGCAAAGATACGTGTTGAGCCCAATCTTGTAGTTTTGCTCTACCAAGGAGTGTAAGAGTTTTTACTAACATATAGTTTTTTCTCGCTCCTGAATGATTGAAAATGTTAGCCAAAAGCTTAGCTGCCTCTTTGCATATGGGGTCCAGAATCATATCATGGCATATTCCCCTGCTTTGTGACTTTGTGTTAGGTGAGAATAAATCTTGAATTTCAAAGAATCTTGCATCCAAATGTTTCTTTGGATATTCTTCTTATGCATCTAGAAATGAGAAAGAATCTTGCATAGTGGATCTACTGAGGTACATTTGTAAGGTCTTTTCTTTATATGTTATTATTCCATACTTCTCTTTCTCCAACTCTCTACTTTTATATGACGTTATGAATTGACAAATGTATTCTGTCATAGCAGGTGTTGGTGAGAAGTATTTTAGCTTCTTAAAAAGACTACCTAGTCCCTTTGATTGCAAGAAGTTGTAAGCATTGGGTGACATGGCAAATGCTGAGTCTACTCATGGCCATACAAGCTGTATTGTTCCATCTGTTGCTAGCTCTTTGTTGGTCTGGTCCTCAAGGTGTTCTGCACCTACATCTTGCATAGTGAATCGGTCTGGCTCAATTTCTCATGCCTCTAGTATCCCTTGGTTCTGTGGCATTTCTTCTTGGCATGTTGCATTTATTTTCTCATCAGTATCACTATCTAGAACCACTAGCCATGGTCGTTTTGGTGCTGACCTCTAGGTAAGGGATTATGCACCGTGTCCTTCTTCAAGTTGGTGATTTGAGGAGGGCTATTGAGGTTGAGGCTTAAGCTGTTTGGCATGGTGTCGCTTTGCCACCAATGGCGTTGTAGACCTTTTTCCCATCTTATTGGACTGTCTTCACCCTGGCATTGCACACATGAATCAGGTCCCAGTTTGATACTGCCAATATAGTGCCATGTGCCAAGAGTGCATGTTTCTTTTGTGAGTGGCTAATGCATTTTACTCTTTTTGTGATGAGGGTGCTATGTGTGTGGATTTAAAGCAAGTATCTCTTGGGGATTTTATTTGTGAAATTTATTTGTGGTGCTCAAAATGTGTGGGTGCACTATGCATGACTAGTGAGGTAGGCATTCCTCCTATATGCTTAATTTGCTAAGGGAATCATAGGGCAACTAGGACTCCATCATCACCTCTGAGCCCTAGGTTGAAATCAATTGAAACTACCTATATGTGCGAAGGCATACATATGCTAGTGAGTGCTCGTGAAACAATCTAGTCGTAACTATGGAAAACTTGGGACCCCCAAATCTTCATTATTGTCAGGGATGGCTTTCCAGCTCTGATAGAATTCATTTTTTTGACTCTATAGGATCCTTGACGTAGAAATTTGAGGTTGCCCTTATGGACTTTGGTACTGTACAACAGAACCAGTTCACCTTCCTTAATGTCTTTTTCTTTGAGGTTTCTATCAAACCATGCCTTCCTTCTTCGTTTTTCTATTATCATGGCATGGTAGGCAACTAATCTGGTCTCTATATGCTTCTCCAATTGGTAGAGTCTTTCTTTCAGTGATTCATGATTTCCCATGCATTCTTGTACTGCTATGTGTAGACTAGGTATTACAAATTCCAGTGAGACCACAGCTTCAAGGCTGTACACCAATTGAAAAGGTGTATTTCCTATATTGACCTTGATTGTGGTTCTATATGCCCATAAGGCTGCATTTAGTTTCTCTTCCCATTCAGAACGCTTTGGTTCTACTACCTTGGTGAGGACAATACATAGAATTTTGTTGGTGGATTCGGCTTGTCCATTCCCTTCAGGGTAGTAAGGTGTGCTCTTTCTATGGATCACTATAAAGCCAAACAAGAGTTCTTGGATTACCTCATTGACAAAATGTGTGCCTCTATCTGACACAATTTCAATGGGACATCCAAATCGAGTGATCACATTCTCGTATAAGAACCTTGTTATGCTTTTGGCATCTACCTTTCTGATGGCTTTAGCTTCAGCCCCACTTAGTAAAGTAATCTGTGGCCACAATCATGTAGCGTGCCTGTGTTCCTTTTGCTAAATCAATCCCCCATTTCTCAAAGGGTTTTTGTGCAACGATTGTTGTTAGGGGATTGAAGTGTTTGTATTGTGGTTTAGAAGTTCGTTGGCATACATCATAGCTTTTGACATATTCATAGGCATCTGACCAAAGTGTTGTCCACCAGTATCCTACGAGAAGGACTTTTCTTACTATTGCTTCCCCTTGGAAATGTCCACTTGCAATGCCTTCATGTGCTTCACTGAGGATTGGCATGATCTCATGTGGCATCACACATCTCCTTAAAACCTGGTCCTTGCCCATCTTGTATAGTTGTCTTGCAATGAGTTGATAGGGTGCAGCTTTTAGAATTAGTTTCCTTGCATCCACTGCTTTCATTTCAGGAGATGGTCTTCCTGCCATTAAATACCCAATGATGTCTGCACACCAATTAGGCACAGCGTCTATTTGAAATAATGCGGCATCTGGTAGGTCATCTTCTATTCCTTTCAGCTCTTCTCCTGTCCTCAATCATGACATGTGATCAGCAATGAAATGTTGAGATCCCTTTCTCAATACGATTTGAAATTGAATTCTTGTAGTAGCAGTAGAAGCCATCGAGTGATCCGGCATGTGGTACATGGCCAATTCACAAGATATAATAAGGCTTGATGATCTGTGTAGAAGATAAAGTCAGTGGCCAATAGATTGTGTCGAAATTTCTTCATGCTGTAGATCATTGCCAAGGCTTCTCTTTCTGTTGTGCTATAATTCACCTCCGCATTATTTAGCTGTCTGCTTGCAAAGTATATTGGGTAGTCTTTGTTGTGTTTGCTAGGTTGACATAACACTCCCTACTGCATAATTGGAACCGTCAATATGTACATGAAAGTCTATGTCCCAATTTGGTGCCATTAGAGCAGGGGCTCTATGATTAATCTCCACTTGAGGGTTTTGAATGCTTGTTCGCATTCGTCTGTCCAAATGAATTTGACTAGGAGCTTGTATAGGGGCCTTGCAATCATGGCATACCTTAGTATGAATCTTCTATGGTATCCAGCATGTCCCATGAAGACTTGAATTCCCTTTGCATTTAGCGGGGGGGAAGTTCCATGATGATCTTTATTTTGTCCATGTCAGTTGCAATCCCATGTTGAGAGATTTTGTGTCCCAAGACTACTCCATGTGTGACCAAGAATTGGCATTTTAGAGGATTCAAAGAGATTCCATACATGCTGCATTTTTTAAGCACTTCTTCAAGGCATTTTAAGTGATCCTTTTTCCCTGAGTGTACACACAAGTTGTCGAGGAAGACTTGCAGGAACTTGTTGAGAAATTCCTTGAAGGCGGTGTACATTACCCTTTGAAAAGTAGATGGGGCATTGCATAAGCCAAATGGCATGACTCTGTATGCAAAAATACCCCATTCTGTGGCAAATGCTATCTTTGCCTAATCTTGAGGTGCAATTTGTACTTGGTTTCCCCGTTGAACCCATCCAAGAAGCTATACACTTCAAATCATGCTACCCTTTCTAAAACTGTTTCAGTCAATGGTAGGGGATAATGATCTCTGATTGTTGCTGCATTGACGTTATTGAGATTCACACATATTCTGAGCTTCTTGTTTTTCTTAGGAACAATCACAATTGGTGACACCCAATCAATATGCTCGATCTCATAAATGAAACCAACCTCCAGTAGTTTTTCTAGTTCTTCATAGACATGGGTGCCATACTTGGGATTTGTTATGTAAGGTCCACATACCTTTGGTTTGGATCCTTCCTTTATTGGTATGGTATGTATTGCAATTTCTGGGAAAATCCCTTTCATTTCTTTGTAGGACCAAGCCATGCAATCTCTATATTCCATTAGCAATGATTTCAATTCATTTTCTTCTTCTAAAGTGAGCTATTCACTGATGTATATGGGCTTTTCTTCTACACCATCCAAGGCAAGATTCAGTCTCCTTGTCTTGGCTGGTCCTTCATAAACTGGGGTATCCTCAATATTCTCTGTTTCTTTGAGCTCTGATTCCCTGACTGGCCTAGGCATTGCTATTGTTGCTTCTCCTCTAATGTAGTTTTTTAAGTAATCGAGAATTTCCCTTAGGCCTTCATGGCACTTTGAGGTGCTTGCTTGGCTGCTAGCTCCACTGGAATATGTTTGGTCCAATTCACCTGTGTTCCCTTGCTCTTCTTTTTTGTTACTATTCACCTTTTCACTCTTCATTCTCACATTGGGTTTGAAATTTCTAGGCTTTTTGCTTAGTGAGACCAATGATGGATTTTCAATCGGAGTTGCACTCCCAAGGAGTGGTTCTTCGGCCATACAAAGACCTTCAAGCCCTTCAGGATCCCATTTAAAATTTGGGGAGTCAAGTGCTTTTGTGGGCTTAGTCAAGTACAATTCTACCACTCTTGTCTGCATTCTTTCAAATTCATTGAAATGCTCTATCTTGGCCTTGTGGCACTGTACACCCTCCTTCTTTTTCCTAGACCGGTTGCTTTTGGATTGTGATGGAGGATCGATCTTGGGGAATTCAATGGCCATGAGTGCCTCTAGGATTGTCAAGTCATTGTCAAATACTTGGCCTTCCAAGGATGCATTATCAGCTTCTGTTTCCAGATCCCACTCTATGTTAGCCCCATAGCCTTCTATTATGGACTCTTCAGGGTCACTGTCCCATTTGACGCTTGTCATGAAGACTGGCAGTTCCACTAATTCTGATTCATCATCCCGAATTGGTGCTTCTAGTTGTATCATTTGGGCATCCACATCTGGCAACATTGGATGTGTTGTTTTACAATTATCTATTGTAGCCAACATCTGTATCCAATTGTTGATGTCACTTTACATATCCTCTTCTATGGGCCTTTGTGCATTGGTAGGTTCAGAGGATGCATGACTGGTGGCTGTAGTGGAAGAAGTGTCTTCAACATTTCTAGGAATAGTGGGTTTGACTTCCCCTGTTCCCAGATTTATCTTTGCAGTGGTTTCTCTATTTTGGCTATTGATCCTATCGGTGTCCCAATCATGGAGTACCGATGCTTCTCGAAGCCATGGTCTTCCCAACAATATCTGGTATGCTGTGGTGCCCTTGGGAAGATCCAAGATAGTAAACTGGAGTGTGGATCTTGTTGAGAGTTCACACTCAATGTCATTTGTGGTGTGCTCTTTAGCTGTGCCCTCTCTCCTCATCTCTACTCTTCTCCTCTCCCCTCTTCATATTTTGTCATGGTATCAGAGCATGGTTTTGCCTTCCACTGAGGTGCCATCCTTCTTGTGAGAGTGATTGAGAGATCAAGAGAGATTGAGTGTTCCATTCTCTTCCATTGAGAGAAAATTATGTCCATTGAAAGGAGATATTCTTCATCTCCTTCGAGAGTTCTTTGAGAGTTATTCATTCCGTTCATAATTCTACTCTGAGTGAGAGAGAAAGATAGGGAGAATTCTTCTTGAGAGATTCATTGTTTCTATGAGAGAGTTCTTGTGTGATAGAGAGGTCGTTATCCTTGATGACTGAGAGAGAGAGAGGTTCTGGCCGGTCTTCCTCAACAAATCTACTCCAATGTCTATCTATAGCTTTATTGTCTTCAAGCTCCCACAACAGCTCTCACCACGAGATGCTTCTACAATGAAGACTACACCTAGTGAGTAACCCTCTCAGCAACTTCAACGAGCCTCACACAGCAAACAAAAGCACGACCCATCTAGCAGCAGACAACTTTTGCCCACAGTCGAACTTGCAACGCTAAGAGAACCAGTCGCCTCCTCAAGCTCCTCTACAAAGGACTCTAGCTTTACCTTGGAAGGCCAAGCTTCCATATGCTACTACAGCAAAAGGATGTCAATGCAACCCGACTACTACAACATAGCTCTCAAATATAGCACTACTACAGCCCGACTCTTACACCATAGCTTTGAATGCTAGCCCAAGTTCCTTTGGCAGACCAGCTCACGGTCAAGACAGCAGCCTCCATGATGACAAGTAGTGGCACAGCCTATCTACTAGCAGACTCACAAAATCTACTACAACGAAGGCTCCTCTACAATGCTTCCACTTCAGTGCTCAAGCCTACACAAGAGCGCCACAAACTAGTAGCCAATGCATAGCCTCCTCCAACAAACTCCTTCCACGGCTCTAGCTTCAACACCGCCAACACCCCAGCACAAAGCCAGTCAACAGCGCCTCCTAGCAGTTCATGTAATCAACCATGCCACCCTCAGCTTCTTTGTCACAACTCCTGTCATCGCCATGCAATGAAGGACACCAGCCCGCCGGCTCACTCTCTGCTCAAGCCTTTCGACGATGGAATCTTCTTGATTCTGTCAGAATCTACAAAAGATTCCAGTTAACCAAATCATGACATGTGGCACATCCTATCTACATACCACATCAGCAGCCTCATTAGTCTGCCACATCAGCATCATGCTAGTCATATGCCAAGTCATCTTATCTGCCACATGGTAGATAAGCCTCTCAATTCTTGACACGTGGCACGATTACCACATTAGCTCATCTACCACATCATCTTATCTACCATGTCATCATCGACTAACACATCATCAGTGCCACGTCACCACTACCACATCATCAAGGACATGTTACCAATGCCACATCATCAGTGACACATCATCTACCATGTCATTTGTGCCATGTCATCTACCACGTCAACATTGCCACATCATCTGCTGGCATCATCATCTGTGCCACCTGAGCTATCCAATCAGCACTGACCTCTGCAGGCACACACAGTGCTCCATAGTCACTTAATGTGACCACTCCTACCACCTTAGCACAGGGCTTCACTGGCACACCTCTTGCTAGGCATAGTGCCACATCATCACTGCATGTGACCCACAGTGACACATCATCATTGAGCACCATTTGCACTCCTTTTGTCCCTCCACCTAGATCAAGTCGTATCTCTTGATCCAGGAAGAAGTTGAGGGTGCTTCAAAAAGAAAAGTCGCTCGTTTTTTGTGCTCTACGTGCTCGTCATATCACACGCACATTTCGACACAAGTTACACTCATATTTTAGCCTCGTCGACAAAACCACTTTCTTCATGTACATTTGCCTCTACATGGATGCATCTGACCTAGCACTTGAAAAGAACAAAAGAAAATGAATTATTTGCTGTACTTTCATCGATCGATGGTTGATATAGATCTAGATCAGAGTAGACTAGATCACCATAGAGGGGACGCTTTGAATTTCCCCAAGTTGCCAATCTAAGCCATGCCCGAAATTCCTGACTAGTACCTACTTGGAGTCAGCCCATACACTCACATACAGTTTCACATCATTACATTACCTAAAACCTTACGTTCATCAATTTAGTGAGCAGACTCAGAGAGCACAGAGGCATTGTAGATTGTTTCAGTGTGCAGATAGCACTTGATTTCACACACACATGCCACCATTGTAAAGCATATTTGGCTATCTCACGGCATCGTGCACATCATTTCAGCCTTGTAAAGCCTCTTGGCTATTCCTGGCATCATTGCCACAAGCCTTGTAATACAGATCATATTTATATATTGCAGTTCTATATTCACTAACGGTTCAAAGATTTCACTTGGCATAGTCAATGTACTTGCAGTTGATTCGTACAGAGATTTTCACGATACTTTTGAGTACATTTCTTGCACCATGTCTACGACTAGCAACCTCAATCTAGAGACATCAGCTAAGTTAGACAACTCCAATTATGGTACATGGAAATATCGAATGGAGACCATTCTTGTACTTCAGGACAAATGGGAGTATGTCGATGGGTCTACACCTAGACCATTGGACGATCCAGCCACAAGTAGCTCTACTCCATCTGCTATCACAACACTAGCAACGGGATCTACAATGGGATCTACATCTACACAAACAATTTTCGCACCAATAGCAGATCCTACCATTGCTCGAGAGCTCAAGCAAAATGGGATAAGAAAGACAAGTACGCCTATCGTCTGATCAAGCAGAATATGCAAGATGTCATGCTAGGATAGCTTAACACAATCAAGACATCGAAAGAAGCATGGGATATGTTCACAGCTCTCTATGAGTCCAAGAACACATCTAGGATTCTCACCTTGAGAAACCAAATCAACCAGAGTTTCTGCAACAGCAGTGAAACCGGTCATGCTTATGTACTCTGCATAAAAGACTACAACAATCAACTTGCAGCAGTAGGAGAGACAATGAACCCCGTAGAAATGGTTCAAGTCATTCTGAATGGACTAGGAGAGGGATACGAGAATCTAGTCTAGAGTATTGCCATCCAATGGCAAATTTTGACACTGGAAGAACTTCAGTCACAGTCCTACTTGGTGAAGAACTCAGGACTCAGGCCATTCAAGCACGTAAAGGCCATTCTAATGATCAGCCATTCACAGCTTTAGACAGAAGCAGAGGCAAAGGCATAGGAAGAGGTAGATCATATCAGAAAAGTGGTCATCATCAGCAAAATCAGAATCAGCATCAGCATCATCCTAAGCAACATCAAAATAAGCAAAGAGGAAATCATTCCAACCGAGGAAGATTTCAAGGACAAGGGAATGCATCCACCAATGTGTCAAACATTCAGTGCAACTACTGTCACAAGTTTGGACACTATGAAAGAGATTGCCACAAAAAGCAGTACGACCAAGGTGGTCAATCCAGCAGTAATTGAGGGAATTTCTGAGGAAGAGGAAATCATCGTGGTGGACATTCTAGTTACAGTCAATTTGCAAATGAACATGGGAATATGTTTCTTGTAAGCGAGGAAATGCATGAGACTGATACAGTGTATCTAGACTAGTGTATCTAGACTCTGATTTCAATCCCAAAGAGGATTTCAACTATCAAGTCATCCAAGTGGAATATGATCCTTGGTATATCAACAGTGGTGCATCATCTCACATGACAAATCATCAGGAATGGTTCACAGAAATGAAGCCATTAGAAGGATAGAAAAATGTCATCTACACAACAGACAATACACCAAATCCAGTTCAAGGGACAGGTGTTATCCCTATGAACAATTTCATTGGTACGAAAGGATTGGTGAAAGATGTGCTCTATGTTCCGAAGCTCAGCAAGAACCTTTTGTCAGTAGGTCAAATGAAGGAACACAATTACAGAGTCATCTTCAACGATAATGAATGCACTATCAGAAAAAAATCCTAAAGATGTCAGCTAGTAGCAAAAGGTGTCAAGGAAGGATGCTTATATAGAATGCTAGCTACAGTACCAGATAAGCATGCCATGTCAGCTCAACCACAACAAATGCCACTATCTGCAAAATGTCACAAGAGATATGGTCATGTCAACTTCAAGTACTTGTTAGATCTCAAGAATCAAAATATGGCAATTGGGATTCTAAAGCTACAGTTTCTTGGAAAAGTTTGTGAAGCATGCTGCTCCGGCAAACAAATGCGAACCAACTTTGTCAGAAGTATCTCTCGTGCACGAGGTATTCTTGATTTGATACATACAGATGTATGGGGTTATGCCTAGACTCGTAGCATCAATGGTTCACTTTACTACTTGACTTTCATCAACGACTACAGTAGATGTTGTTGGGTCTACTTTCTTAAAGAGAAATCTAAAGTGTTTTCTAGATTTCAAGAATTCAAAGCCGTGGTAGGAAACTAGCCAGGCAGAAAGATCAAAGTCATGAGATTAGATAGAAAGGGTGAATACATGCCTTCAGCACTCATCAACTTTTGCAGAAATCATGGCATTCGAAGACAATTCACATGTGCAAATACTCCTCAGCAGAATGCAAGAGCTGAAAGGAAAAATGGGACTTTAGTAGACAGTGCTAGAGCAATGCTTGGTGAAAGGCATCTTCCGAATCAGTATTGGGTAGAAGCAATAGCCACAGCAAACTATTTCCTTAATCAGCTTCCTACCGAACCGATTCAAGGTATGACTCCTTATGAAGCATTCACTGGACACAAGCCACACATTGGGCAACCCCGCATATTTGGTTGCATTGCGTATGCCCACATACATGATAATCACCGTAGGAAATTGGATGCAAAGTCATGCAAATGCATCATGGTTGGCTACAGTGAAGAAAACAAAGCATACAAGTTGTATGATCCCATCAACCGCAAAGTCATTATCTCCAGAGATGTAATCTTTGATGAGGAATCAGAATGGAAAACCTCACCTACACAGGAGATAGAAGCATCGACTTCACAATCATCTATAGAACAGGTTGATGAAGAAGAGCAAGAATTGCCAACAACACCCCAAGCAGAGCCATAGCAGCTCAAACAGTCTACTAGGGAAAGCAGACCACCAACCAAATTGACATATGCTCAGAAAGGCAAAGCAATTCAGGTTGAAACCACCAATTATGCTCTTATGACCAAAAACACCAAAATAACATTTCTCACAAGAGATCTAAGGAACTCAACAAGGAGATCCTAGAACTCCCACAAACAAATTTCATAGACACAAAAACACCAAAAGCACATTTCTCAAAAGAGATTGAAGGCACTCAACAAAGAGAACCTAGAACTCCCATAAACAAAGACACAAAGACTAAAACCACAAATCTCACAAGAGATCTCAGGAACTCAAATAGAGATCCTAAAGCTCCCACAAATAAAATCCATCTTATTTTAGACCTTCTAGATTGCTTTCACAACCTTGAAGGACCTTTCTTCTTTCTTTTCCTTGTTTGATCTCTTATGCTACTCGGCTAGGGAACCAAGTGTGAGATAAGAGAAACTGGCAAATAGTGACCTTATATACAGGAACAGAGCCACATATTCATCCTAATATAGGTTTATTCATATGAAAATTGGGAGTAGAACATCATTTCAGTGCGGAGAGGAAAGAAGAAAGTGCAGGTCACAATGGAGTGGCATACAAATAGGTATTCGTACAAATAAAATCTATTTGTACGAAAATGAATGGATGGCATGTTGATTTATGTAAAAAATGTGAGGTGTCATCGCTTTTCTACCCGATTTTTTCCTTCATTCGAGTGATTTTCTTGCATTTTTTGAATCACGAATTTGAATTTTTCTACATAGCACGTATGTAACGAGGTGCATAGTGCGAAAATGGAACCTTACACCTCCCAGTTCCCACATTTGGTGTCAGATGGGACTCAAACTTTGCAAGAAGATGGAGACCATAGGGTTTAAGACCTATGCAAAGTTTGAGTCCAATCCAACACATGGACATGCAAATTCTATTGACCCATTTTATATTTTGCACCTTTACATATGTAACGAGGTGCATAGGGTGAAAATGGGCCCTTTCACCTCCCAGTGCCCAAATTCGGTGTGAGATGCGACTCAAACTTTGCAAGAACATGGAGACCATAGTGTTTAAGACTAGTACAAAGTTTGAGTCCAATCTGATGACACATGGACATGCAAATTAAGTTGACAAAATAAATTATATACTCGAAAAAAAATTTGCATGAAATAGAAGAAAATTATACAAGTTCAAAATGTTTCCAAGATATAACACACATCAAAACAAGATTCTTTAATGGGCTTAGCAAACATAAATGGATAGTCATAAAGAAACAATTTTAAAGAGGTATGAAGAATTCATCATTGTGCTATACACAATTTATTAATCCTTTATTTCATGGTACGTGTAAAAACAACCATTTAAATAACCAAACCACCATATGCCATTGGAACATAGCCAATAATAAACACTTGTACATGATAAAACAAGGAATGAAATGAAGGATTCAATGCAGATCATGAATAAAATAGAGTCAAATACAAGATGTGCATGACACTGTATAAAACCAATCATGTTGTATACAATGAAATGCATAAAAAAAACTCCATGAAAAATACAATGGTGTGCTCACAATGTGAGACTATAGATCTCCAATACAATGACATGTAAAAAACTAGCAATCCCCAATACAATGATATACCCTAAACTACTCCTCAGGGTCTGCTCTCTCATTCAAATAGTCGCAAGTATGCTCTCGTGATCCTCTAGAGCAAGGCAACATCGTGGAGTGGATGTCATATTACGAGTATGAACTTGAGTTAGCTGATGCAACAACAGGATGATAATATATGTACACCTAATGATCTGCCATGTATACCTGATACTTGAAGAAGAGACCATGCCTATGTACTTGCTCAAAGTAGTACCCAGCTACGATCATGCTGTGAGCATAGAAATGGATCCCATGACCATCCACTGCATCCTAATTGAGCACGCTCTTCACCGCAGATAATCTCAACGGATAGTAATCCACATGCTTAGGATTGCCCTCCGGAGCAATGATTGTGAAGACGTCATCAATACGTAAGAGATCTGTCAACTGGTCATAATCTCTTCTAGAATTGAACCCTACATCCTGATCATCATGTACCACTTCCTAGGGATGGATGGCGAAAAGAACATGTTGCATCCATGGATCGGCCCATGGCACCATGGAACAACCTCCCCAATCATCATCGATGCATGCAGATAAAAAGCATGCAAAGCGTCAAGAAAAGATCATGAGGTCTAAGTCACCTATGCTCCTGATAGAATGTAAATCAATAGTGCCAGGTATGGTACAAAAATCAAAAGGCTTGGACCGATCAATGCTCCCTACATCCACAAACCAAAAAAACCATATGACCACCTTGTCATCATGCGACTCAAACAAGGAGAACACACTAGTGTTTAAGTGCTAGGTACACCACTGCACCACATCTCATGCATCTACAAAGTGAGTGGCACTGTGACACAACTAGTGTTGCTACAAAGTACGCTTCATGCAAGCATGCTCTCCTTTACCATGCCTTGTTTCAAAGTAGCTCCACATCATTAGGATGCCCGTCTCGTGGTGCCATCTGTAGAACCAATAAAACTTCTTGGTAGACTTGAATAGACCACCACAACCATTAGACCAAACCCAGCGCCACTGCCATGTTACACCCTGATCCCTCAAGAAACTGTCATGGAGACTGAAACAATGCTGTGCACAAAATGGGCATCGTGCGAGCAATCATCACTAATGTAGAAGTGATACTCTCACACAATGACACACGAGTCCATGGCTGAGCCTGTGCATGGTGATAGCCAATATGCACAAATATAGCAACCTACAAGATGGCACAGAAAAAACAATGAGTTTGATGGAAAGAAATAAATGAAATGCAAAAGAAAACATAAGTAAGAAAAATACTCATTCACATGTCACCTGTTTGAAAAAGTAATACTCTGATTGGATCTTGCTGTGGTGTGAAGGTATAATTCTCTAAAAAGTCGACAACTGAGACAACCACCCCTATGGGAAATGTGCTCAAGCAAGAACGGAACTGTTGATCCTCCCACTTCGCAGTGTGGGAGTGGCATATGTAGTGTTACAACTTCCCTCGGAAAGCATCAATGAAAGCAACACGTGGAGTCTGCTACTCCATAAGCTACAACATCTTAGACTGTGCACCACCATCTAATGTCAACGTGATGTACTCCTACTGCTGCCAACACACAATCTCCACATCACTGACATCTATCGGAACTCGCGGCACTCTAGCAAAGTGACCACACACTGTACACCCTCGGGGGGTGCACCACTAAGAAATCATAGGTATCATGTGCATTCAAGGGTTATTAACAAAACCCCTCAGCTAAAATTCCCCCCCCTAATAAAACAACCCCTCTTTACTTATGAACTAATGGTTTTTTCTAAAGTTGAATTAAACCCCCCCTCCTATTATTGTAAACTTGTTAAAATTTTTCCAAAAGTGGAATTAAACTACCCCTCCTTTTGAATGCAAGTGGTACACTAAAATTTTGGGAGGTGAACCCTCTGAGCGTACACCTCTACTCTACACAATCAAGGGATTGGTACAAATTATTGCCATCTCATGCACACAATATGGAGTGAATGAAGTCATGAGGGCTAGTAGGAACCACTCCCCTGTGACCATCAAGGGAATGAAATACATCGTACATCAATCCACCAAAATCAACATGATAGTGGCAACAACATGTGCCACACTCTCTGGAGCACTGCATGAACCATAGCCTGCACCCCTCTGCCCAATCCTAAACTCCGGGTGCACCTCTACAAGTTGAGTGTACAACTCAGTCTAGGTACACTCCAAAAAACATGCACCATGCTCAATGTATACACCACGTGACACACTCTTTTGCATTGCCTTCTTGAACACTCGAGATGCCCTATAATGCTCCTACCAAAACTGCTATATGATGGACCTAGTGCGATCATCCGATAGTTGATTTCTATGGGGTGCGTAAGCACTTGAATCCCAAAGAACATCAACATAATGGTCCTCTAGAATCTTCCTGCTAATCATACTTACTTGTAATGTGCATGGTGCAATGTCAAGGAGACACGATGTGCTGCATACATGGCTAGCCATCTGGGGTCTCCTAATGGTAGCACGACAATGGCACGACGTGCTGCCAAGGCATCTAAAGTTTTCCTATGCTTGATGGATGCATAGGACCTACGAACACTAGAAAGGACCTCACTACATACTACCCTAGATGCTACACCAAGACCAGCAAGCCTCCTACACTCCACCAAGGTAGGGTGTTTTATGAAGCAAGATAGAAGAATTGACTCTCAGTTGACTGTGAAGCTAGCGTAATGTCGCTAAAGAATGACTCCACTATCGTACTAGCATGACAACGAATGATAGTCCTTGGCAAGTCATGTCAGGATCCATCACAAAGGCGAGGTGGGATAAGAGGAACATCTGAAGATGGCAAATGAGTGGGAGGTGAGGGGGGAGGGGGAGGGGGGGGAAGGTAGAGTGAAGGGGTGGGAGGTAGAGTGGAGGGGGAAGAGCTAGAGGGAATAAAGGAGGGGGGTAGGGATGTAAGGTAAACGGAGACGAGGTGGAGTGAAGGAGGGAAGTGGATGGGGGAGAGGGGTGAGGAAGGGTGGAGGGAGAAGAGGTGGAGGGGAGTAAGGAGGTGGAGAGGGTATGGGGGGGAGGGCAAGGGGAGAGGGTATGCATGGGAGGGGGGGCGAGGGGAGGGGGTGATGAGGTGGAGGTGGTGGGCACTAAGACAAATTAGTGCTCCATAACAACAACATTGGCGTCCCTATAGGATCAAAACTATGCTACATTTTTTGGGTTATTCTACCTTTTTCCTATCCATGGTTGTAGTTGCATTGTTGAAAGTAATGAGCTTCCTACCTAGTTGCTAAATGTTGTGAATGAATGTTGATCTTGGTGGTTGTTATTGCTTATCCTTGGCACTTTTGAATATGTTTGGAATTTGCACTTATTGGATCTTTACAGGAAACATTGGGTCATGATTAGAAAGAGCTTTAAGAGGGTTTATGCGCAATGAGCTTTGAAATCAAGATCAATTAGTACATCTTCGTAGTTATGGTATAGAGGATTGATATGCATTCAAAACATCTACTTGATCATCTATCCTTTTATCAATCCAATTATGAATAGATGAAATGGAGGTTCAAAAGTAAGGGAGATGGGGTCATTGGTTTGGTCAACAACCAAGTACCTATGGTGGGACATCTGTCAAGAGTAAGAGTGAGAGCTCGTGCTGCTGATGATGCACCCTTACCCCCCCTCCATCTCCCACCTCCACCTCCCTCCCTCCTTCCTCCCCCTCCAGCCCGCTCAAGTTCTTGCAGCACTCGGCGATGCTCCATAGTTGCATCTCATGCAGTTGTAGTAAAAAATGTGACATCTTGCTCGACCCTCTCCAACTTCCCCTTTGATATTCATATAGAGTTATCATAGAGGCTACACATCCAATAAGGTCACATACAAACTTATCAATTGATGTTGGGTTGGAATTCTTCAAAAAAACCCAAAAGTAAATACTCGACATATTTAAATAATATATTCACCTGACATTGGATTGCCAATGCTTTGTGGAGGTTCGGCTACCATGGTCTAGTGCTTGGCATATGTGGTTCCTCGCGTACTCGAGTCACTGAGATAAGTTCCACTTCACGACCATGCACAAACTTTGCATATAGCATCTTTGCAAAGTATTGGGGAATTTCAGAGTGACATTTCTTAGCAAAAATCATCTCCCAGATGCAGGCTGCATTCTCTTTCATGGCTTGGTTATAACACCGCAAAACGGGCCATTGCCCGTGCCCTACGAAAACTATGCTACAATCCCATATAGCCACTTGGGCAGTTGCGTGATGGCATTAGCCATGTCCATCATAAACTTCATTGCTTGACTACAACATGTGCGTTCATCTTGGGCTTGGTACTCGGCCTATGTGGATGGTCGAGAGGGTGTTCTTAATGATGATGCCATTGTTTTGATAAAATTCTAAAGCCTAAACATAATAGCAAAGATACAAGTTCAAGACATGAGACATACATAAATTCAAACACATTTGCTTCTCATCCTACTATAGAAGATTGTTTTCTTGAAATATTAAACCATAAACCGTAAACAAAGAATGATGTTATTCAACATCCATTTCAAAACAATGCAAAATAGAATTTAGGAATATTTAAAAAGTACAGGACTTGTAAATTGAAATATGATGACATGTCAAAATTACAATTTTATAGATAAGTTTTCATATCGTCCATAGGACACAATGTATAGATAAGTTTTCATATCGTCCATAGGACGCATTGCGTCATTTTCATCAACATTGTGTGCGGGAAGTTTAACAAGTCCATTGTCATCCAAATCCCAAGGCTCATTCTGGCACAAGTGGAGTTTGCAAGCCAAGTAGGAAACCGACAACATAGCAATCTGACATGTCTGACCGTGCACCATTTGATTGAGGGACAGCATCATTTCTTGCATAAAGCTCTAGTGCAAACCAAGGAAATCTTGACTTTAGAGCAAACGCCTACGGTCTTGCTCTCAGTTCTGTGGAGACACCTTCCCCAATCAATAATGCTCACCCGCCAATACATAGTTTTCAGAATTCAAATCAGTGTGTCTGAACCCCCGCTCATACACTACTTTCATTGCACTAGCAATAGTGGTGCAAATGGCAAGAGCGTTCTTACAGAACAAGCGTGCTCGCATTTGACTCCGTGTATCATGCCAGCATGGTGAGGTTGCTCGCGGGGGTCGCCACACATTGCAAGGTTGCTCGCGGGGGTTGCCTCGCCTTGCCCAATTCGGATAATCATGATACATGGAAGGTAGGCTCATGAGCATGTCATGAATACTACCTCCATTAAAGTATGGACTGATTAACCAAAGATCGCTAACGTGTGTGTAACCAATTGCGTGACACATGGCCCTATGCATTACATGCATTTCTAGCTCTATCTTCAATGATTTATGTGCATGTGTAGTATCGTGCCTCAACTTCTTGCCAGCATAAGACAGGGTTGGCTTGAAACCTGGCAGACCCTCTATCTTAACCCAGTACACTTTTCCTTCCGTTGCCCCACCCAATTCCTCAAGAATTGTCAATGCAACTAGTGGGAAGTATACCGTTGTACAGCACATGTCAGTAAATTTCGTGCATAGGTCTATTTGTGCCTTGCCATCTTAACTTTTCATGTCTATTCTTTTTTAGGAACCACTAGCTGCAATTTGGATATAATATTGCATGGCGACATTCGATAGTCTATCGACTGCACCTTTTTTCTTTTGGTTTTTCCTATGAATGGCAGTATGGGATTCTTTCCATTCTACGAGCCACCTATCCAGCTTCGACCTTGCTGTGTTTGTCAAGGGCTCTGGCTGCTTTACCATTTCCCATTGTACAACTATATCATGCAGCACTCTAGGTAGGAAATTTAGTATAGCCTCATTCTCCTGTGTCCGCTTTGCCTCTCCGCGCCTTGTCCAACGAATTGAGCAAGTATGCACTAATGCATTTCATCCAGTTTAGACTTGGTATGCGGAATCTCTCTTAATTTCTCCTCACTCAATGTAATAATATGTCGAATGCACACCCTGTGGATAAGGTGTTGCAGCTCATTTCTCCAAGTGTCTCTCTCTCTCTTTGAAGGGGTGGCTGCCATGAGGAAAGCAGAGGTATAGATCTAATTCACACAACAATCATAATGTAAGCACTCGTGAGGTTCTACTACCACGATGATGTGTACATATGAAAACCAACGCATAGCAATTAAGTAATTCACACATATAGGCCCAATTGTAATGCATTACGTTAACACTCAACGGTCATTACAAAAACAAAAGTGAAAAAATCAAGAAATAAAATTGAGATCTACGCACACATGCTAACATGAGTTTCTAATAGAAAATTATAACATGGACCCTACAAGCAATAGCGTGCCTCATACAAATTGCTCCAAGAAACCCTATCAGGCTATCAAAGGAGGATAGGCTATAAAAGGCAAAACAGGAAAACATATAACAGCAATCACGATGTAATGAACCAAGATGATCTAGATCAACATTGTGTGATAACACATCTTGAGCTCATTGGGAAGGTCGATGTCAAGATGAATCCAGTCGGCAAAAGCGAGCTATCATCCGAACAATAACTGCCTCTATTGACATCTACATATAATATATATGAATATATGAAATTAGACCAAAGCGAGGTAAATCTAGTCGGCCGAAGCGAGTCATCGCCTGGCCTTGATCATGATACTACCTAATAGAATGTCACTTGAGGCGAGATGAATCCAACCAGCCAAAGTTTTTTGGGTATCTTAATTTGCAATTGAGACTTGGATGTGAAACAAAACGAATTTATTTTAGTCAAGCTAAGTGATGATATATATCCCATTTGGCTAGGTGTTGCACTAATGGTTGTTGACAATGTATAAACTGAAGGTATGTCTTGTAGTACTAGGCTCCCATCCATGGAAGCTCTTAAGGATGTAACTAGATGTGTTTCTTGTGTGCACCATCATGCTCTACCATCGATATTTCCACCATACTTTTAACGTTACTTTTTTGGGCAGTGATGTCTTCAAACTATTAAATGACATTATACCTTAATTTGCAATTGAGATCGTATATGAACACATAAGATGTTATGTACAAGCCAGAAATTGTGAAGTTGTAATCATGCATCATACATCGTACATAGGTAATTGGCCAATGACAACCTACATGCACATAGTTATTTTGCTAAATGAGATTCCCATTGCACTCAATTTGATTGGATGATTCTATATTTCTTTGCAAAATTAGGAAACTCGAGAATTGGAATAACCGAGTAGGTTTTTTAAATATACTCATGTGTGTAGAGAATGAGTTGGGAACAATCACTGAGAACTTTAAGGAGAAGGTGGAGTTGTTTATTGAGTGTGGTTGAATGGGTAAAGCGGTGAAGATGGGTGAGCACTGAAATTCAAAGATCAAACTGCATATTCGAGAAAAGTGATGTTGGTATCCTCTCATTTTTCTCCTCGGATTCATAAGTCTTGCCTGCTTTTAAGGCACAACATGCTCCTGTAACCTGTTTGAGGTACGATGTATATCTAATTCTTGAGAGAGTTTCCTGTTTAACTGAAATCAGTTGACGATTCATTCAAAGTTCAAAGTGCAGATTTCGAGAATCATGACGTTAGTATCCTCTCATTTTTCTCCTCAGATTCATGACTCTTGCCTGCTTTTGAGCCACAATTGGACCTCTTGGCTGTCGGCTGTTGATCTAATGCTTGTAGGAGTTGACTGTTGGATGCTTGTGGGAGATACAATCTGATATAAATTTGTATAATGTTGCTTGCATCTCTCCCAGGGAGTACTGTGGGTCGTGGCTGGTGGGATGCGCGAATTCCATGCCTTTTTTTGGACTGCCTGGTGAGTTGTTGCTGAGAACTGATGCAAGATGATGAGAGCTGCTTGGCTGCCTCTCCATCAATGCCCAGATTGCCTTTTGCGTGTTGCGTGTACCCGTAAATCTGCCTTGTCATCGTCTTCTTACCTTTGCGTAACCTCTTATGAAAGCAAGATTGCTGGCTTTCCAGGCAGTCCTGTATGCAGCTACTTGCACCCTTAAGCCCCTACAATTCATAGTTTCGCTCTTCTCTTATATGGTAGTCCATGCACTCCGACGTGCTTTCCACAAACTCTCGCTTTCCGCCTGCATTTCAAGTTGCTAACGTTATCAACTGAGTTTTTCTCACGTTTTGCTACCGTTTGTTGCATATGCATCCTTTCGATGAATTGAGATCAGAGACGCCAGAAGCTGACGGGAATAGCACATCTTTGTATTTGAGCTTCTGTTGCTGTGCGGTTTCATGATCTGCAACAGCTGACTTGACCTACAGCCAATAAATATATATTTGCTTCCTTTCACTACGCATGAAACTTGGGGTTCTTGCATGCCCAACGGCGTTGATCTTGCTTGATCTGCGGTTCGATTTATCTGCAGCGCATGAATTTATCTTGCCATACATCCCTCCTTTCCCTATACATGCAGCTAGGTGTGTTGCACTGTAGATTCTTCAGATGCAGATTTTGCTTTGTTTTTCATCAGCGATGGTTCATCTTCTGTAGCCGTAGCTGACATCTTCGATCTCTTCTTTCCCGGACTATCGAATTTCGGTCGTCAACGCAAAATAGTCTCAGAGCTCCGCGAAACGCTTCTCCAATAATGGGTTTCTTTCTCGACACCTCCTGCCTTTCCCTTGTGCTGCTCCTCTTGTGTCAACTGCCGATTTCCGTGGGTCTAACAACTTTGACAGCGCCCATTGGCAACAGGTATACATCCCTTTCTCTCTCTTTGCTTCGACTTAATCCAGAGCCAAGTTCAGCTTTATTGTCTCACTCGGGTTTTGGCTTTGCAGCGTTGCCATGACCGCCACCGCAGTCCATGGCAAACAGTTTTATCGCTGTTCTGGGGCCGGCGAGTGGTTGGCTCTATCCAAACGCGCTACTCTGAGGGATGTACAAAATCATAGCCTGGTGATAGGAAGCTACACTCTTAGTACTTACGCGCGAAGTAATTATGCTGGGATGTGGAGTCTTCTGAATAGCGATGCCGATCGTGCCGAATCAGGATATTCGAAGAGTTTGGTTGCTGGTAAGCCTTTACGTAACAATTGTTTTCTACATTCTTCGCGTTGCAGAATTCCTCTCATCAGTTTCGTTGATTTTGGGCCGAACAATACTTAGGTAAGCAAATAGCTTCCGTTCAGAATGGTAGTAGCAATCTTCCAGATTTCCTCGCCCAGGCAAGTCTTCATCAGTTCGCCGGCACTGCTGCTCGAATCGCCTACATCGCCCAACTCAACACAACGGGAGGTGGAATGGCCCAAAATCGCCAGTGCGAGCGGGAGAATAGCACGATGAGCGTCCCATTTCAAGCAACCTACGTGTTTTGGATGCAAGACATGGTGCCTCCAAGCGTGCCAAATTCAATGGCTGTCCCAAATCAACGACTGGTTGAAGGATTCTTCAGTGAGGGAACGATCAGGTACGTTTACAATAGAAAGAACTGGATGGAAAAGGGCCTGAGTGCGAGGTTGTTCGACATTCCGGGAGGAGTTTTAGTTGGGAACTACAGTTCGATGAAATCAGCAGGCAATTTATCAGGAGGAGCATTGAATTGCTTGTTGATTTACGATCCCAACGGATTTGCGGTTTGCGGGAAGCAAGCAACCCATCCAGTGGCGGTGACGCAGGGCGATCTCCCCTGGTCGTTGATGGCCATTACCAACAGCACAGGGAACACGTAAGTTTTCGTTCTTCTGATGATCTCCAAGCGAAATTATAGCCTCTCAACTCTGGATCTATGCCTACCGGATCTAAAAACGGCGAAAAGATAAGACGATCAGGGTAATGGTTTGCTGGCATTCTTCGATCGACTGACTACCTCTTGAGGATGACCAGAAAGCCAACTATAGTTCTCCTCTTCTTCCTTCCTCTTTGGATCTCCATAACTGCACCTCTCTTTCTTTTTCAGAGGATAGTGTCAGCGTAACGGTTTGTTGATATTATAGAATCGAATCGCGTGCTCTAAGTTCTTGCTCCCTCATTACCGGATATCTCTCTAGCGCGCGAGCGCGCTCTCTCTCTTTCTCACGTTCTCTTACAGTTGGCTAAGCACTCCAAAGCAATATAGGAGGAGCCTGCAAGGCATATTAAAACGTTAGGCTGTGATAGACATGGGAAGGTGTAAATTATTTGCGTTCTCTTACAATTGGCTAAGGATTCCGAAGGATTTCTTTTTTGAGAGATCTGATGCAGCAAGGCGGACAAATGACAATGTGATGGTGTTGTATGAACGTTGTTGCAGGGCGATGCTGGGGCCGTTCACATTCATGCAGATCGTATCGACATGGGGAGGCCTGCCTCCACGATTTTCATCGCCACCCACTAATCATACTGTCCGCCACCAATTAGTTTGGCACTCGCCTTTCACCGCCATTCTGTGGTTGTACACCAACTGAAGTTATGTCTCCTCTTTTTGGGTGATCGAATCTAAATCTCCTCTTTTGGGTGACACCCCTCTCTCTCTCTCTGTCTCTCTCTCACTCACACACACACACACACACACACACACACCCCCCCCGCACACGCACTCGCTCATGCATGCACGCGCGCGTGCGCACACGTGCTCGCTCACGGACACACACACTAACGTCAATCACTCGGAGAGTTCAATTAGTTATAGTACGTATATGTAAGATAGCACACGAGTTCAACTGATGGGTTTATTAGCACTACTTCTATAGAGGTTGTGCTACAGTGTTATATCAACAAAAAGTTAATTGAGTTATGTGTTTCCAATTGTCATATATAGAGATCATCCTACAAAAATTGTCTTTTAATAGCCAACAATGTTTAAAGCAAGTGGCTAAAATGTGTATGTGCCGTTCAAGCTCCAAGGATAACTTAGGGCTTTATCTTAGTCACTCCATATGGAGGCTTTGTTGGCACTTTCAATTTCCCTTTTAATAGCCCAAAAAAATTTTGCTTCCTCATCCAAAAGCACTTGCTTACCACTATACTAGGAGGCAATGCCCATGTGTACTTGTAGACTCTTGTTTTTTTGTGGAGTTAAAAAAGTACAAGGGGTACTTACAACCCTCTTTGTTGAACCCACATAATGTAAGGGGGTTTGATATAGTGTGGCCATTTTTGCACGATCATTAAATAAACACTTTTGAATGTCTATTTTTGCAAGCTCATTTACACATATATTTTTGCCCAAGCTAGGGAGACCTCGGGGGGGTCACTCATCTTATGTAACCCTATCACGTGAGTTCAACAGAAGGATATTTTTAATTTCTAAAATTTATAGAATTTAACTTACATAAGGGAGTATTTAAATTGATTTTAGAAAAAAATTACAGATTTGTATAGAAAAAGGGTACATTTTATTAATGAAAATTATACAGATAAGGGATTTTACAAATAAGCCTTGAACGCACGTGATATAGAGAGTTTATCCATAGTGACTCCCCAAGAGGGAGACTCTGGGATGATGGCACGATTTTTTAATGAGATCCTCCAAATACACTACATTGTCAATGAAGATCGGGTTAGTAGTCTTAGATGGTTAATAAGTGGCCCTTTCTTTTATTAATGAAGTGTTTAAAGGTTCAATATTTAGGATTTAAGGTTCATGTGTGTCTTTATTAAATGTATGATATCTATCTTTATTAAAAGTTTGCATTTAAATGTATGACAAAGTCTTGACTCCTCCCCTTCCTCTCCCCAACTTATAATGGACCCTTTGCCTTACATTCATTGCCCTCCCCTTTTTCTTTAAGCTCTCTTCTCTATTCACTCTTCTCATCTTTCCATTTTGATAAGTTGTTTGTGTTCTAGCCATAGAAACTTATCATAATGCTTTTGATTTCCAGTCACAAAACTAAGTCTCAAACCAATTTTGCATCTCAGGAAGGTCACTATGTATAAACCCTCTATATCACGTGCATTCAAGGCCTATATTTAAAATCCCTTATCTGTAAATTTTTTCATTGATAAAATGTACCCCTTTTCTATACAAATCTGTAAATTTTTTCCAAAACTATTTTAAATAGTCCCTTATGTATATTTATTTCTGTAAATTTTAGAAATAAAAAATATCCTTCCGTTGAACTCACGTGATAGTGTTACATATGATGAGTGACCCCCCCGAGTTTTGCATGCAAAACACTCGTGATGCTTTTCAAATAAGGGAAAAAGCATCCACATCAAGCAATAAAATTGACATGAAAGAAAAAATAAGTCTTAGGATGAGCCTCCATCCCACCATCATGATATACCATTGTATGATACTTCATATCTTATACTTAGCAATGATCAATCATTGTGGCAAGGGGACTTAATTGTGTAGGTGACTCCTACTCCATGAAAGTAAGAGAGCTCCACCATGTGGCCTTTAGAGGAAAGTAAGAAGAAATGAATATGTACATTAAGTATGGAGACCTAGAGGTTTGAGGGTCCCCTGCCCTAGACATGTGAAAACAAGGCAAGGGATTATGGTGGTGGTGGCATTCACAAGGGAGGTAATTGCGCATGGCGAGAACATAAAGTAGAGCCCCCTCCATAATTGCAATTACACAAATTGTGGATAAGGCGACACAACCATAGAGCACCCTTGAGGAAAAAATGTAGTTTGGATCAAAAAAATAAAAAATAAAATGTAATGATTCATGCCTTATTAGAGCATGTACAAGGAGATTTTGAATGCAACATTTTAATGGCAATGTTATCATAGAGTGGCACATCTAGCAAGGGAAGTCAAGGACAAGCATAGAATACGAAGTACCTATGATAGAGGAATAAGAAGGCTCAAGGTGTAGAACATGGAAGGCCCTTCGCTAAGAAGTCTCAAGGAACAAGTGCAAAACTTAGATGACATTGTGATAGCTTGACAAGCCCATATGCACTTATATTACTATGATTGTTAGTAAAATAAGTTTGCTAAGGATAGAGGATCCCCAGGGACCATCTAAGAGGAACTCCTTTAGAATCATTGCAACTTAGTCCTCTGGAGGACGAAGCAAATAGTTACATGGCAAAAAAGAAGCACAAGGAGGGAACAAGCAAAGGCATAGAGCTACCAAAAAAAGACAAGAAATTTGAGTACATTGAAGACCAATATGTAAAATGAGGAATTACAGACTCAAGTCCAAAAATGGAGGATCATGAAAAGGGCATCAAACAAGAGCCTAAGGGAATACTCAAATGGCATGACCATAAACAAATTAAAGCATGTGAAGCTATAGGTGTGAAAACGATGATGATTCATTCAATCTCCTTCAAAATTTCTATGAAGTTTGGACTCCTAAAGCCTACACATTTAAAAGAAGACTACATGAACTTTTTGCTATGTATGCTCCATAAAGTAGCAGAATAATAGTCCAACCGATATCCAATGGGGTACTTGAAAAACTAGGAACAAAGGAAGGATACCTTTCTTAAGAGCAAGAGTGGAGTGATTTTTGTGTTCTCTATTATCATACATGGTAATCCATATAGGATCCACCCATATTACAAAAAAGAAAGATTTTGTAATTTGAACTAGGCCTTGAATAGCTTGCAGTTTGAACTTATTAGTAGCCTTATTGAGTCTATGACGTGATTTCAAATATGAGAGAACCTAAAACTTTTAAAATTTGAACGAGCAAATTTCAAGAACGTATAATTCGTTGTAACCAAGGGTCTGAAAATCATAACATAGTTAACTCAATGTTCATAACCTAGGTAACTCATTCTTCTTGGATAAAATTCTCAATAGTTGCAAAAGTAATTTCTTTAAGTAAATTTTTTTTTTCTAGGGATTATTTTTTCAAGTTGGTTTGGTCAAGAAGTGAAACTTTAATATTTGTGTTTGAAGTTTATATGCCCTAATAAAAATAAACTTTGAAACGTTCATGACGATTAGAAGCGTTTTTGCTTTTTTTTTTAAAATTTCACCAAGTTCTACATATTTTTTATTCAAAATTTGAAAGAAGTTTCTACAATTATCCTTATACTTATCTTGTCAATATATTGACATTAAAAAATCTATCAAGATAAACTCTTTCTAGCATTTCTCATTACTAGGAGTAGTACTATAATCTGGTAGACAAGGAGTGTGGAACTTCATGAAAATAGCATGAACAAGAGGTGTGGGGTGACAACAAGGGAGAGGTGGGTCAACATTTGCTTGGGTGTAGCCAATCGTGGAACTATTTTTGGGGCCATTTTGGAGCTGTGACGCAACATGATCCTGGGTGAGATTTTGAATTTTGAGCGGACCCGCACTCTTGCTGAATTTTTTTTCAACATCGTGATGCCACATTGGCGTAATAATGAGATGCAGTCTATTTATTTTGAACACCGTAGATCTTGTCACATGATAGCTCTACCTTGCTTCGCATAGCATAGCCTTTGGCCTAATGACTTGTAATCGCATAACCTTTTGCCGTAGCTTTGCTACCTGTCATTGGGCAGTGCAGCCATGCAGATCATGAAAATTCAAGGTTGGCTTGGAAAGACCACCATGCTAGTTCTTGGTGTAATAATGAGATGCAATCTATCATTTTGAACACCACCTCACATCGCAATCTCTAGCCTGACTAGTCATCACCCAACCTTTTATAGTAGCTTTGCCACCTGTCACCGGGCAACACGCCCATGCAGATCAATAAAATTTAAGGTTGCGACCACTGCGCTAGTTCTTGGAGTTATGGAGTTACCTTTTTAAATTATTACAGATGGAGATCTATGAAACATTGTTAACACAATAGAAAAGGGAGGCCAATGACACGATCCATTTTCAAGTGCCATATCGACATGCAATAGATGTCTAGTAGCATCCTGGATATTATATAATGCATGTCGATATGGCCCTTGCCCCTAGAGGGGTCTCCTCAAGGGCCATATTGTCAATTGCATTTTTTGAACGTTTAATTGTAGTTTTCTAGATGTATCTCCATGCGACCACCATGGTGGGTTGTTGAAGCTATTTTAATGCTATTTTGGTCCTAAACCAAGGAAAATGTAGTCCTACTCTATTGATATTTTAGTCCTTGTTATAATAAATCCTAAATGAGGGCAAAAGTATTCCGAGGCACCATGGTGACTGAAGGCTTGGTTGTTATATAAAATCTAACAACAATTTATATTGACCTAGCTCTGGTAGACCTGTGCAAAATATGCTTACCACCAGGTGCTCTCAAAACATCCCTTGTCTTCCTTACTCTAGGTGTAACAATAGAAGGAATACCCAACTCATCATCAAGGCTCTGTTCTGAGCCACTGGATTCACCATCCATATAAGAGTGACCTGCATTCACATCAACCATGGGTTGATCTACTTTCTCTTTTCCTTTTCTTGATACTTGCATACCACTATCTGCATTGCTTTGAGGAAGATCCTCCTGCCTATCCATGGCGAAGTATGTGAACTAGTGCTAGAGGACACTACAGGTCCACTAATATTTTGTGATTGCTGCTGTGAATTCTGTGCAGCATTACCATTATGTTCATCTACATCATTAATCACATTTATTGGTTTATACCAGCTACTCATCTCATCAAAAACAACATCTCTGCTCAGTGTAAACTTACAAGTAGAAGGGTTATAGCATCTATTACCTTTCTGCTGCAAAGAATAACCAATAAAGATGTACTTCTCAACTTTTGAATCCAACTTGGATCTTAGCTCATCTGGCACATGAACATAGGCAATGCAACCAAAAAATTTCATATGAGAAATATCTGGTTTCCTACCAGTATACCTCTCCTCCGGCATCATGCCATGTATTGTTGTAGTGGGAGTCCTGTTCATTATGTAGACTGCTGTACCAACTGCTTCAGCCCAATAATAATTTGGCAGGTCTTTTTTGCTGAGCATGGCACGAGATACCTCTCCAATATGCCTGTTTTTCTTTTCTGCAAGTCCATTTTGGTGTGGGGTATGATTGCATGAATATTGCTGCTTTATGCCATGCTCCTGCAGGAAACTTGTTAACTCATTTGAGAGGTACTCTCCCCCTCCATCTGACCTTAGGCATTTTATTTGCAGGCCCGTTTCTTTTTCAACCATAGCTTTAAAA
Organism: Dipteris shenzhenensis; assembly: GCF_047967505.1. Taxonomy (NCBI): domain Eukaryota; kingdom Viridiplantae; phylum Streptophyta; class Polypodiopsida; order Gleicheniales; family Dipteridaceae; genus Dipteris; species Dipteris shenzhenensis. Next base: position 37,338,399 of record NC_141598.1, on the reverse strand, counting down.
GCTTTGAAATGCCCAAACACTTCACTTTTCTTTTTCATAAAATACACCCAAATTTTTATGCTGTAGTCATCAATAAAAGTGACAAAATAATGACAACCTCCAATAGATGCAGCTTTAGTTGTCCACACATAAGAGTGGATTAATTCCAATGGCCTCTTACTCTCTTGAACATGTCTAGGAAATGGTTTCCTTGCCTGTTTTCCAAATTGACAGGTCTCACATACCTTATGCAGTTTTACAACCTTGAACTTAGGCAATCCTGCAACAATATTTGGGCCTGCATTAAGTTAAGTCACTGTACATTAGCATGACCAATGTGTTTATGCCAGATATCAATATCTGCAACTACACCGGTCCCATGTGCAAACATTGCTGCACTCAATTCAGGCATGTCCACATCCAACGTAAACATCCTGCCCTTCTTCTTCCCTTTTGCTATCAAGCGACCTTTATTTTTCATATCCTCAACAAAGTATCCATGAGGATTAAATCTAACCTGCAAGCCCTGCTCAACCATTTGACCAACAAAAACTAGGTTCTTGGTGATATTTGGGACATGGAATACATCAGATAGGTATTTCTTTTTCCCATCCTACATAGACAAAGGAATTTTACCAATCTGCACAATAGGATGTGTAGTATCATCAGCAGTCTCCACAAATCCTGGTCTTTTCATTTTCCTTGCATCCTGCATCCATTCAGCTTGACCTGTCATGTGGTTTGACATACCTGAGTCAACATACCACACATCATTGCTTTCTTCTGCACTTGTCACAGAATTGGTCATGTGCTGCACCATAAACAAATGCTCATTTCTGTCATCACCCTGTCTACTAGAGGATGCATAATTGCCTTGCTGCAATTTTCCAGTCATGATGTCATTCTGCTTTTTATAGCAGTCTTTAACCATATGACCCATTTTACCAAAGTAGTAGAATTCAACATTGTTGTTTGCATTTTGGCCTCTCTGCCATCCACCATGACCTCTTTGGCTCCCCCTGCCTCTAAAGTTACCACGTCCTCCTCCATAGGACTGGTTTTCTTGAATTTGCTACACATTCTGATTTCTGCCATGGCCTCCAAATCGGCCTGCTCTACCTCTTCTAGCATTTGAGTAGAAGACAATTTCTTTTGAAGTTTCTCCTAAAGAAGATGCACCACCATTTCTCTGCTCTTCAAAAATTAGAAGAGCAATCAACTCCTCAAAATTTGGAAAATTCTCATGGATGGCAATGGATGCCTGGAATTGTGCATAATCCTTTCCTAGACCATTCAAGGTCACACAAACTAAATCATCATCTTCCACTGGTGACCCAATAGAAGCAAGTGCATCTGTAATCTTCCTGACCTTCATGTGGTAGTCATTGATGCTCATATTTTCTCTCTACACATTATGCAACTCCTGCTTGAGCTGCATTTTCCTGGCTTGCGTATTTGTGCTATACATTTTTGTCAAAGTATCGCATGCCTCCTTCGGCGTGCTTGCATCCTGAATATGCACAATCATAGAATCTGAAATACGGATAGACAGCCAGTACATAACTTTTCTGGCTCTCTCATGCCAACCTTTAAATGCATGCAACTCCTGTTGATTGGAAACATTAGGAATAACTGGTTCTTGTTTAGCTCCAGTAATGAACTCCCAATAGCCTTTTCCCTTAAGGAAATTCATCATTCTAAACTTCCATGCTTGGAAGTTGTTCATCTGCAAAACTGACGAGAGTGGTATTTGACCACATAGTCGCTTCCTAGTGACGATTTTGCATCAACAGGCAATAAGAATGATTCTGTCACTCCCAATATCTCTGTGCACAAGCATACAATGCAATTTTTGTGGCAACTTTTCACCGACTTGTAGAAAAGTGGTCGCACAACAAAAACAAGGCGCTTTTCTGAGTGCCTGCGGAAAACTTCCACCACTAAAACAAGCCCCGAAATGGCCTCTCGCCACACTGTGAAGGGCGTCCCAATCTGAGACAGTGCACACTTGCACTTTTCGGGCATGCTACCTGTAGAGATTTGCTCCCAAACTTGGAAAAGGAAAGCAACACTGATCCTGTTACCTAGACACCACGAACTTGGTTTGCTTTCTTGAGCTCCTTACCAGAATCGAGCTCTAATACCATGTGAAGAGAGTGGGAGAGAAGGAAGGAGTCTCACTTGCAACTTTCTCACATACACAATGGGGGAATATACACAAAGGTGGAGGCTGAAAACAGTTTTCCTCTTCTTAGTTGTGAAAGCCAAAAGAACTCTCTTAGTACAAAAGAATAGGTGAACCCTATATGTGGGTCTCAAACCAAACTCATCTAACTAAGGTGGCATGCTAACTAAGCCACTAACTAGAGTACATAAAGATAGCTATCATCTATCTATTATTCATGGGTAGTGTACCAAACGCATCTAAAGCTAACAAGTTGGTGACATAGATGCACAACGGTCACCCTAGCATATCACGAGTGGAGCTCGATATCTCAACAATCCTTGCTTCCTATCACAATCAGATCATCTACGTACAAAAGTGCAATAGTAATGTCTTCCCCTTGAACTTTGTAGTAGAGAGTATGATCTGCATTGGACTTCATGTATCCCAAATGAGCAAAATACTTGTCAATTCAGCTGTACCAGCTTTTGGGTGCTTGCTTTAAGCTATAGAGACTTTTCTTGAGATGGCAAACCTTATTCTCCTTTCCTGGTTCAACATAACCTACTAGTTGTTGCATGTAGACTTCCTCGTCTAGGTAACCATTGAGAAATGCATTCTTGACATCGAGCTGATACACATTCCATCTGCTGAGTGTCGCTAGTAATATCAAGAACCTTATGGAATCCATCTTTGCTACTGGAGCATAAGTCTCATCATAGTCCTGACCATATTGTTGTGCAAATCCTTTTGCAACTAGTCTGGCTTTGTATCTTTGAATACTTCCATTTGGATTATGCTTCACTTTGTATACCCATTTGTTTGCTATGGCCTTCTTTCTTGGTGGAGGTCACATAATTCCCAAGTATCAATAGAATGTGAATGAATGATTTACAATTTGAGTGTATTTTTTCATTAGAAATAAATCCATGTCTCCCAACTTTCATTACTCATTCTTACACTTTCTTCTGAATGAATATATAATATTCTTTCAATAGAATGTGAATGAATGATTTACCGTTTGAGTGTATTCTTTCAATAGAAATGAATCCATGTCTCTTAATTTTCATTACTCATTCTTACACTTTCTTTTGAATGAATATTCACTACAAGGCATAGGCCATTTTCTGACAGAAATACCGACGCTTTTTACATTAAAAAAAAAATTTTCCACGGGCGCAAAGGTCGCTATAAAAGTCGTTAAAATCGTCAGAAAAGAAGCGTCGCTATAAACTGTCGCTATATAGCGACGCTATTAATCGTCGCTATATAGCGACGATGACAAACGTTGCTATATAGCGACACTGTTAATCGTCGCTATATAGCGACACTGGTAAACGTCGCTATATAGCGACGATTAATAAAAGTAAAAAAAAAAGGGTTAGTGGGGCTAAACAGGGCTTCCTTTTGGCCCTGTTTGAGCCCTGTTTAGCCCCACTAATCCTTTTTTTTTTTTGTAATTACAAAAGAAAGTTTTTTATAATAAAATTTCCCTTGCTTGTAGGGTGATACAAAATTGTTCTTGTGAACGATGAGGAAGAAATGCATATACATATACAACTGTGTTTGTAACAAAATTACCCTGTGAAAGGGCGATACAAAATTGCTCAAACGAGCGGATATACAAAATGCTACTACCACTACTCATCCAAATCTGAATCCGAATCGTCTTGTTGGCCTGTTCCTTGGTCCTCGACACCTACGTCTTCTCCCTCGTCCCCGACACCTGCGTCTTCTCCCTCGTCCTCGGCACCTGCATCCGATCCTTGCCCCTGTTGATCGCTCGTCTCCGATGATGGGACGCTTGAGCTTTGACCCTAAGAGTGAACCATATAAATCGAAAATTAGATTGGAACTTAAATTAAAAAGTGAGATTACAAGTATGAGTAAACTTATACCGTGCGAGCAGCCACCTCAGCCCAATCGGCTGTCGCTCCCATTGCCTCTTGCTCAATGAACCACGGCTTTGTTCCTATACGAAATGCGCGCCGCGTCTCTGCATCCGTAGGAAGATGACCCATCGCAGCTTGTTGTGGATCCAATTTACGAGAGTTAGAGTTAGCTAAAGTGCATGTAATATGTAAGTAAAACAAATAGAACAATACATTAAATGGGAAGAAGTAGACTTACCACGGTTGCCTCGAACGCATACCGTCCACCTGCACCAAAGTGCGAAGTACCTACGACGTCCAGCCGTCTCTTCGTAGCCCTCCTCTGACCCTCGAACATTTTGGGATGGTCCCTATGTTGCTTCTTGAAGTACTTCCAATCAGCTTTGTCTGCCCAGCTGGGTTTAGCCAACCCCTTTGTAATGGAAGTACGCAAGGTTGATCTGCGATGCTTTAGGACCAAACCCATGCGCTCGAGCATATAATTGTTATTAAACTCCACATTTGGCGGATTAGGGTATCTTTGTTTTAACTCATCGATCACCGCCTGCTTCTTTTGGGCATCTTGATACCACCAATCGATATTTATGCCGCTCTTGAAGTGATGACTCATCAACCTCCTCATGGCAGCCATCACTGCTTTGTCCTTTTTGTCTTCTATTATCTCTCCGGCAGATGTGATTTGATAGGAGAGATCCCCTGATGAGTAAGGGGGACTGACGGTAGCAGAGTCTGAAGGAGTGGAAGCTGCGCGACCGCTTCCGGATCGAGGAGTAGCAGTGGGAGTAGGAGAGGGAAAGGGACCTGACTGATACTGTGTCTCCGGACCAAGTGGAGACCTAAAGGAGCGTGAGTGTGCTGACTCGTCTACATCTCCTAAGTCAGCACAACATGAGCCGCCCATCCTACTCTTCCTTCCCTTGTGGGAGGCATGCGCAGGTGATGATCCCGCGGTCGAAGGGGCGCGAGGGGATGGCTGGGCTGTACGTCCACCCGTCGGTGTAGGGGAAGGAATTGCGGAGGTCCTCTGAGAGAGCAGAGAGAAGAATCTCGCTGCCTCCTCATCGCTCATCTGCACTACAAACTCGTCGGGAGTCCCGACAAAGCCATGCGTGACTAGCAAAGGAGTTCCCTGAGGGGTAGTCGCAGTGCTACATAGAAGAGGGGTCGCGGACCAGGGGTAGTCACAGTGCTAAGACCGAGAGGAGTCGGACCAGGGGTAGTCCTCGAGGTAGTCGCCTGAGAGGAATCAAAGTCCTCTGGAGCATATAGATCGTGAGCTCTCCTCCTGCGAGGCTGTCCGTACTCGTCGGATGAGTGACGTGATCCCATGTCTAACATAGACACAAACACGAAAACAGAAAACAAAAAACAAACATGAGCATTCTCATAGGCATAGGCATAGGCAAGAAGAAAGAAGAGGGAAAGGAAAGAAGAGGGAAAGGAAAGAGGGAAAGAAGAGGGAAAGATAAGAGGGAAAGAAGATGTAAAGGAAAGAAAAGAATGAGAATGAGGAAATAGAGAATGAGAGAAGGGGGAAATAGAGAAGAGGAAAGAGATGAGGGAAAATAGAGAAGGAGAGAAGGGGGAAATGAGAGAAGGGGGAAATAGAGTGGGAAATAGAGAATGAGCTTATGCTTCTCTCATTCTCTATTTCCGCATAAGCTCACGCATAAGCATGAGCTTATGCTTAAGCATAGGCATCGGAAATAGAGAAGGAGCTTATGCATAAAATAGAGAATGAGATTCCGCATGCTTATGCTCATGCGGAAAAAGAGAAGGAGCTTATGCAGAAAAAGAGAAGGAGAGAAGCTTATGCGGAAACTCATTCTCTATTTCCGCATAAGCTCCTTCTCTTTTTCCGCATGAGCTTATGCTTATGCTCATGGGTGAGCATGAGCTTCTCTCATTCTCTATTTCCGCATATGCTCACGCAAAAGCTTATTTCATTCTCTATTTCCGCATAAGCTTCTCTCGTTCTCTATTTCCGCATAAGCTTCTCTCATTCTCTATTTCCGCATAAGCTTCTCTCATTCTCTATTTCCGCATAAGCTTCTTATGCAGAAAAAGAGAAGGAGCTTATGCGAAAATAGAGAAGGAGCTTATGCATAAAAAGAGAAGGAGGAGCTTATGCGGAAAAAGAGAAGGAGCTTATGCATAAAAAGAGAAGGAGCTTATGCGGAAATAGAGAATGAGAGAAGCATAAGCTTCTCTCATTCTCTATTTCTGCATAAGCTTATGCGGAAACTTAAGCATAAGCTCATGCTCATGCATGAGCATAAGCATGGCATAAAAAGAGAAAGAGGAGCTTATGCGGAAAAAGAGAAGGAGCTTATGCGGAAAAAGAGAATGAGAGAAGCTTATGCGGAAAAAGAGAATGCATAAGCATAAGCTCTTTCTCTTTTTCCGCATAAGCTCCTTCTCTTTTTTCGCATGAGCATAAGCTCCTTCTCTTTTTCCGCATGAGCATAAGCATGAGCTTATGTTTATGCTTATGCTTAAATGAGCATAAGCTCATGCTTATGCTCATGCGGAAAAAGAGAAGGAGCTTATGCGGAAAAAGAGAATGAGAGAAGCATAAGCTTCTCTCATTGTCTATTTCCGCATAAGCTTATGCGGAAACTTAAGCATAAGCTCATGCTCATGCATGAGCTTATGCTTATGCTTATGCTTATGCTTATGCTTATGCTTATGCTTAAGCATAAGCTCATGCTTATGCTCATGCGGAAAAAGAGAAGGACACCACACAAACAATCAATCAATAAATCAAACAAACACACAACAACATACAACCACATAGTCGCCATTCTATAGTAGACCTACCACAAACGTATAACTTTCTAAACAAAGCAACAAGACATATACCGCCACATCTGCACTACTAGTGACCAAATACAACTACTTGGTAAGAACGGCGCAAACGATAGAGGCAAGAGATAATGCACTGCCACCATAAAGGCCGGTTACATAGATCCTATGTAAGGTAAGGTGAGTATTGTACATAACACCGTATAGTGGAGAAGCTTAGTGTACATGGAGGGACAGACTACCATCACGACAACTTATATTAATAGGAGGCGAACCTGCATGACAGAGGTGAGAGAGCCTATAGTAGCCGAATAGTTCGTAGGTTCAGGTCAAGCATTCCGCAAGCTAGACCAAGAGCTTGGACCATATGGAGAAGATCCTAAAATGACTACGTAGAGTGACTACGGGCAATGACCAGGGAGAATAACGTAGGAGTTGACGAAAATAAAAGCAAGAGAGTAGTGAAAAAGAAAGGGAGTAGGAGAGTAGGGAGGGAGGAGCAGTAGTGCAGTGGCTAGCATAGGCGATTAATCTGACCTAGGAAGTCGCCATGGAGGAGAGCTAGACAGTAAGGGGTTACGGGTAGAATAGATGGGCATATAGAGAGTTTAAGGCTAGAGTAGAGGAGGTCGTGTAGGGATATACAGTGAGGATAGTTAAATAGGGAGAGGATAGCATCATTATAAGCTTATACGGACAAATTATATACATAGTAGTAATAGTAGAGAAGGAGACATACCATCTTAAACTAATAAGCCATTGGGTTCCATAGAGCTAGCAGATTGTGGCAAGGTGTGCTGTACTAGAGTTAGTTAAAGAGGTGTTGGTTTCAGCTCGGCTTGTCAAAAGCTGTGCGGTCGATGATTACGGTGTGCACTGTAGGAAAGGCACATAATAATGATAGAGACAAGAAAACCATGACAACAGATTGCAACTATGCAAATAGAGACTACATAGGATTCGGATGAGATCCAGGAGAGAAGAAATAGGAAGAATTGTGATCGTCAATTCTAGGGATAATTCCTGGATAAGGCACCTGACTCGGGCGAAGTTTGTCTGAATCAAGGTAAAAGATATCAGTGCAAGTCAATGGAGATCTAGCATGTTGTTACGTGAGCCAAAGTGATAAATAATAATGTCACGATTGAGCGATAAATAGAACCTAGTGCATATAACTACTATGTAGTCCTGTAGCGTTGCACCAAGAGACCCATAGCATTATAGAGATGCACGATGAGAACTAAGAGTGTAGAAGGAGCCAACACACAAAATAGCTGGAAGGAGTGAGAATAGCTAGAAGGTAAGTTGACGATCACATAGTACGGCAAGGGAATGAAGAAAATGCAAGGGAGATAAGTAGCAAGAAAACTAGTATGGGGATACCCCATCAACCTGGGATCCTAAAGACACCATCGAGCCTAGAAGAAGAGTACTCGCAAGGGCATGAAGGATTAGGTGCCATTCTAGCCTGTAGAGCCATGTAGAGGAAAGGGTAGTATATATAGATTGAGGGGAAAGAAACATTACCAAGAAATCTACCATACTTGAATGTGGGTGATGGCATGAGGAAGGTGAGGGAAGGTTTATTTGTTTAGGGTTTACATGGATGGCTTTAGTAGTTTAGTGTAGTTAGGGGGTTTAGGGTTTTGTTTAGTTGAGTTTTTTAGGGTTTTTTTAAAAAGCAAAAAAGTGTAGTCAATTAGCGAAATTTAATTCAATAAACCAACATCTACTAAATTAAATTAGAAAAGGCCGCCACTAGCACTACCAGGTATAGGCCATTTTTCGACACAAATATCGACCTTTTTTACACTAAAAAGTTTTTTTTTAAAGGGCAAAAATGTCGATATTTACGTCGTTATTAGCATCAAAAAATGTGCATCGGTATATAATCGTCAGTATATACCAACGCTAGTAAATATCGATATATATTGACACTGGTAAAGGGTTGTTATATACCGACCTTTAATAGAACAGACACAAAAAATTAGTGGGGCAAAACAAGGCTTGCTGTGGCCCCATTTTTCCCCACTAATGTTTCTTTTCTTGCATTACAAAAGAATGTTTACGATCAAACAGGCGAGATAAAACTCTCAAACCTTGTTTGTTACAAAATTTACCTTGCAAAAAGGGTGATACAAAATCCCTCAAACGAGCCGACCGACAAAAGAATATACATGCCAAAGTATATACGACCTTGTTTTTTGTTACAAAATTTCCCTTTCGAAAAGGGTGATACAAAATCGGTCAAATGAGCCGACAAAAATAAAAGCATATACATGCCAAAGTATATACAAATTACTACTAATACTACTACTACTACTCATCTGACTCGTCGTCATCGTCGCGTCATCGTGACCTCCACCTGATCCTTGGCCCTCATCGACCTCTAAGCCAAATCCCCTGAGAACTGCCTCCTCATCATCACCGCTCGCCTCCGCTGATGGGATGTTTGAGCTTGCACCCTAAGAGTGAAACCATTTTAATTAAAATTAGATTGGAACTTAAAGAATAAAACAATTTTAAAAGTAAGGTTACAAGTTGGAGTAGCCTTATATCGAGTGAGAAGTCACCGCAGCCCAATCGACTGCCACTCCTTGTGCCTCTATCTCAATAAAACACTTCTTCACTCGTATGTGGAATGCGCAGTTCGTCTCTTCATTCGTGGGATGGCAGACAAATCATAGATTGCTATGGAGCCAAATTACGAGAGTTAGATAAAGTGCATGCAATATGTAATAAAACGAATAGAACAATAAATTAAATGAGAAGTAGACCTACCACCCATGCCTCGAATGCGGCCCGTTCGCCACCACTGCCGAGGTACGAAGCACCTACGGTGTCCAGCCGTCTCCTTGCAGCCCTCCGTTGATTATCAAACTTTGTGGACATGTCCCTCAGCTCCTTCTTCAAAAACTTCCAGTCACCTTTATCCACCTGGTTGGGTTTAGGCTTCTTCGCCACAATGGCATCTCGCAACTCCGACCTGCGATGCTTCAACATAGCACACATGCGCTCTCACATGTATGAGTCATCAAACTCCCACCGAGGGGGGTTAGGGAATTGTCTTCTCAATTTCTCAATGATTGTCTTCTTCTTTTCTTCATCCTGGTTCCACGAGTCAAGTGTTATGCCGTTCTTGAAATGGTGGCTCATCAACCGCCTCATGGCAGCCAGCACTTGACTACCCTTTTTATTTTCTATGATCTCTTTACCCATAGTGATCTCATAGTAAAGGTCCTTGGGGGGGAGTGGCAGTAGTAGAGCTATAGCGAGGGGTGGTACTGCAAGCGCTTAAGGAGTGAGTAGTAGTAGAGGGAGTCGGCTCTGGGGTTCCTTTGCCTTTCACTGGAGAGGGCAAGGGACCTTACTGGTACTGGGTCTCATGACAAAGTGGAGACATGTAGGGATGTGAGTGTGCTGACTCGTCTACATCCCTCGAGCCACCACAGTAACCTCGACCCTTACTACTCTTCCCGGACCTACGATGAGTACACCCAAGTGATGACCCCTCAGTCAAAGGGGCTATAGGGGATAGCTATCGAGCAGGTCCAGCCGTCTCGATGGCCCTGATCTACCCCCAAGGGGTGTAGGAGAGGGAATAGTTGAGGTCCTCTGGGATAGTAGAGAGAAGAATCTTGCTGCATCTACATTGCTCATGGATGCAAAAAACTCATTGAGACTCCCGACGAAGCCATGGGCTACTAGCAAAGGAGTTCCTCGAGGGGTAGTCACAGTGCTGGGCCTGAGAGGAGTCGAGTAGTCACAAGGGTATGCCCCTGAGGAGTCGGCTTAGTGGAATCAATGTCCTCTAGAGAGTACGGATCATAGCATCTCCTCCTACGAGGCATTTCGTACTCTCTGGACGTGTGACATTATGCCATGTCTAATTTGGGGAGATTGGACAAACACAGACACAAACACGAAAACAAAAACAAACACAAGAGTGGCTAAGAACCGGAAAGACAATTTATTACTTGAAACTCAAATTCAATTTACTAAAACTATGAAAATACAATTATTTACTTAAGACAATTATAGAAAAGAGAGGAAAAGAGAAGAAAAGAGAGGAAAAGAGAGAATGAAAAAGAGGAGGAAAAGAGAGGAAAAGAGAAGGAAAAAGAGAAGGAAAGAGAGGAAAAAAGAGGAAAGGAGAGAATGAAACAGAGAAGGAAAAGAGAGAAGGAAAGAGGGGAAAAGAGAGGAGAACTACATCACATGTACACGTGATGTCCGAGTCTGAGACCGTGGTGCAAGAGTTGCAATCAACATGGCTGTACGAGGGTGCTGGGATGTCAAAACTACGGGCTTGTCTCTCAATCTTGAATCTGCAAGAAAAGTATGGGTGCTTCAATACAAGTGTCTTGTCCTTAATGAGGTTAGCGCATAATTAAACTAAATTTGAATTTTGATTGTTTTGATGAGAATCATTATAGTTTCTCATTATTGGAAGCATATATATTTTGGATTGCGATAGGTTGCTCCAGAAGATGTCGCTTGCACCAAATACCATGCCCACATCAAGAGATGAAGCGAAGAAGATGCTGACAATGGTGGGTATGGATTATGATACCATTCATGCTTATCGTAAGGATTGTATTCTCTTTTGTTGTGAGCATGGAGATTTGGTTAATTGTTCGAATGACTTGCAGCATGCGCAGAGCCCAGTAAAGGTCTTGAGACACTTTCCCATCATTGCTAGAATACAACACATGTTCCGATGCAAATCGATAGTGGAGTTGATGACTTGGCATGATACACATCGATCCACTGATGACACATTGAGGATTTCTGTAAATTGTGCTGCTTGGAAGCACATAGAATATCAGTGGCTAGACTTTGTGAGGGAGCCACACAACTTACATCTTGGGCTCACCATGGACAAAATGAACCCTTTCGGGTTATGCTTGACATCTTGGTCGACATGGCCTATAGTCTTGATGAATTCCAATATCCCACCATGGCTAACAATAAACAAGGGACACATCGTGCTTGCACTGCTTGTGCCAAGGAAGTATAAGGCCAAAAATATGGACGTGTACATGGCACCTTTGATAGAGGAGTTACAGATCTTATGGAGAGGCACAGGGGTCTTTGACATTTTGGTCAGGGGAATCTTGATGTGGACCATGCATGACTACCCAGGATATGGAGAGTGCGTAGGTACGTGGTTGTGTCTTTACATGTATAATGATACTTTTATGACTCTCTTTCTAGTGCATGTCTTATACTAACACATTCATGCATGCATGCAAGACTTGCAATAAGTGGGTACCATGCTTGTCATGTTTGTGGGAAGCATTTGAGTGCGCTTGCATGACACTCCAAACATATGAGAAAAATGTTTTATGAAGGTCATGCTCGATACCTTTCGCTGGACCATCTTGCGCGTGAAGGCCAGCTTGATCCACCACCACCATCTTTGAAGACAAGTGACTGGATTCAAGCTTGGAGGGAGAATGGAGAGGAGCCTCCTCCTAGTATGAAGAGGCTATCCATCTTTCACGAGCTTTCTTATTAGGGTCAGTTATTACAAATCAATCATCTCTTGGATCCCATGCATATCTTTAAGAATTTGGGGGCTACTATTTGGGCACACTTGTTGGTGACAAAGGCTTGAGAGGAGTGCGAGAAGACTTGCGTGCTATGGATAGGATGCCTCATTTGTGGCACCAAGTGCGTGGTAGTAAAGTTGTCCTCCTGAAAGCAACATGGATCCTCTCCAAGAGAGAGGAGGCAACAGTCAAGGCGGACATTGCCTCTTTTCGAACATTGATAGGGTATGTGCCTTTCTTGAAAGGAGCATTTTCAAAGGACAATAAGCTTAGTGGGCTCAAGTCCCATGATTGGCACAAGCTCTTACAGGTATTCTAAGATGTAGGACTAGTGTACCGATAATCGTGATGCATTATATTAGTGTAATTATGATTATGTTATATTATTGACATGACTTCTTTGTTGCTTGGATAGTTCATCCTCTCGATTACAGTGAAAGGATGCTTACAAGAAGATGTTAGAAACACTATATTCAAGATCAATGGTATTGTGTTGTACACTTACTATCAACTCACATTGATTACATTTTCTTCAATTTAAGTTGAATCATTTGTAGAAAGATTATGAATCTTACATGGGCATGTGAAATAGGTGGATATCTCAAAAAGAGATCTCCATATTGAGCATCGAGAAGGCTAGGGTGGACTCCATCAAATCCATGTGCTTGCTTGAGAAGCACTTTCCCTCGAGCATTATGACAACTCAAGTGCACTTACTTGTGCACATAGTTGGTACCGTTCATAGTCGATGGATGTTTTTTCTCGAATGGTTTATGAAAACTTTGAAGGGATTTGTAAGGCAGAGAGCAAGACTAGAAGCAAGCATGGCAGAGGGATGGCTTATGTAAGAGTCATTAGTATTATCACAGAGTTTCTTGCATCCATGGATCCCGATATGTCGCAAGCTTGACATAACAAGGATGATGATCGCATTGTTGGCGAGGTTCCCTAAGGAAAAGGGATTGAAAGAAAGATGAGCAAAGAGCAAATGGAGAAATTCAATAAGTTTTGTATCCTCAATAGCAAGGAGATATAGAAGTGGATTGAGAGATATGAAGCGACCAAAGTAGAAAAGAATGAATGCAAGGATGAGATTCATAGTCATGCATAGGCAAGTGCAACCATATCCATAGGATCTCACCCTTCTCCCCACTCGCATGTCACTTGATTGGCTACAACGGGCTCTACATAAAGCTAAACACAATAAACGAGCGTGAGCGAGAGTTTTCATCTAGATGTATGATGCATGTAAGTTTCTTACTTCTTGACGTAATTAAGTTATTTGTGGCAATATACGCTATAAAATAGATGCATCCTCATTGTTTTAATGATGCTCTTTTGGAGTACAAAAAGTATAGTGCATTATGGTCATATGGATGACATTTTTGCGTGGAACGCATCAATTCAAAGAGAGTCACATATGATTGTGTAGCCATGGCTAACTTCACACAAGATAGCAGAGCAAGTGCTTCGGATACCAATCTTCTCTCCTCGCAGTTGGATTATTGTGGAACCATACACAAAATCTATGAAATTGATTTCAGACGATTTAGCTTTTTCATTCTTAATGTAAAATGGTTTAGAACTATTTACAATGGTCCCTATGCTACAGTGAGGAAAGACAGTAGTGGTTTCTTTGCGATTGACTCCACCAAACTCTGGACCGATGAAAGTGATACTTTTGTTCTTCCCGAGCATTGTGAGTAGCTGCGTACTAATGATTTAATTAATTGAATGCTTTCGTTTTTTAAGATCAATTAGTACATGTTTATATCTACTTAAGCATACATTCATATAATTGATGGCATTTGACACCCATCTTCAATATAGGTGGTTTTTCATCCGAATCATTCTGATCCAAGATGGTGGTATGTGATCCAAGTTGCACCACAAAGAAAATAAATTTTTGAAGATAGTGATGTGGATATGGAGATGCCACTACTAATGCCGGATCCAATTGATCCAGATAGATCTAGCGAAGAAGATGAAGATCACAATATGAGCCAAGAAGAAGATGCACATAATGACATCATATGGGAGGAAGATGGAGTTCACGATATTGAGAAAGAAGATGACGATCAAGAATCATCCGACTTTATTGAAGAAGGAGAATTACAAGATCAAGTCTTAGGTGAACGTACGATGCTAGAGTACGATGATGATATAGGAGATCAACTCTATATAGAGTTGGAGATAGACTTGTTTGATGTACAAGACTTGGATCACGACGAAGCCGTTGATGTAAATGCTCTTAATTGATTTTTTCATCTCAAACTTGGACATGAATATATGAGCTTCAAACTTGATGTATATGCTCTTGTTTTTTTTTTTTTCAAAGGATCAAACATGTATGAAAATTTAAAAATTTTGTCATTGAGAAACACTCTCTGTTAAAGGTCAGCTTAGGGAAAAACACGCTCTGTTAAAGATCAATATAGGAAAGGTCGGCATATACCGACCATTGCACTCTTTGTTACACTTCTGTCAAAGGTCGGTATATACCGACTATCATTCATGTGGCAACACATGGCCATTATGCATCAGGTACATTTGGGCTTGGAGTGAGTACATATGCTAGAGCCTTGTTGAGAAAATGATCATATGAGTAGATGGGCATCAGCATATGGAGCACAACATATGGGATAGTCGGAGTATGGGTATGCGGTATCAAATGAGCATAAGGGCTTGCGCAATGGCATCTAGGCATGGGTATATCGAGTACACTTGATCAGGCATGGGTATATGGAGTTTAGTGCATGTGGCCATGGGAAAGCACAAATTAACTTTTAGAAATTAGAGGCAGAGGTTGATTGCTTAGCCAACACTCCCATAACTAAAGATTGTGTAATTGGAGGCAAAGGTTGATTAGAGGCAGAGGTGGATTGCTTAGCGAACACTCCCATAATTAAAGATTATGTAATTGGAGGCCCCAAAATGGTTTTAGGATAACCATTTTGTGGCCTCCACTGCCAATTTCTACCCCCCCAAACAAAAAGACAATTGTTGGGCCCAAATAATTTTATTTTTCGTGACCCAAAAATGGCGATGGACTCCCCAAAACGGGTGTAGACCCCCCAATTCTAGCATTGGGGGGTTCTATAAACATTTTTGGGCCTCCATTGTTGCCATTTTTTGTCTTTTTCTTAGTTTACTTTTTTTGGGCTCCGAAATGGTAGTGAGGAACCAAAATAAGTTAAGTCTCTTTTTTAGGGTTGGAGTGCCCAGGAAGGTGCAAGAGTGGCAATGGAGGAGCCAAAACATAACCCAAAATGGTTGTAGCCTCTTTACATACATACATACATATAGATAAAGTCTTATCCTAAAAATTGCAAATTTCAAATCGAGCCAAACATTGCTTTCTCATTTTAATTGAAGGACCTGTAGTCATCCATCCTAGAGTGTTGGGTTGAGGATTCTTTTGAATGTGAGGATGGAATGGCTTACCAATCTAAGCTAAAATGAGATCCTGTTGACTCCCAATATGTTGGTCACTAATGATTGTTTGATTGGTTCTCTTACGATGAAGAGAATCTCTCGATTTGGTGGTCCTTGCCACCAAACGTTATGATTTATTACTTATTGGGATGGAGCATTTTACCTCTAATGTCGAACATGTGTGGCAAAATTTTTTTCAAGGCTTCCAATATTTATTGGCTCTCATCTCTGCATACTCCTTAAGTGGAAGCCACTTATTGGAGGTTCTAGGATCTTGATCCTCATTTCTTGAAGTAGTATTTTGGAAAAATTGAAGGAGAGTACTTGGGAAGGCCTCTAGCCTTGTTGGAGGTCTTCCTTCACATCTTGTCTATACCACCAAATACTCTTTATCAAGTGAATCCATGAGAGAAAAGGTCTACCTCTTGCTAACTTCAAGGGAGGAGTCCCCCAACACTTGAGGCTAATTAGCTTTTTAAAGCCTCTTAGAGCCTTCTCTGGACAAATGTTTCAAAGTGGATGTATATTTGGACATAATTTCTCTTAATGATTTCTTGAATCCAAAGAAGTTGGAGCAATGAAGAAAAGCATTCAATATACTTCAAGTCACAATATTTTTTTAAGATTCATGACAAGTTCTCACTAAGAGAGCCACCCATAGAGGCTTCCATGCCCCATCAACACTTGGGACCCATGGTTGAGGCCATGTAGAAGAAATTTCTCTCTCTTGGATACAAAGATAAGTTCGTATATTGATGGAAATTATTTAGCCAAAGTCTTAGTAAATCAATTGCTTTGTATAATGAAAGTCCTATTTTGCATCGATCAAGATCAATAAGGGAGTGACCTCCATGCCCCATCAGTACTTGGGATGCATGGTTGAGGCCAAGTAGAAAAGTCTGTATCTCTTGGATACAAAGACAAGCTCATATATTGATTGAAATTCTTTAGTTGGTATATCAATTTTTATGTATAATGAGAGTTTTTGTTAGTTCCTACCAAACTTTGCTAAGAACAACCTTTTAATAGGAAGTGGGTGGGATTCTATTTGTCTTTTATCATTATGAAGAGCTATTGCATCTTGTGAAGAAGGTCCAACATGTTGTTGCCATTTTTTATTAAAGATAATCATTAAAGGAGAAAGAAAGGGTAGCCTTCTGAGAGCCATCCCTGGTGTGATTTGACTAGACAATTGCTAATAAGTCACTTTCCCCAATTCTTTAGAGTAATTATCCTTCAATCTAGAATTACACCGTATCCTTCAAGGTAGAAGTACATTGCTATAGAGATAGATGTCCATGTTATAAGAAATGTTGCCCTACCTTGAAGTCATTCATTTCAAGTTGCGTGGGACAAAGATCTAGCTTCTTTGCATCCATTTGAACCCTTGAATCGAGGGAAAAGAGTGTTTGATGAAGGGAGGGTTGAAAGAAGATCAAAACAAAATGATTGAAAGGGGAATGAGGAGTTCTGCTCCTGTGATACTAATTATAAGATGCTTCACTCTAAACCCATCACAAACACTGAACTCACATTCAAGCACTCCACCATAGAATGAAAAGAAATTATTGTGCATAAAAGTAGCAAAGCTTCATTCCAAACTAGGGAGAAGGAAAGCATAAGGCCCTTATATACATGGAACCCTAAGAACAAGAGGGCTTCCAAGAGAAAGATATAAGGCCTTTATAAACATGGAACCCTAGGAACAAGAGGGCTTCCAAGAAGGAAAGCATAAGGCCTTTATAAACATGGAACCCTAGAAACAAGAGTGCTTCCAAGAGCAAGATATCAGCAAATTGCCAAGTCCAAAGGAGTATGTTGTAGCTTATACTTTCATCCATATTTGAGCATCCATATAGCACCACCAAAGGCATTGGATTTTTCATAGATGATATGAACAATAGCCAGAAAATTGGGATCAAAGGTGTGGTGTTTGTGGTGGAAAGATTTGTCAATTGCCAAATTGTTCTACTAAGTACATAAAATACACTTCAAGCTAATTTCATCATCTTTGACATTAGACTTACAATGCTTAGGTCTTGTAGGAGCGCAATGATGTAAAAGGGTTCATGGTTTTAAGGATCCAAGCCATATTTTTAATTCCCTCTATCTTCATTGAACAATTGAAGCTCTAATCCCCAACAACCTAGGGGTGATGTCATTTCAAAAATACCAAGACAAAGGCGACTTCTTTTACTCAAGAGTTGGTGCCTAAGTCATGAATGATCATACCTCGGGGGGTTCACCTAACATATATGTAAGTTACCACATGCATTCAAATGAAAGGTTTTTTTTAATTCAAAAATTTAAAGTAAATTTGTAGAAATACATTAACAAAAGGGTTTTTTTAATGCATTTAAAAAAAAAACTGTAAGTTCGTGAAGAAAAAGGGTTAATTTAATTCATAAAGATATTTTAAGAAAGGGGTTTTTAAAACACCCTTTGAATGCACATTATACATAGGTTTAGTAGGTGCACCCCTAGAGGATCATATGAAGATTGAGGCCACATACTTAGTAATGAGCTTGTTCACTCTAAATCCTTTATAAAAAGGTTGAGCCCACATTACTTAATAATGAGCATATTCACTCTAAAGCATTCATAAAAATTCAAAGCGACTCCCAAACACCACACTAGATGGCAAAGCAAGTACTATGTACAAAACCGGCAAACTTCATTCTCCAAAGTAGAGACATGAAAATGTCTAAAAGATAGGCTCCTTCCCTTTACAAAAATGAAATGCTAGGAACAAGGGAGCTTGTATCAGCAAGATATAATGAAAATGTCAATATCGAATCCCAAATCTATAGATGACCTCGGTGATGTTGAAGTATCCCCATATCATGACAAAGTTCATTCAATCTGTCATAGGCACACTCTTGTAATTGTTTCTCAAAATTGCTAGAAAATAAGAATAAGATGTTTGTCATTTTATAGTGCATGAAACTGAGATCTGCCAAATTGCTCCGATGAATATCTAGAATACACTAAAGGGGCATTTTATCAACTATGATATCAATGCTCCAATGATTAGATCTTCCAAAATCATGCCTCTAATATATGGGAATCTGACATGACTTTTGGTTGTAAAGAGCAAGTCCAATGTGGGTTCAATGACCTCCACTGACCATATTGATCCAATGTGGATCAAATGACCTTCACTGACCACATGGGCCATTACAATCTCCACCATGGCTAGAAGAATAATTTATTGTTGATTTCATTCAAACGATAACCTGCCAAGCTTGCAACGTCAAAGGGTCCATGTGGTCCTTGTGTGACATGTCTGAAAAACCTAAGTATTGACGATGGTCATATACACTAGTTGTGGTATATTGTTTAATAACTTATTTGTTTACTTACATAGCATTGGCGAATTGTATATGGATGTCTACTTCATATAGACTATGTAGTACCAATAATATGTGGTACCACTCATATTGGTTGTCTACCCCATGTAGATTATGGAGTACCAATCATGCCAAATGCTTTCCACACCCACCTGACATTATATTTGATCTAGAAACCATAATAGTCTCACACCTATGTAGCCATTTAATTCAGGTCCATATTAATTGTTATTGTTGGTGCACTATTGTGATGCACAATAGGCACAATAAAATTTAAATGGCAATTAATCTCACTAATATGTAGTCAATTAATTGATTCTGAAGGTATCTCATTTATGATGACATTAAATACAAGGCACATTCTGTATCGCTATGTTACTTGTGATTGTATTACTTCAATATAGTTACTGTATGCAAACTAGAGTCATGTGCAATTTAAGAACCATGGATCCTAGCAGGTAAACTTATTTGAAATGCCCCTTGCATGTAAAATCATTTTATGAAATGTTGGAGACTTTTTCCTTAGCCTTTCCAGCTAATTGTCACCTTGCATTTCATCACATTTGGAAGTATTTTGCCTTTCTCTCTCTAGCTCCCTCCTACCTTTGACCTCGTTCACTTTTATGGAACCCTAGAAGACTTTCACTTCACCATATCCCAGTGCATTCCTACTGTCGTGATCATTGCTACTTGCTTTTCACCCTACCCTTTCTAAACTTCTTTCATGGAGAACCTATCCAAATCACTCATGCCAACATGTTGATGCATAATCAATGCCTCCATTTCACACACACAAATGCACATGTACCTGTGTGCATGCATGTACATGTCCATGTGCTTGTGCATGTGCATTTGCATGAGCATGTATCTATATTGAATCTCTTCAGAGACTAATGAATAGAAAGGCTACAAGGGAGAATGTGCTTGGTGGATTTGGAATTTATAGTGAAGGACAAAGTGCAAACACTACCATACAAGAGAAGGGAAGATATTGTGTTCTTGATGTGACAACGATATGATCTCCTATGAGAAGAAGAAAATAGCTCAAGTTATATGGAGTATGTGTACTAGAAGCAAAACAATGACATGAAATTATAGATAAACGTCATTAAATTTTGCAATTGGAGTCCTTTGATAGGTTATTGATCTAGAAGTGAGTTCTCTCCTCATTAAAATGATCAAGCGTGACTACGACTTCAGCCAAAATCCTCTACATGCAAGACTTGGGTCATCCATTGTTTAGCTGTTGATGCTATGTATTTGAAGTATGTTTATCCAAAATGTGATGATGGAACAATCAGGAGTGACCAATGCCTCTACAACATAGATTAAGTATGTAGAAACAAAGGGTCAATCAAGTCTATTGGTCTTAATGGATTGATCAAAACCTCTCTAGGTACCCAAATTTTGATGGAGTGAGGATATAATTTACAAACTAAATGTAGATGATCCCACTGAAGCATGCTACTCGGTATGATCAAGCTTAAACCCAAGCCTAGAAAATGGGTGCAAAAAGAGACAAGCATCTCCCTTGAAACATCTACCATGGAGGTTCCATACACCAACAAACCCTTGACATAAACAAGCAAGTAAGAGAATATGCTAAGACTATACCTTGGTTTGCTACTTAAACCTAAAAATTACTTCAACCAAAGGTTGGAACTAGAATGTCCTAACAATAATAGCCGAATTACATTTCTACCAATCCAAAGTCTCCTTGAGCATGGATGTTTTTAACCAAGGTATGTACTTATATATTAATATAAAATCTTAAAGTTTATTGAGCTAGTTTTCTTAGTTTCACAATATTGATAGAATATAGTAAACTTTTATATACTTTTTTTTGAATTTAAAAGTAAAAGATGTAAATCCTGGCAAAACTTTAAAATTTTTCACATAATGGTTTCAAATCCTAGCAAAGTTTCAAACATTTATTTTTATTAGGGCTTACAAACTTTCAACACCAATATAAAGGTTTCGCTTCTTAACGAAACTAAAATGAAAAAATTATCCATGTGCTCTAGTGGAAACCTAATTTGTCAACTAAGAGTGCTAAAGGTTCCCTAAATGGAATGCTTAGTTCCAACCAGATATGAGTCTAGGAAGGGATACCTACTACCTACATTTTGCAAGATGAAGCTTCCCTCAAGAAGCCCAAAAGCACTCGAACCCCTCGCTTGATTGAGAAGAAAAGAACACCGTGCCAGCCTAAGAGGTGTCAAATATAAAGAGGCGAAGGTGGATGTGATGTAATAACATGAATGATTAGGGCATTATAGACTCTTACAAGTCTTCCTCCTTGCTTTGTACATTCCATTCATATCCAATGAAGTGTTAAAGAACCAGGGTCCTATGCTGTTATATCTATGTTCACATGTGATAAAATCTTGGAGATCTAAAATTATCTGCCTAACTAAATGAACAAACCCACTATCAGAACTTCAAAATAGGCAAGAATCTGTCTTCTATGCGTCTTCATTATCACCTCGCAATAATACAAAGGTTACTTAATCAACCTTGACTAACTTCTACATTACTATAAAGGTTTCAATCTTCATCACAGGTTTTAACTACGCTATAACTTCTCATTGAAATATAATAATTCATACCTTATTAGATTTTCATCCTTTATGCATATAAGATTCATTCTCTTAATAATGGCTTTAACAAACTACTCCTTAAAATACTTTCTTGAATTGATAGACAATTTCTTAGGCTCAAAAGAAAACTCACCATACCTTTCTCATCAAGACCTGATTCCCAAGACCTGATTCCTCTTTGTTGCATTCATTATTTTGTTTGAATTTTACAATTAAAATATAGCCTTCAAGTATTTCATGCCTGTGGTTGTTCTCTAATGACATTAGGTTTCATTTTCCCTACAAGCCATCACAACAGGATCCCCCAATCGATTAAAAACACCTATTAATTAATTGATGCTTGAATTAAATAAAGGGAGGAGGGGCATTAATTATTTTTGCACAGGGGGAGGGGGAGAGCTTGAATTAAAATAAGGGGGAGGGAGGGACGCATTAATGAGGGTGGGACTTGAGATTGGGAAGGGGAAGGGCTTTAAAGAGGAAACGACATCCCAAAGGGGGAGGGGGCGAGAAATGAGGGAGCACTTATAATACTACTACGAGCACTGATAATACTTTACAGCTTAGTGGTACAGCTCACAGGTGGGATAAAAAGGTTTTGGGTTCAAATCTTTTCTTGAACGCTTGGGGAAGCCCCTCTTAAACAATCTATATATAGAATAAATTAAGCCACGGAGAAACATAGGTTAATTAATGCATAAATAAATTAAGCCATAGAGAAACATAGGTTGATTAAGCCTCCGTGGAAAAACATAGACTAGTTAATTAATTGAATTGATAGGAGGTGAAATACATTTTTTTTAAGAAAACAACCCTAATCCTTTGACCAAATTAGAACGAGAATCTAGCTATAGCAACCCGCATATGACCTTATCTATATCTAATCTCTTTCTTTATAGATGGATGTGCATGTAAATCAATTTCTAAATTGCTTTTGAAATTCCACAAGGAAATTGTTTTAGATGACCTAAAATTGAAAGATATGGTGCCTCTTGTATAAGTATAAAAAGTTTTTAGATTGTTGGGAAAAAAAAACTAAAAGGCTATGTACTATATTAACATCATTTTACCCTAAGCACTAACACATTGGGACAAACAATGAATGATAATTTTATTGACCTAAAACCTAAGCACCATAAACTAAGTACTATAACATATAATCAAAGCAAAACATAAAAGAGTGAACATAATAGAAGGTCAATCAAATTGTAATAGTCTACAATAAAGGTATACAAGAGCCTCAAGCATGTACAATATGTGTAGCTATGCGCTCTATAGTATTCATAATGGGCAAGCGCCTAACTTAAGTGAAATGTATGCATGCCAAGTATGAACCTCACAATTGCGTAGAGTTTTGTATCGATTCAAATTGCAATGTTGTGAAAGCCATCTTGAAGCCTTCAAATGCTACTTGATTGTGCCATCGCACATAAGGCATTTTTATAGAATTTTGCCAACTCAAAATTTCCTTAACTAGGTGGAGTGACGAGGTTGTGGCCAATTTCTAATAGCCTCTACCTTAATTGGATCTCCATTATTGACACATTGTTAGCAATAAATGTATAAACTAAGGGGCCTTTGCAACCAACTTGTGAGCCTAAGCATTTCAGACAATTGTCATGTAAACCAAGTGCTCTTCCTTGGTCTTGCTACATATCAAAGTGTCATTAATTCAAACCAAAAATGATATGAAGAGAGAGGCCCGTAGAATCTCGATCATGAGAAATTAGTAAATGGCAAAAGCAACTTCCCAAAGGGCATAACCAAGTTCTCTTCCTTGGTCTTGCTATATAGCAAAATGTCGTCAAATAACACCAAAACTGATTTGAAGAGAGAGGCCCGTAGAATCTAGTTCATGATAAACATTACGTGGCAAAAATGCTTTTAGCACCAAAGGGCGTAACCATGTACATACTCATACAACCCCCAAGAAATTATAAAATGCAATTTTGTACTTATTTCCCTCCTTGACATGAATCATGTGGTATTCAGGTCTGAGATCTACCTTTGTGAAGAATTTGCACCCCAATACTTCGCTACTATGCAAGCACCATGTACATACTCATACAACCCCCCCCCCCAAATTATAAAATGCAATTTTATACTTATTTCCCTCCTTGACGTGAATCATGTGGTATTTAGCTCTGAGATCTACCTTTGTGAAGAATTTGCACCCTAATACTTCGCTACTATGCAAGCACCAAATTTGACATTTTCAGATCTTACTGTGCAATGCTCATGCCAATCATCCTTAAATTCATAACCTATGCACACACATCTAAAACGTGCATTAAATCTGTTTTTGACATGAGCTTGTTAATTTGGAGAGCGTGTGTATTACATTCATCACCTTACAACTCGCGCCTCAAGATTCACAAAGCTGAGGTCAATCATTAGAAACTTGTCGAAAGTATTCACATTAAATGCAAAGCTAAAGATGAGGAATAACACTTACCCTCGTTGTCATTCTGAAGAGAAGTCAATGCGACATTGCCTTTGGGACTACAATCAAGCGAGAATTGTTTGGAAAGGAGTTGCTTGGATACTCAGCATTTTTCATACTTCCCCCTTTCTTCATGACTTGGGGCTCAGTCGCATGGTTATCCCTTACTGGGCCCCAGGTGTTTTATGAAGGTGAGCCTTCTTCTTGGACACTCTCGATCCGCTGACAGGAGATAGAGCCATGTTCTCTTCAGGATGTACCACATATTCCTTTCAGAGCTTCACATGTTTCAGTGGACACCTCTTGGGAGATTTTGGCTAGCATTTCCTCTTGGCACATTTGGAGAGCCAGATGCACAAAGGGCCTTGGATGACACCCAGATACACCCATCATAGGTGTTCACTGGTATTTGGAGTGACACGATTCACTCTTTGATAGCCATATGGGCTAGCATGCAGAACCCTTCACGAAGAGCCTCTTCTAGGAGGACTGTATTTCTTCGAGTTTGGAGGGGTTCTCCCTTTTTCTCGGAGGTTGCTACCGGATTGAGATGGCACTATCAGCCCCAATCCTTTCTTTTTGGCTCTTGAGCATTTCATGCATTGCATGGTGTATCCCGTATTCCCGTATGGAGCTTGCTCTAATGGTTTTCTTTAATACTTAATAGAAGTCTCTTTTTTGAAAAAAAAATGAGCAATAATGAATCTCATAACAACTGAAAAAGAAAGAAAGGGCTTCCTTGAGAATAGAAACTTTAATAGTACTTACAAGGGCAGACTTCGCCAACTGGTCTGTTGGTGTTCTTCATGGAAAATCCAGCCCCAAGACAGTTCTAATGCCAAACACACACATCACTAAGGTACTCATGATGCGATTTCTGGAGTAGTTGTGCCTTGGACACTTCTGCCTTTTCTGGTGTAGATCACTTATCCAAACGCCACCTTTGTTTCACAACCTCCTCCAGAACAAGGCACAGCCACCTTCTATTTAGACTTTCTTACTCGGATAGCAGTTTATAGCCAACTAGATTCGGAGGTGACAACACAATATCAACCCCAACCACCTTCTATCGCCTTGAAGTCTCATTTTTCTGCGTACCACACAATCGCTCCCCAAAAAATAATCCTCTGTAAGTTTCAATAGACAGAAGAGTCCTCTGCTGCAGCACCTTGCCCAAGATGCCTAAAACGTAACTCCTGTTGGTGGTGATAATAATCAAAAACTGTCAAAAACTGCATTGCACTTTGTGCCTGCAGTTGGTATATCCTTCAACATAGCTTCTCAAGATTACAGAGGTGTGAGTTTGGCAATCTTCAATCCATGTTCAGCCAAAGAGATCTTTCAAATGGCTCTCACATACAACATCAGCTCCAAGCAAAGAATTGGTTTCGTTATGCTTGCATAGAAAATAATTGCCAATAATACATCTTTCTAGCCGCAATATCTTAAGTGTCTCACTACAAATGAGAGCATATAGTCACAGTCATGTAGGTTACAATTTTATTGATAATCTTCACTTTGAAAAGAATGTAGGACTCTACCCAAAGTTACATGGGGACCCTCGTTGGTTAAAAAAGAGGGATTTCTGACCTGTCTTAAAAAAAGAACTTACAGCTCTGTAGTCTGGACTACAAAAGAATATCTATATACAACAGGCCTCAACTGATACAAACCAAGCCAAAAAGCATCACAACAAAAAATCGTGATCGTACTGGGAGCTTTCACTCGTTAGCCGCCTTGGTGGTTTCATGCTAGCTCTACGAGCCACATCCCAAGCTCTCTGTGGAGTTGCAACACCCTCTTGTGATGCAAAGAAAGAGTCAAAGCAAGGAGAATCAAATGAATACCCAGTGTGTCTAGACATTTCCCTAGGAAGCTGAGCCAAAGCAAAACTTCGCTGCTCTTCTGCTGTAAGATGAGGTGGAGACTCAGCCATTGACCACATCTCAACTTGACTACCCGAAACCTTGTCCGACTCCTGAATGATCTGGTAATCATAAGGAGAGAACCATCTCTGCATCCTGTTTCCAAAAAATGATACAGAAACATTTTCCCAACAGGAACACATGAATTTAGATCATTCAAGTTAGATAGAGAACTCATGTTTGAGAATGCTTCACGTAAACCTATGAGCTTACCCTTGAAAGACAAAGTCTCCAAAGAGTGCTGTGATTGGCACTAACAGAATCAAAATCCAAAAATACCAAGTGCCCATCAAAATAAAAATGACTCCAAAAACATTCTCCTGAACGTCAGACCAGAAGCTTGATCAGAAAAAGAATTCAAAGGTTATTAATGCTTTCTTGTGTTCAAGAATATGATATTAAAATGATTACCTGTTTATCCAGTTTGTTCCTTAATCCTGAGTAAAAGAAAACAAAAATAAACCAGGAGACGATGCTGCCAATGATGCTTATCAAATGCCATTTTGTCACAAAAGTGCAAGCCATCAACAGCCGCAGGTTGACTGTAATAACTATACAGGTGAATGCCATAGTGCTCACATCCCACACGCCAAGTGTCCTGCTGGAACTGTTCTGACCTCCCATTCCAGCCCTTGTAGGGAAATAGAAAAATATAACAGATTGGTAGACAGCAGCCACAGCCCACACAGATAGGACCTGCCACTTGAAAAACGCATTTTCTATTCCAGCTTTATACAAATGAGGATACTGTTTTGATTGAGATGCATTCACATCCTGCATATATTTAAGCCACATTTATGGTCAGTAGTTCACCTTGCCGCTGAGTGTGAGGAAATGGTCACAATAGCCACTCCATATTCAAAGGTTGAGATCATACCTTGTCAAAAATCCCTACTACAATCACAGGAAGTGCAGTAAAAAGTACATTGTATAATGACTGAAACCAATCATCATAGAACCGCTGTCCCGAAAAGCCAGTGTAGAGGCTGAACCAAAATTGTGTTAATGTAAAGGCGAGGTTCTTGTAAAAGAAATAAGCAACCACCTGCCAACATAGATATCACTATAGATCTGGAGTCCGAAACATCTATCTAGACTTAATTCCCAATATAATAACTAGATACAATAGCAGTCAGAATCACAAATTGACGTAAATTCCTGTGAGGTATTTCAAAGAGCACAAAATAGAAATAAGACCTTCGAGATTCTTATGTATGACCACCGGCCATGAATGAGAAGTAAATCTGTTAAATACCGAAATTGTGCAATAGCGAAATCACTAGCCATGACAGCCTGCATTCCTTCCAAGCCACTTATCCCCACACCAATATGTGCAGCTTGAATCATGCTCACATCATTCGCACCATCACCAATGCTGAGGGTAATCTTTTTGGCACCATCCCTAATTAGGCTAGTAACCTGCACAGCACAGAAGAAAGCTAGAACGTTACCAACTGTACCAAATTACTCTACCCCCAAAACACACACGCACCTCCATCCTCCACTGCATGTGCACAGGCATGCATGCACTTGTGCACCCGTATGCACACAATGCATCTATGGATCAGAGTGTATGTATGTGTGAAGAGTAGCAGATAACATTGAACATTACCAACTGTACCAAATTACTCTACAAATCCCCCCTGCCCCCCAACACACACGTCCACCTCCATCCTAGACTCTAGGTGCGCAGGCATGTGTGCACGCGTGCACCCTCATGCACACAATGTATCCACTTGTGTGTGCGTGCGTGCATGCGTGTGTGTGTGTGTGTGTGGGCGTTGGAGAGCAATGGAGATCTCCTCCTATGCACAGCCCGCCTCGTCTTCCTCCTTGACCCCGTCCGTACAGCTCACGTCCGTGCAGTCCCCTCCTACGACCATGCTGCCTGCTCCGCCTTCCGTACAGCTGCCGTCAGCTGTACGGATTTCCGTACCTCCTACGCTCAGCCTGCCTTCAGTACCGTCGCCCGTACAGGCCGTACGGTCGACTGCTCCGTCTTCCGTACCACTTCCGCTCAGCCTGCCTTCCGTACTGCCGCCCGTACCACCTCCCGTACGTTCTCCGTTCATTGAAGATTCTCCCGTACAGTCAGTCATCCCTGCTGTACGGGCTTCCATACAGGCTGTACGGTCGACTGTACAGCCTGTACGGACGACCGTACAGCTTGCAGAGTCCCCTGCGCAGCCTTCTCCTTCTTTTATTTTCTCTGCTTCGGCACCTCCCTCTACCTCTGCTCCTACTCAGGTATTTCTTCGCCGAAAGCATGGTGGTCTGCCTGCCTCTCCTCTCGTCAAATCAGCAAAGCTGGATGGTTCTGATGGCCCTTCTTCATCGCTCCAGCTGGGTCTTCTTCGCCAATTGTGTTCTGCCTCTGTCACAGAATTTCCTTCATCGACTTCCCCGCTTGTTTGCTCCTTGGATTCTGCCCTTTTGGTCTCTGGTCTTCAACAAGCTCAACAATTTGGAGTCTGCCTCTACTTCATGGGCAGGGTTTTATCATCAGCTCAGCTCCGTCATTGGGCTGATGTTGCAGTGGGTCTAGATTGTATTTCTTCCTTTGTCTTTCTAGGCAGGATTTTACTATGCCCAGTGCTCTTCGATTGAGGTGATAGAGCGCCTTGTTACTGATGTTGGTGTTCTTGGAGCGGGTTTCTTTGCTTATGTTATGCCCTGGGATCCACTTTTCGATCCTTCTGCAACACTGCATGTTTCCATTTTGCAGTGAGAGTAATCCAAACCGGACAGTGAGTCAGAATACTTTTGATATGTAAATGGATTACTCTCCTCCAGCTTGATATGTAATATTTTACTTGGTTACCTCATGACTTTTGCTCGGAGGTTTTACTTGTACTTATTGGTGGGTTTTTACCTCTTTTGAGGTTTCCCACACATAAATATAAAGATTTCACTGAAAACAAAAGTGTGTGTGTGTGTTGAGGGGGGGCGGGGGGGCTGAGAGAGAGGTCTTACTTCTGTGATTATTGACCAGAGAAATATTGAACAGCTAGATTTCTACCCAGATGGATGTGGATGATAGAACATTTGACCAAGGGAAGAATAGGTCTCATCTTCACAAGTAGATAGCTCAAAACTGATCTTCTTTCATGCATGATGATTCCCACCTTTTTTCTTTGTTTTCGCATCACATCAGTGCCCCCTTCAATCACATGGTAGATAAGATTCATTTTTGTCAAGAGGTCCCTAATCCTCTAGAGTGCACAATTGGAGATTCTAGGTGGGCAGGTAGGAGTGCAAAGGGCTGCAAGGGAAGGAGGCGGAAATAAGGCGGCTGCAAGCTGCAGGAAGAAGGGA
Organism: Dipteris shenzhenensis; assembly: GCF_047967505.1. Classification (NCBI taxonomy): domain Eukaryota; kingdom Viridiplantae; phylum Streptophyta; class Polypodiopsida; order Gleicheniales; family Dipteridaceae; genus Dipteris; species Dipteris shenzhenensis. The sequence goes on along the minus strand of NC_141598.1, from coordinate 37,308,936 downwards.
TGAAGTGGCAGCTATGGAAGGTGGCTCTGATACCATGTTAGAGACATGGTGTGAGGGGGAGAGAGAGAGAGAGAGAGAGAGAGAGAGGCTAGGGAGTGAAGAAGTAATACTCAAATGAAGACATAATGAAGGCTTTCATTCATTCATCAAGTATATCAAGACAAGTGAAGTACAAGCCTTATGTAGGCTACTCACTCACACTCTAGCACCTAGAGCATATGGGATAAGTCCCATGATGACACGTGGCACTCACACACATAAACTAGTACTAGATCACCTAGTACTACACACTAACACTTCACACCAACACACTCTTTGACTATGATATCTCCAACAGTGATGTGGAATTGATGGAGCATAAAGAGCAGAACACGTTCGAGAATATCCACTTACAGCTATGTAATGATACACGCCTCTTTTTTGGGGTACAATCACACAAGCTTTAACTGCTTTTATTGTTGTCTTCCATTTATTCTATTAGTTTTAACTTGTAATATACTTTCTTGCATCTTCCTTCCCTTTGTATCTCGTGTTGGTTATCAAGAAAGAAATCAGGTAGGGACCTGATAAACAATGTAAGCATAACGGTCTTTTTCCTGAAGCCATTGCTTGGACATGAAGTTCAGTGTAGAACACTTCGTGTTATAGAGAGAGGGTTGCTATAATTAAATGAGGCATGCATCGGCTGCTCCATCAGCCCGGAAGCTTCACCATCAGCTGCAAACATCAGTCCGGAAGCCTCACCATAAGCAGCCGTACAGACGTACAATCAGTCGTACAATCGTACAAACTACCATACGATTGATCGTTCGCTCGTACGATTGACCGTACGACTTGCCGTACGCATCTGCCCGTACAACGTCGTGCAGCCACACTGTCCCACCGTACACTCCTTCCTGACTGTCCGTACAGCACCATACCATTACTGTGCTACCACCTCGTTTCTACTATGCCACCGTACGGGTCTACTATACAATAGCCCATTAATCTACCGTACTTCCGTATTGTACCCTCCACAGACGAAATACTGCTGACTTCGCCTCTACTCCAGCCCACGACTTGCACCATGCAGATTTCGGATCTCTAAACCCTAAAAGTTGATTTTTGCAATATCTGCTCAGATCTTCCAAAGTTTTTAGGGCTTTTATGATTTAAAGGCTCTTGAGTGTTGCAAGAACACACTCCTGCAAGAAACTTTGAAAAGCCCCAAAAGTTTCCAAACCCTAATTTTCGAATTTTAGGGCATTTCTGTTTTTTGCATGCCCTAAGATGTATTGAAGTCTCCTGCATGTAGACATTTGGGGATTTCTCAAAAATCATGTAATTTCATTACTATCTTGTACATTCATTTGGGCATTTTGCCTCCTTTGGGCATAATTACTCAAATTTGAAAAAAAAATTTCACATTCGGTGCCTCTCCGATCAGCACATTGAGAGTCATGACATGATCTCCCTTCGTAGCTGCTCCTATGGACTTCATTGACACATCATTCGAGGGCATCCTCGCTTGGTTCTTCATCAACATATCTCTTCGCATCAGGATGCGCACACTCTTGTGCGGTAGCTACTTCAGGATCATGGGTTCTCTGCCCTTGTGATGCATAAAATGAATGAAAATATTTCTATGTTTGAGTTAAACGTTCTCTGCCTTGAGTATGGTTTGCCCTTGCCGGTCGCAAGCTGACTGAGAAGTCACTATCACACGGGAGGTGTTGGATAAATGGACTTGCTCTTTGCAGTATTGCGGTGGAGGGGGGATCGGTCTACTCTTGCGTGTTGGGTCTCACACCTCTTTGCTCTGAAGGGGGGTGTTGGAGATATCATAGTCAAAGAGTGTGTTGGTGTGAAGTGTTAGTGTGTAGTACTAGGTGATCTAGTACTAGTTTATGTGTGTGAGTCTTGTGTGAGTGCCACGTGTCATCATAAGACTTATCCCATATGCACTGGTGCTAGAGTGTGAGTGAGTAGCCTACATAAGGCTTGTACTTCACTTGTCTTGATACACTTGATGAATGAATGAAAGCCTTCATTATGTCTTCATTTGAGTATTACTTCCTCACTCCCTAGCCTCTCTCTCTCTCTCTCTCTCTCTCTCTCTCTCTCTCTCTCTCTCAGACAGACACCATGTTTCTAACAATCACAAAGCCATGTTTTGTTAGTAGGCGGAGGGATTAGGACTAAGGTAGCCAAATTGTAAGGCTTGGTATAGAGTTTTCCGCACTCACTTTTCCTTACAGATCAGCTATTTGCAACATAGGAGGGACTAGAGGAGTTGCAGGGTAGGATAGCTCAGTTCCACTTCTACTCGCATCAAACTTTCAAACAAATGCTCCAAAGCACTAGGACTAAGAGATATTCTTCAGATAGCCTACGTAGACTTAGAAATGATGCAAGAGTATTACAATCAAACCCCTGTCATCTCATGGAGATTACATCTAGCTTCTTTTCTATTCGCTATATTGCAGATCCAATGATAGATGATATAGCTAGTGCAAGGGAGGAGGTTTGGGATCATGTTCCACAAGTCAGCTAAGACAAGTATGTGTCAAATGCTAAATTGATCTCTCATTATAGATGTATTGCAAGAGCTTCCAATGGATAGATGCCGGCTTGTTTCCTCTTTTCTTCAGGACCTTGTGGGATATCATGAGACCACACCTTCTGGTTCTTTCTCAAGGCTCTCCACCTTGGACCTTTAGGCAACCCCATGTGTGCTAGTCTTATTCACAAGACAGTTCTTACGAATTGGAGACCCCTTACATTTTCTTGGGACTACCTACAAGATCCTGGCTAAGACTTGGGCTTTGCACCTTAGACCCCTTCTTCCAAACATCGTCAGAGACACTTAGACAAGCCTTGTGCAGGATCGTTGCATCTTGGACAATGTGTTCACTTTTTGGGAGGCCACACACTGGGCACAGACAAGTCAACAGGATATTGCAGTCTTACTTCTCGATTTTGAGATGGTAAAAGAAAGAGTTGACTAGAGTTTCCTCGAGGGAACCATGAGGAGACTTGGTTTTAGTGGTAGATGGATCTCATGGATATCCTCCTTATACTCACAATCGTCCAATAGGATTGTGTTATGTGGAGCACAAGGCCCTGCATTCCAACTACCCAAGTCCGTTAGACAAGGATGCCCCTTGCTCATATCTTGTCCTTTTTGTAGCTGACGCTATGTTCAAGACAATCAGATAGGCCTTGATGCATCTTGGACATTGTGTTCACGTTTTGAGAGGCCACACATTGAGCACAGGCGAGTACTTTTCGATTTTGAGATGGCAAAAGACAGAGTTGACTAGAGTTTCCTAGAGGGAGCCATGAGGAGACTTGGTTTCAGTGATAGATGGATCTCATGGGTATCCTCCTTATACTGAAAGTTGGCCAATAGGATGGGCCCTGCAGTCCAGCTACCCAAATCAGTTAGACAAGGATGCCCCTTGCTCCATATCTTTTCCTTTTTGCAGCTGAGTACAAAAGGAAAAGATATGGAGGCTATGGGCTACTTCTTGCAGGCTACCAAGTCATAGGATGTCTACAGACTGCTTGGTCATTGGATCCGTCCCATACTACAGTTGCAGCTAAGCCCAAGTGGAGGCTTTGGATATTTATGGGGAGGCCCCTTGCTGAGTTGGACTGGGACCAAGGGAAGTGATCTTGGCCATCTTCCACTCCAAATTCTCCTGGTCCATTCTTTTACTATTCCACGAGGATTTAAAAGATTCAGCAGAGAGCCACAAATCATCAACCCACATCTTTTCAGTGCTGGTAGGCACATAAAATTTCAGAGTATCATATGTTGAGTTTTTGGTCTCATTTTGGGGGTTCAAGAGGGCCAAGATAGTCTCATAATTTCTTTGGCTATTTATTCATAGAGGTATTCCAATTGGCTCTTGGCTTCAACAGATGGGCAAGCCTCCTTATGTATGAGATGCCTGCTTGCAGAGGAATCAAGCAAGCATCATATGTGGAATTGTTCCATTGCCAGGGTGGTTTGACAGGCCTTTTCATATTATTTCATACATCACCTCTGAGTCCTCCACTCTAATGTGGGGAGGACCTCTTTGGGAAAGAGGCTTTGGTGGATTTGCTCTATATGAGTCAAAAGCAGGTAGGTGACCATGCCTTCACCATACAGAGGTGTTATGGACACGACCCTTCAAATCTGAGCACCATGGAGCCTCAGGATTTATTCTTCCCATCCCACTGGCTTCTTCACAGGCGGGGGCTCGGCTTGGAAGGTGGTTTCCAGCAATACATTATGGCAGATATGATGTCGAGATGTGCTCAGGTTATTGGTGGACACGCATCTACTGCTGATATACTGGCTTACATTTGAACTGATCTCATTCTTACTATCCGGAGTCGATGGAAGAGATGCACTAGGATCTCTGTAGCCACTCCAGAGAGATTAATAGCATTCATGGGGACCTAGGATTGTTCTTGTTTGTTACTCCATTAAGAGTGATGAGGCATCAAAGACCAGCCCCCTAGTCCTTTATTCATATTGTAGAGGCCTGCGATAGAGTTCGCACTCTCCCACCTTTGGTTTATTTTGTTTATATTGAAATAAATTACTTCTTGCTGCTTAAAAAATCCAGTTAACGAGAATTCTAAGTTATATTAGGCTTATAGAAGAAGTTCCAACTTCCTTATTCATGGATAACAGAGCTCTATGCTAAAGATCCTGTAATTCATGCTTGACCAAGAACATTCAGATGCAACCCCACTTTATACATGAAAAGATTTTAGCAATGAAATAGACCCATTACATTGTCAGACAGAAGATCAAATGGCAAATATCCCAACTAAATCTCTTGCCAAAATTAAGCAAGAGAAGATTTCAAACATGATGGATTGCTTATCGAGAAGGTTCAACAAGAGGGAGTGTTAGAAAAATTAATGATGGACTATGGATTTAGTTTACTGAACCACCCTTGGGGTCATTTGATGGTTCGGATTATTAAAGGTTACAAAAGAGTTATAGTTAGAACTTAGGTCCTAGAAGTACCATGCCATAGCATTGTGTCATTGGTGGTGGTTACAGAATTTTAAGGCATCCACCATGGATGGAGGGAAGGGTGCCACATTAGCCTAGCCTAGGTGGCATTACCATGTATTGCATAGGCATGCAGCACTCACCACACTCTCTAGGGAAGCCAACCAATATTGGTATTGCATCCATGCTCCTGCATTCGGATTGGGCTTGCTGTATTGATACCACATATGAGAGGGCTAAGGCCGTAGCTTCTATGTGAAACCACTCCCTGGCTTTACTCCCACACCTCCCCACCTCGTCAGATAAGGCTTTGGATTGCAGCTCAGTTGCTGCATTTTCCATGTGTGTACTCTCCATCTTCAGGAGAGCTTGTCAGCACTGATAAGTATTTTCACACTGCAGCAATTCAGTGTATGCATATTTTGATTCCACCAGTCTATGTCTGTGCTGGGCATCACAGTCTAGTGAACCTCCACCCTGTTCTCTTTCATGCATTTGATGCAAGCTCATGATCTATTCAAATGACATCAACCCAAGAGCCCATGTATTTAACATCTTGGACATTTTGATCGGCTGCTCATTTTATCATGAGAGTGACCACAATTTGGGAGCTAGCCATAATTAGAAGTCTGATGCTCTCTGTTGATTTTATCAAGTAATAGGTAATAATTTTCCAACACACGTTCATAAGTACGCTCATTTGAAATGCCATGTATGAGCCATTTAAACGTGCTACTTCTACAAAGCAGGAAGGCTCCTAGGGAATTCATTCTGTAGTGATGAGGATGGCTCTCACCATTCTAGTATACGAAATATTCTGCAAAACTAGGTAACATTAACTCAAAACCTAGAGGAATTTGCTGGACCCAGTTGTGTCAGAAATTCGGCAGATCCCTTGCCAGTATTACTCCTCTCAGCTTGATCATGCAAAGAATTTTGTATATGTCTTAAGGCCTTCTACGATATTGTTTACACTCTAGCTTTAGTTTAGACCACCATGCGTCTCTGATTTAGAGAGTATTCAGTGTGCTCATGGCAGCCAAAAATTGGAGAGATCAGATACATGTACGTGAGATCATGCCACCAATTCATTGGAGCTCACAAAAACTTGGACACCAATGGGACACATGCATCTAGAACCTCAGAGAAACCAAAAAGAGTCTAGGTTTTTCAAGGTGTCAAACCCTTCACTGTCTTAAAGTTTGGTATTTTTTGTGTGTTTATTGAACATCGAGAAAGATGTATTTACCAATCTACCTATTATAGGTTTGAAAACTTTCTGCAATATGTTCCTGTCACTAAACAACAGAAAACAAAATTCTTCCCAACCTACCCCCACCTTTAATATATTATTATCAACCAAACAAAATTTATGGCATTAAACAGCACTCCCTCCAGGCCTTCCCAGCACTGCATTCTTAATAATCACCTTTCCGTGACTCACCAAGCCAGCCATCAACACATCATCAATACCCATCAAATCATAGTCAATTCAATGTTTCTTACCTGTGCTTTCTGCAAAGGCGAAACACGACAACATACGACAGCTTTGCACATCATAGATAGTTTCAGCAAGGTTCCACGGAGCTGAGGATCAAGAGCATACATAAGACACCTTCCATCAATTATCAAAGCCAGGTCTAAACCTGTTCGCATCCGCTCACTCTCTAAGGCTTGTTGTAAGGATTCACTCAGCTTATATGCAACTGTCTCCTCAATCATCTGAGCAGTCTCTATTGGATCACCCTGGAAGAGAAAAAACAAGGATCAATGTACAGGATTTACTTTGCAAAGAACAACTATCACCATCACACACACTTTTTTTTTTTAGTGAAATCTTTATATTTCTGTGTGGGAAACCTCAAAAGAGGTAAAAACCCACCAATAAGTACAAGGAAAAAATTTACAAGTAAAACCTCAGAGCAAAAGTCATGAGGTAGCCAAGTAAAAAGTTACATATCAAGCTGGAGGAGGATCAAACACAGCATCCTCCAGCTTCAAATTGTTGCTCTGTAAAAACTGATGCAGTGATGAAACCACACCATCAATAAAAACAAGCTGTTTTTTGCCCTTGTGATTCTTCTTGATATAGGCTGGTACCCGAAATTTTTGAATCAGAGGGTCAAAAACCTGTTGTAACATGGGATGAAAAGATTCCAGTAAAAAAGGAACTTCTGCATCCCGGACAGAAGAAAACTCTGGCACAGGCATCAAAGGCAGAGAAGCTAAATCAACATTTGTATCTTCCGATGAAAAAGCTGCATCTGATAAAGCAGGATTTAGCATTTGAGCTTCATTCTGAGGATCAACCTGAGTAAGAGCAGGGGCAGCATCCTGAGAGAGAGCATGCATATCATCCTGTAAAATCCCCTCTGCAAGGGGTACAACCATATCCTAAGTAGAAGGAAACTGATGGTGCTCAACAAGGGTGCAATCCTGAGCTTCTTCAGCAAGAGGAAGATGTGCCTGTGATTTATCAACCTTCCTCCAGTAGTGCTTCAGAGCAGTAGAAGTCTTCTCCAAAGAAGCCATAGCAGAAACCGGAGGAGAAGGGAGAGTAACCTTGACAGCTGAAGAAGGGGCAGGAGGAATGGGCCTGGATGTAGAAGGGCAATCACGTGCAAAATGACCAACCTGTCGGCACCGATAACATGCAGTGGGAAAGATGCAAAATGCAGCCTGATGCGCATCGGATGGGCAAATCCCAAATCAAGATCCAGAGTAGATGGCACGAGCTGCGTCATATCCCACAAAATGCAAAGGCGAACATCACGGGAGGCTTGCAAGAACTCCTGTCTCGGAACATGAAGAGGCCTTCCCAAAAAAGCTGCAAGCGTTGGAAGATGTTGAAGAAGAGGCACAAGCAGCGCTTTGAGAGTAATCCAAACCGGACAGTGAGTCAGAAGGGTAGCAGAAGAGTAATCCATCACACACACACACGCGCGCGCATGCGTGCCCACACACACACATGCACACACAGATGTAGATGTAGATATATGTGTATATATCTATGTAAGCATATATATGTATGTATTATGTAGATTAATTTATTTATATTTATATGTGTTGTGTATGTATACATATACACACATAGACAGACAAACGTGTACATGTACGTGCACGTCCATGCACACGTGTGTGTACATACGATGCCTGGAGGGTTTTCTTACAAAACGTTCGACTAATTCTCTCTCAACAGGATGGACATATGCTGGAATTCCTTTTTACAGATATAGAGTTGAAAGTGGCATTATCCAAGTTAGGACGCTCTAAATCTCCAAGTTGGGATGGCTTAACGATTGAATTTTTTGCTGAATTTTGGGATCAGCTGAGCCTTGTCCTCTTGTTGATTCCAAATAAGCCCCTCTCTCAATTTTTATTTGATTACCAAGATGATGCACAAGCTGAGTAGGCACAACAATTTCCCCAGGCCATAAAATATGATGCCAATCTTCACATGTAGTGGAGTTTTGGAAAGCCATCTATAGCCTAGTTGCCAAACCATATGAAGATAAATCATGCATGAGGCACGAAAGATCCCTCTCAACACACACACACACACACACAGAGTCACAGGGACGTGAAAAGTGATGTAAAGTTTATTGTAACTCAACCTAGGGTTAACCGTGGTTAAGTCTAGTAATGGTTTGGCCATGAGGGGTTAGCTAGAGGAAGTGCAAACTTCCCAGAAGTCCCTACGTTGGCAATTCCTAAGTGCACCCACTAGGTCCTAGGGGCAAGGCATAGGCATCCTAGAAGGGTTTTAAAGTTGGGCCCAAGGACAACCAACGTTGTCCTTGGTATGGTGGTTAGGACTTTAATGAAGGTCCAAGTGGCATGCATGCAAATGCATGTGCTTCCCCCAACCTACCATCTCTCTCTCCCTCACCCTTCTCGAGCATCCTTAGTTTGCAGAAGCTCTTGGAGCTGAATTCATTGTTTGTTCTTGCTCTCCCTGCCTATTTCTGCTGCTCTTGCACCTGCTTGCTACTGCTCTGCGCTTGCTCCAGCTCCTGTATACAACTCCAGGATGTACGGCCGTAGGCATGTCTCCCTAGGCGATTGTACAACTGTGAAAATTTGAGACATTCAATGGGGTGCAGGATAAACTTAAGGCCTTGACCTTTTTGCAGCAATTTGATGCAACCTACATAGGAGGGAATTTCACGGTCTCATCTAAAATACGCTGGGCTGCAAGTTTTCTAAAGGGGAATGCACTTCAGTGGTGGACCACCATGCTTAAGCAAAACACGACACCAAACACATGGGTAGGTTTCAAACAAGTGTTTTCAGCCACGTGGCTTACCACAACTTTTGAGGTGGATATCATGATTGCTTGGCATGAGCTGAATTCCAATAATTATCGTAATTTAGAGGAGTATAACAGCGAGTTTTGGGTGGCCTTGTTGCTTGTTAGGTCCTATCGGATTGTTCCTTTCGCTGAGCAGGTTGAGAAATATTGCTGCGGGCTGCCTAAGGAGTTGAGAGACTACTGCACGAAGACTAAAGTTTCCAATATGTCTCAGCTTATCAAGAATGCTAGCACACCATATGCTTTGGTGCAGGGGAGGACTTCTGGGTTCAAAAGTGGACAAAAGCAAGAATCTAAGAAGGATGACATAGACAAGAGATCTGAGTTTTGATTTTCCAAAATAGAAAAGAAGACTAATCATCAGAAGGCTGCGTTTGTTGCAGGGAGGCGAGAAAAAAGGCAGCTACGCATTTGAGTTTAGAGGAGCGAAAAACTCTCTATGAGGAAAAGAAATGTTTTAAATGCAAAGAACCAGGTCATGTGTCTCGGGATTGCCCAAAGTGGAATGAGGAGAAGGCTAATGCAAGCAAAGGTGATCAGAAGGGGAAGAAACAAAAGACCATGGCTGGTTTGATGCCTAATGCGATTAGTGAATAGTCCCAGGGTGAGGAAACTGAGTTATGCAGAGCTTGGGGTAAGGTTCGGGATCAAATGTCATGACAAGAGAAATGATTATTTAGTTAATTAATAGTCATTAGAACCTTATTATTGTTAGGCGCCAATTTGATGGTGCAGTTATATGTTTGTATTTATGATCGATCAAGCGGTGTAAATAGTACCGCCAAAACTATGTAACATTGGCTAATAATTAGTAATAAAGATGTGCACCACGTGTCTAGGTCCTAGGGGCAATAGGAAAGGGAAAGGGTGCATTAGAGTGCATTGAATGGTAGGTGCATGGGTCATAGGATAAGGGTAGGTGCAAATGGGAAGATGGAACTTGAGTGATCTCAAGGGACATTAATGAAAGGGTATCGCCCTTTCATTGTGAATCTCACGTAGCATTCTCTCTACCACATTGCATTCATCCGCCATCTCTCTCCCACCTTGCATGTAGGTCGAAATAGAAACAAGTACTCTCACAAGGGCACTCTTCCCCATTGGAGGGCCAATTGGCATTCAAATTCTGCATGCATTGCACACATTTGCATTCTCGAAAAGTTGGTTTTACACATCAAACAACCTTTATTTTCTTTGATCCAGGTGCAAAGGCCAACTTTATTTCTCCCGGGATGGCAGCAAGATTGGGCATTCGAGCCGAGGAGATGGGACCGAGCTGTGAAGCCGGTATGGCTAACCCGGAGTTCACCACTCTTGTCGCACCTATCATAGTGAAGTTGCGCTTGCAAATTCAGTCTTTCGTGGACAACGAAGACTTTTATATTATGCCACTTGCAAGTTGTGACGTTTTGTTGGTATGCCATGGATGCATTGCTGGGATGCGGTGATAGAAGCCAAGAAGAGAAAAATTACAGTTTCACGTAAGGGGAGACCCATGTAATAGATGCAAAAGTAAAAGGCAAGTCGGTCCCAATTGTAACAGCTTCTGCCATTAATTCTGTAAGGAAAAGTCATATTTCTACGTACATGGTTTTTGCTACCCCCTGTAAATGAAGAGCATATTGTTTCCCCTTTGGAAAAGCCAAGGGCTGTTTTTCTAACTGAATTTTCAGGTTGCTTTCCTAATGAGTTGCCTAGTGAGCTTCCACCAGAAAGGCCAGAGGACGAAGGGATTGACATCGTACCTAGCAGTAGTCCACCCAATAAACCACCTTATAGTGTTAGTGCGGTGCAACAGGAGGAGATCATGAGCCAGGTAAATGAACTTTTGGAGAAGAGGCTGATTCAGCCTAGTTCATTGCCTTATTGCTCTCCAGTTCTGTTGGTTCAAAAGAAGGATGGTTCCTAGCGTATGTGTATTGATTACTGCGCCTTGAATAAGATCACCATTAAGAATCGCTTCGCTATACCCAAGATAGATGACATTCTGAAAAGGTTGAAGGGGGGAGCTGTTTTCAGCCGCATTGACTTGAAGAGCGGGTATCATCAAGTTCGCCAACGCCCAGAGGATGTGCATAAGACGGCGTTCAAGACTTCTTTTGGGTTGTATGGGTTTTCGGACTCACTAATGCTCTTGCCACCTTCAATCGCATTGTTCACTTAGCTCAAGAAGCAGAGCTTATTCATAAACTCCAAAAAGAGTCAGTTGTTCATGTGGCTGATATTCATTTTTTGGGGCATATTGTTTCCAAGGATGGGGTTCGTATGGATCCAGCTAAAGTGGAAGCAATACGGAGTTGTCCACAACCAAAGAATTTGCACGAGGTTCATAGTTTCTTGGGTTTGTGTTTCTACTACCTGAAAAGACTTTCTCAAGTAAGGCAAAATCAGCACCGGATCTGTTGTAAGCTTGCGCTTCAACTCCTCAAAAGAGTCATTCTCCGCTTGTGTCCACTGGAAAGGTCTTTCCTTCTTGGAAAGTGCATGCATAGGGGCTGCAATTTCAGCGAAGTGACGGATAAAACGACTGTGCATGCGGATGCTTGTAGTAAAAATGGTATTGGAGCTGTCCTCACACAAGATAGGCATCTTGTAGCTTATGAGAGTTGCATTTTACTCCCAGCTGACTTACATTTACAGATTTATGAGAAGGAGATCTTGGCTGTACTTCATGCTTTATCCACTTGGAAACATTATTTATTGGGAGCTGATTTTATAGTACAGACGGATCATCAGTCTTTGTGCTACTTTCTGACACAATCTAAGCTGTCCGAGAAGCACATGAGATGGGCAAACTTCTTGTCAATGTTTCATTTTCATATTGTACATGTTGAAGGCAAGAAGAATGTGGTTGCAGATGCTTTGTCCAGGAAGCCACAAGTTTCAGCTGTGACAATTGCTTATCACAATGAGTTGGATGTAATGAAGGATTACTATGTTGAGGATGAGCAATTTGCTGAAATATATGACCAGTTTAATAATGGACAGAGGCACGAGCATTATGTGCTTAAGGATGGGTTTATGATGATGCATGGCAAGCTGTATGTAACTAAGCAACTAAGGCAGAAGGTCATGAGCGAATGTCATGATCCACCATATGCAAGACATCGAGGTATTGATGCTACAGTTAAGGCGGTGGAGCATTTCTTTTATTAGCCTACGCTGCGTCGTGATGTTGAGGAGTATCTTCGCACATGCATAACCTGTCAGAAAGTGAAGTATGATCGTAGGAAGACTCCTGGACTGTTACATCCTTTGCCCATACCCGATGGACCATGGGAGAGCATAGCCATAGATTTTATTTTTGATTTGCCGAGGACACCTACAAGTAATGATGGGATATGGACGATCATTGATCGCTTCAACAAGCAAGCGCACTTCATTCCTATACGCAGAAGAAAATTGGGACAGATCATATGACTAAGTTATTTATGCAGAATATCTTCAAGTATCATGGTATGCCAAAGTCCATTGTGAGTGATAGAGAACCACGCATGACCAGCTTGTCTTGGCGGGGGCTTTTTAAGAATAGCACTACTCTCCTATTTTCTTCTGCTTTTCATCCACAGACGGATGGGCAATCGGAGGAGGCTAATTCCACAGCTCTAGATTTGCTGAAATGCTATGTTTCGGAGCACCAGTCACAATGGGAGAAGTTTTTACCATTGGCGGAGCATGCATACAATAACACGGTACATTCTTCCATAGGTAAAGCTCCATTTGAGATAGTGGAAGGCCGACATAAGATTCCACCCATCTTGCAGACGAAAGATAAAATTTTTTAGGCTGGTAAGTATGTGGAGAGCTTGGACATAGCTTATCAAAAAGTGAAACAAGCATTGCAGAAGGCGCATGAGAAGTAGAAGCGTGGCATTGTCATCAAGGAAGGTGATTATGTCTTGCTGCGTTTTCAGAAAGCAAAGCTGAAAAGTACACGGGGTCATACTCGGCTATTCCCTAAGCTAAGTATGAGGTACTATGGGCCTTTCAAGGTAACTCAATAAATTAATGATGTAGCATTTCGCTTACAGTTACCTGACCACTGGAAGATTCACAATGCTTTCCATGTGAGTCTCCTTAAGCCTTTTCAAGGTGATGTGCCTACGGATTTGCCTTTAGTGATTGCGTTTGGGTTTCTTTCCTCACGAAGAAAGGTTGATTTATGCTGTCGGGCAATGGCCAGAGAGGCTATAGATTGAGGCAACCTGTTTGGGAGTGCTTTGTCGATTGATTGTGCACCAAAGTTTGGCTGTTGAGGGCTTTGTCTTGCAGCTGTTCAGCCGTGTCTAGCTGGTTGGGAGCTTGGTTGTGCAATTGCAGGTGTGGCACAGACAGTGGATGCTTTTGGGGTCTCTGTTGCATGCTTTGGTTGGCTGAGGACGGAGGGTTGTCTAGTAATTGGATGTCATTTCACCGTTTGAAGTTGAGCAGGGAATTACAGGGTGGGCTAGACGGGTAGTCTGTGGGCGTTGGTTTGCCTGTGGTGCAGCTTCCCAGAGACCTTTGTAATCAACCGCTTGGCTTCAAATGAATGTTAAATAAATACCGCAAGGGGCGCCAACATTTGGGGCCAATCGGTGTCCTTGTTTCTGAGTAGGAGCGCTCTAGCTCCCCTGTGATTTAATCTGTGGTGCATATTTATTTGTCAAATTACTGTGTATGCTGTAATTAGGTGGATCCTACCACCCTTTACGTTGTTGAGGCTGGTTTCAGCTTGGCCAGGGTATAGGCAAGAGAACTGAGCTCGCCCCTCTACCATGGACAGCGGGTATTTAGTTCTTGTCTTCCATTTGATTGTTATTTCTTATTTTGTAGTTATCTGCAATGCATTTCTTGTGTTTGGAGTCCTTCCTGGTCCCCACAGGCTTAAACAAGCACTGAGAAGCAAAGGGTGTGCCTAGGGAAAGGCCAGAGGGCCAGTGTGTTGCATGAGAAAGCCTTGAGGCTGCTTTGAGCACAGTTTGCTAGTGGTTTGGATGCTTGGATGCCTTTCAGTTGGGTCAAGTCAGAAGTGGATGCCTAAGATGCCTAAGATGCCTAAGTGGATTCAAGTGGTGCACTCTTGAATAGATGCCCAAAAGATAATCAGAGGATTTGTAGAGAGGAACGGTACAGGGGTGAGGCCCTTGCGTAAAGCATTTCCATTCAGAAGCATTAAATCAATACCAAAAGAGGCACCAAGGCATTTGGGGCCAGTGGGTGTATTGTGTACTATTTTTCACTACGCACGGGCATTCTAGCCTCCCATCGTTGTTATTGAAGTTTATTTCTAAGTATTGTTAAGCGGTTGAAGTGATTGAAGCTTGCATTGTGGCTGTTTATGAGGTTTATGACTGAATAGATGAGGATTACTGCCCTTTAGTTTCTTGAAGGCCGGTTACACACACACACACACACACACACACACACACATATATATATCGATTTCAGTATAGCCTTGAGGCTCCATCCATTCCCCTCGCCTCCATCCTATCAAAGAGGATCTCCTTTAGCTCCACATATACAAGACTTGGTTAGCACCTACTAAAATTTTGGTTAAATTCATGTTCTATAGAAATCACTGCTTACGGATCTCATAAGAGAATTTACCAAACCACTGGGCTACACCCAGATTCATCGCTTACATGCATTGAGGATCTTGATTGGACAATTTCGGGTATCTTCATACACGCTCCATGTTGAGATAGGACGAGCAGAGGGCATCCCGCGTGAGGGATGGAACCATACTTTATGTGGGACCGAGACAAAGGATCACTCTGCATGCAGATGCTTTGTTTATTATGAGACCCATTGTCTATTCAGTAGCAGTTTTGACCACCCAAAGAGTTCCTCGCACATCCTAACCAGCTAAGTGTGGCCACTTTCCTTCTTGAGCAAAGAAGTAGAGATCCGTTGATATGAGCATAGAGGAGAGCACAGGAGGGACCGACAAATCCCAGTCAAAGTTTTTCTCCAGTGCACAACTCGACAGAACCGTCACTCACATGAGGATCGCAGACATATCGTCTCTGTTTGACGTGGGGAGACAGACCACTAAAGTGATGGTAGCACTTGCAAGTTGCTAGACATCGGGCTACCTCATAGAGACTAGGAGGAGGAAGGGATATGGTTAGACCGAGCATCGGCAGCGATCCATCCCTGATTTATTTTCTCGACGCCAACACTCACTAGATCCACAGCCATTGTCAGATGAGCTCCTCTTGTCTCTCCTCAGTCGTCCGCTGGAGTTGGTTTCATAGACAGCATACATAGGTCCACTAGCTCAAAGGGATTGGTAGATCACCAAGAGCTCCCCAACATTGTTCCCCCTTATGGGTTTCTCTCGCAGCAGCAACAGCGCGAAGTATTTGTTTTTCCCTTCACAAACATTAGTCTTGGGTATGGGTGCCCACTTAGTGGCCCACCCCTTAACTTTTTTTGTATTTGGTTTTTTGCAGTCCCCCCCTCCCTCCCCCCCTCTCTCTCTCTCTCTCTCTCCAAATAGATAGATAGATAGATAGGACACAGCAACTAATCAATGTTGTGCAAGTGTTCTTACCCTATCCTCCACTTCTCGGATTGCTTTTGTGTCTGAACTGAGTATGAACTGTTTCATCCCATTGTTAATTAGACTGCAAGCTGCGAAACCAAGATCATTAGCTACCTTCACACACAGAAGGCATATAATCTATATATACCTTTGTAAGACTAGAATAAGTCCAATCATACAAATTTAGAATTTTTGTTGTTCTAAAGATCAAAAATCTACAAAGAAAATAAAAGAGAAAATGAAAGAGAAGAAAAAAGAGGTAAACAAAACCTTTTATGAAAAGCAAAAGGAAGACATACTTAGCAAGCAAAGCAACACTTATGTCGTCATCAGTGCCCAAGCATAATCTAGATGGAAAACAGACAAAAAGGTATATATATAGATCCATACATAAAGACACAAACAAAAGGATCTCTCTCTCTCTCTCTCTCTCTCTCTCTCTCTCTCCATACATACATACATACATATAGATAGATATATAGATAGATAGTATGCATCCATGCATAGTTGCTCTCTCTCTCTCTCTCTCTCTCTCTCTCTGCGCTAAAACCAGCTCTGATATCATCACTCACTTCAATAAAACCTGCTTGGTCTTGATACTGAAGATAGAGAATCTGGAAGCCACGAATGTGGCCCTACTAGCTGAAAAATCACAGGTAGACAAGGCCTTAGCTGAAGTGAAATGGCAGGGTGGAACGTTACAGGAAGAAAAAGGGAAAAATAGCCTGGGAAGCAGAAAAGATTAGCCTCAAGGACAAAATGCAAGCTATGTCCACTGAAATACAGCAACTCAAGGACGCCAAGGGGACACCAAAGGGAGGGTGCAAGATCATTGAGGAAAATGAGAAGCTCAAGAAAGAAATGGCAGATCTACAAGCAACAATGAAAGGAAAGCATGCTGAGATCACACAGCAAATCACAAAAGGAGAAGCTGATATTCTACCATGGAAAGAGGACCATATGGAAAGAGGTCGTGAAAAAGGGCACAGTAGCACCCAAAAAGGATCTTATCTCTCAAACTTTGGAGGAAGAAAAGAGGCGGAACAACAAGGCATTAAATATGCTGGTTAGAGCCCTACCAATTGGTGATACCCCCATGGCAGATGTTGCAGCCCTTTTTACCAAGAAGGGGATCAAACTCACCTGTGAAGCAGCGTGGAGAGTGGGTAAGGCAGAGGCACCTACAAGACCCATGGTAGTGTAAATACAGACAGATCCACCCTCATGAGCATGAAGGCAACACTGGAGGGCACCAAGATTTTCTTGGATGATGATCTCACGCCCTTACAGCAAGAGCGTAGGAGGGAGGGGATGGTGCGGGTAATGGCAGCAATGGAAGCAGGGAGAAGGGCCACCTACAGGCATGATAAGTGATTATTTGGGAGAGAGCAGACAGAGAAGAGAAGGAAGTGTTGGTGAACTGAAAAGAAAGAGTAGAGTGGACACAAACTCAGAATATTTGCATTATGGAATGAAGAAGAGTGAGGTCCTTAAGTAGGCACCTCATACATGCTCACTGACATCACTGATGACTTCAGAGCTCCACAATCTGCTCCTAGATTCTCTCAATCATCCTATGTGGCTCTCCACCACCTAACTGTGCTTGTGGGCACCTAACTGTGCCTCTAGCACTCACACATAGAAACCAAGGTGTGCCTGAGGCATACACCTTGAGATATCCCATCAAACCCCCCCTCAAGGGAATGCCTCAGGCTATGTCAAGGATACATCTAGTCTCATAGTTTCTCATGCCATCTCATGGTGGTCAAGGATAAATCTATGGCTAGGTTCTCATGCTAGCAAGGGTTCCCATGGGTGTAAGGTAAACAAAAGGGATACAAAAAGACCTTCCAATGGTTATCTCCCCTGCATGTACATGCACACAATGTCTGTAGGAGGTACCATGGAGCAAAACATACACATGGCCTACATCATAAGGTGACCAGAGGTGTTTACAAAACACACAAAACACAAGAGTTTATTTCATTCATTTTGGAGGACTTTCCAGGCTGAGTACCTTGACATAAAAATAGAGATCTGGAGCATACATAGAGATGATTTAAAATGCATAATCTTCAAAGGATGCCTCATCTTGTGGAGACTCATCAACTGAAAGTAGATTTGCATTTTCTGTCTTTGCTTTGGCTCTGCAAAACTTCTCATGATGGTTGTTCTTGCCACAGTGCTTGCATGGATTAATTTTGAAGCAGTCCTTTGAAAGGTGATTTGTCTTTCCACAGTGATTGCAAGGGGTAAACTTGCCTTTCTGGATTTTTACAGCATAAACAGTGTCATTGCCTTTCCTCAGCTCCATATGCCTTTCTTCTTCTTGGAGAGCAGAGATAATACCTTCAAGATTAGGATTAGGAAGATTTTTCAAAGTGGTAACTATGTGATCATAATCTTCAGGCATACTCTTAAGTAACACTGCCATAGCATCATCTGGAGTAATAGGAGAGTTGATAGAAGCTAGTTGAGTCTCATAAGACTCCGCATGTAGTTGACATGAGCTGCCAAAGTAGTACCACTAACCATCTTCAATTCAAAGAAAGAGATTTTAAGTGATAATTTAGAGATATGAGAGCTAGCACCAAAAATCATGTCAAGCTTCTGCCAAGCTTCTGAAGGAGACTCTAAGTCAGAGATGTGGTGAATATAATCATCTCCTAAAGCAAGAGCAATGATACCATATGCTTTCTCCTCTCTAGCAGGATCCCTTGCCGGGCATGTCGGAGTTGAGGATTCTCCAGCATTGGAGGCTGTAGAAGAAGCGGTTGGAGTCGGTTTGACAAGTCCCCAGAGGTTCTCCCTCATCAATGCAAATTTCACCTTCATCTGCCATGTGTGGAAGCCCTTTCCATTGAACTTCTCTAGATTCAATAGGGTAGCCATGAGAGGGTCTAACCCAGATATTGGGCAGTGTCTTTCTCTCTTACAAGGCAAAAAATAACTGAAAGGCTTCCAAAATATAAGCACTTGATGTAGCAAAGACTAGTGACCAATATTCAAACAATGATGCTTCTTCTTACATGCTTCATAGAGGTGGCTAAAATGAATATTTTCCAATCAAAACCAGGTCTAGCAATTCAAAGCAAAACTGAAGCCACACTTGTACTAATGTTATTGAAAGTTTCAAAAAACCAGAAATGCTAGAATAGCATCTTATGTAGCATCTTCTTCAAAAACTTGTCAAAACCAAAAGACTGAACTTGGAGGGCTTGTAGCTTATTCTTCAGAGCAAAGGAAAAGGGGGTTTCTGAGGCAAAAGAGAGCTGATATACCACAAAAGGTCCTCTGGGAAGAGAAGGCGCAAAAACGCGTCAGAACTCCATAGCTTGCCCCTTCAAAGTCGACTGGTTTTTCACTGATTTCTCCTTGAATATGCAGCCATTGCTGCTCAGATTTCAGCACAGGATAGCCCAAGGCATGGAGAATCTACCCCTGAAAGGAATTAGAGGAAGATGAAGTGTGCTGAGAGAAAACGCAGAAGAAAAAGTCGACGGACTTCGTGTAATGGCGACGAAACGAGCGCGGCTTTCTCTGATTCCTTTCAGCCAGGGGTTCGCCCCTTCGAGGTGGATCTCCAACAGGAAGGACGTGGGAAATGGTTGAGAACCGGAGGAGAATAAGCTTAAGCAAACTTTGGGAAGAAGAGGAAGAGATGGTGAAGAAGAAGATGATGATGTGGCAGAAATGGGCTCAAGGGGGATCAAAGGGCTCTGATACCATGTTGGTGAACTGAAAAGAAAGAGTAGAGTGGACACAAACTCAGAATATTTGCATTATGGAATGAAGAAGAGTGAGGTCCTTAAGTAGGCACCTCATACATGCTCACTGACATCACTGATGACTTCAGAGCTCCACAATCATCTCCTCAATCTGCTCCTAGATTCTCTCAATCATCCTATGTGGCTCTCCACCACCTAACTGTGCTTGTGGGCACCTAACTGTGCCTCTAGCACTCACACATAGAAACCAAGGTGTGCCTGAGGCATACACCTTGAGATATCCCATCACGAAGATGGGGAGTTATGCTGGTATCGGAACCTTGCAATGAGTGCACAAAGGGGGTTGAATATGGCAGTGTTGAATTGCAATGGCAGCCTTTGGTCCGATCCAAGGGGGTTCTTGGAGACATACACCAACATAGACATGATCTTCTACACCCAGACACATGAGAGCCCAGAGAGAGGACTGCCCACAATGACAGAATATACATGGGCTGTGAATCAGCCCATAGGATGGAGACTGCACTGTTAGAAACATGGGGTGTGTGTGTGTGTGTGTTAGAAACATGGGGTGCAAGGCTCTCGGGGCGTGGCTGTCCTTTTCAGATCACACCTAAGACCACTCATATCTATAGTACAAAGAGAGGAGCATGCACTGTTAGAAACATCGGGTGTGTAAGTGTGTTGGGGGGGGGGGGGGTTCCGCCAGGGATGCCCTCTCAGTGCTTTACTGTATGCCATTGCTACTCATCCTATGCTGCAATATATTGATCATCTTGCGGCTACAGGATCACTTCATGGCTTGGAATTGGATGCTAATCGCAGCATGGTTGCTCAAGCTTATGCTGATGATTCTTTCTTTACCCCGAAGAATACGCCCCATGATCTTGGTGCCTTGATGCAGGCCCTCTCTGTTTATGGTTTAGCAGGCCCTCTCTGTTTATGGTTTGGCAGCTGGTCTTCATGTTAATTTTCAGAAGTCTCCTTTTGCATTCCAAAGACTGGCATAGTCTATTATGGCCCGGGGATATCATTCCACCCACTCAGTTTATTCGTCATCTTGGTTACCCTTTGGGGTGGGAACTCACTCGCCGACAACAAACTGATTGGGTTTTGGCTAAGCTTCGGAAAAAGCTTGAGTATTGGAAAGGGGGAAAATGTTGCTACAATTTCTGCAAGGTGACCAGCCTTGGGCTCTTATGATTAGGACTCTGGTCACTCATATCAATATTTCTGCGTTTGGTCATTGGCAACTCAATCAATGCGATTTCTTTTTTGGCTGCACTAATGGTACTTTGCCTGGCTGCCCTTTTGTCTCCCGCTTGCTTCTTGACTAGAAGCATGTTCTTTCTCATCTGGAATGGAATGGACGGCAATCTTTGCTTGGGAATTCTTTGAGAGCTGAAAGCATTCACAAGTCGAAAGTCTTTCAGCCTCCCTTGGCTTTACAGGAACCTCGACGTTCCTACTTTGTCTCATTTAAAGGCATCACCTCGATTGCTGATGTTATAGATGATGTTGATACAGTGCTGCCCTTTTCTCTAGCAGCCACTACATATGGATTGGGCTCTCATTATCGTCCTTTGTGGCGACAAATTACTTCTATGCTTTCGCCTTTTGTTTCGATTCCTCCTTTGAAACTCCAAGACCGACTGGAAGATTGGACTTTGACTTCTCCAGGGTCCTCTTCTCGTCCTTTGAGGCTATCTCAAATTCCTGTACCTGCATTGTATAAAATCCTTTTGCCTCAACCTTGGGTTTCAGAGAGAGGTGATTCTGTTTGGCGAATGCATCGCCCAGCCAAGTGGTGGAGGAAAAGATTATAGCAACTTTGGGCCTATAAAGTAACGCTTCGGCAACAGGTTCTCTTTTGGCAAGTTTTTTTGGGAGTGTTTCCATCTGGACAGCTATTAGCTCATCGACACATTGCTCCTGCACTTTGCCACAGATGTTCTGCTTCTTCGGAGACTGTGCCTCACTTGTTTTGGCATTGTCCGTGCTCTCGTGAGTTTTTTTATTTGCTTCGACAGCGCCTGCGAGCGAGACTCCCATCTGTTCCGTTTGGGAAGTTCTTCTGGCTATTTGGGTTTCATCCATCCAGACCAGAGTTTCATCTTTTCTTCGTTTGGGTTCGCTACTTGGCACTATGGCCTTTTTGGACATATATGAATTGTAAAGTCTTTGGTGATCCTACTTTCTCTCTGTTTGGCTTTTTTAGGTGTTCTCTGCAACAATCTTTCATTGATTGCTTGCAGACCCGTTGCATAGATCATGAGGTCTTTTTGGCATATACTGAAATTTTCAATTGATGTAATTGTAGCACCTTGTTTTATGGTTGCTACTCACATAATATAATCAATCAAAGATTTCACCCAAAAAAATATGTATGTGTGTGTGTGTGAGAGAGAGAGAGGGGTGTGTGTGTGTGTGTGTGTGTGTGTGTGTGTGTGTGGATGAGAGGTGTGTGAGAGAGGAGTGGAGACGCCTTGCAAATAAGCTCCAAAGCCCCCCGCAACCAGCCCGTGAACATCAGCAACCTGCTGCACTGCATCAACGCCCTGAAATCGGCCTTTTGGAGCAGTAATCAGCCGCCGTACAGCCTGTCAGACCTCCGTACAGCTTCCGTACAGCTGTACGGCCTGTACGGACCATTTCGTCTCTTGCAGTCTGCTGCTCCAACATCATATCTGGTTTCTGGACTGTTTTTCACGCAGGGTTTTGCCTCCGGACTACAGCTGCGCACTGATCTTGAAGGCCTTCGCTTCCGTTTCTCCCCTCTTCAGTCTCTGGGTCTGCTACACCTTTCCCATCGCCAAAATCTTCCATTTTCCTCTGAAATATAGTTCATCTGGGGTTTTTTACTGGTTTTTTCTCTCTTCTTCCTCTACAAAACTGTTTTCTATCCTAACTCGACCTCTACATCCCTCTTTCCCTTCTTTCTCTTTACATGTATACTCTTTCTCTCTTCTCTGTGGGTTTCCTGTGGGCTTTTTTTGGGACTGGTTTCTCTCCTCCAATACCACTTTACAGGTACCTCCTTTCTAAGTTCCACTTTTTACAAAGCTATGGCTGAATATTCCTATGAAAAGACATTTCAAAAGGAACGTTCGGTTCACTGCAAGAAGCAAAAGCAGGCTGAGGGTCAGCATGACCCGGTACATGATACTCTTGAGACTCAACTGGTCTATGATGTCATGCATGAAGGATTTGCAGACACAAGGAAAGAGTGGAAAGACTCGATTCCATCAGTTGGCCTCATGGTGGAGGTTGATGAAATTGTGGATCCTGTCAGAGAATATGCCAAAAATGCAGTCGTTTTATTTTTTCTAGGCCGGATGCCACCTGCTGCAAAGATAGGCAACTGGTTGACTCGCACACTGGCTGGCTCGTTTGTTCGCAAAGTGCACTATGCAGCCAAGGGTTTTTTTGAGGTTATTATGGTGGATGAGCTACACAGACAAATGCTTTTGGAACATTCGCCTCTTTTTTTTGGGCAACAAATGGTGCATGTATTGCCATGGTCTCCCACAAGGGATTACAGGCTTTAATCCGACACAGACGCCCGGTCTGGGTTGAAGTTGTAGACTTCCCACAATGCATGGCATCACTCTTGCCTAAAATTGCAGCTTCTTTAGGCAAAGTGGTCTGCCCACCACGGCCTAATGGCAACTCAAATTGATTTTGCATTCTTTGGGATACTGATAATCCCACACCTGACTCTTATTCAGTCACGGTGAATAATGTGGACATGGGAAGTGCCTTTTACAAACTGAAATGGGGACTATTTGCAGGGGCTTGTTTTGACTGCAAAAAATTTGGACACATGGCTTCACAGTGTCCAATGAATCAGCATAAAATGCCTCCTACTACTTTGCCGGTTCAAATGCCCACTAAAGATGCTCCTACTACTATTGCAAATAAAAACAAAGGTAGTAGACAGTTTGCTGGAATTCAGGATAAAGGCAAATCTCGAGTGGTTTCAAATGGGAATGTTTCTTCACATTCACCTCCTGTTATTCAACCTTCGGCAAAAGGACAGAAACCTCCAACCGATGGATGGCAAAGTCCAAGAAAAGTTATTTCTACTAGAAGACTTCCCTACCCTCGCACTTGGAATGGTGCGTCTTCTAGTGGAAACACCCCAGAGGTAAATACAGAAATTGGGATCACATGGGCTGCAGTGACAGCTAGCAAAACACTCTTCCCTGAAGAAGAGGTTGCTGCTCTGTTGTCTACTCCTCAGGTGGATATTTCTTCTCAGGGGAGAAGCATTGACCCTGAGATAGAAATGCAGGGCTCACATCATGAAATTTGCTGTTGTACATAGTTGTTATATTGCTATAAATATCTGTAAATATGACTGCTCATATCAAATGCTTTACACTCAATGTCCAGGGGATGTGTGACAATAGGAAATGGAAAACAGTGTGGCTGTACATCAATAGATTTCAGCCTGACATAGTGGCATTACAAGAACACAACCAACATGTCTATGCCGGAAAGACAGGACACTACTGTAACTATGACATTTTCTATGCTGGAGAGCAATCTTTCTCAAGGGTGGTCATTTTGATCAAACATGAGCTTCAACCCGTTATTGCCCTAAATGACAACAAAGGCAGATGGCTTGTTCTTCAATGTATTATTCGAGGAGAGGTGTTTGAATTTGCTTCTGTATATGCACCTCAATCCTCTAGAGAAAGAACTGAAATTTGGGATGCCATGCAACAATATCCATGGAGATATCATGCCTTTATAGGTGGGGATTTCAATAATGCTCCTCAACAGGGTGACAATACCTCCAGACATACTCATATGTTAATCCCTGAAAGGCATGCATGGTCTCAATTACTGATACATCTGGATTTGGTGGACCTTTGGAAGGAATTGCAACCTTTGTCACCTGGATACACATTCCAACATAATGCTCTTTCTTCTTATCAGGCACGTCTGGATCGATGGTATAGTGTAGCTCCGCAACAAAATGGGGATTTTACATGCAAAATGTGGATTGACTATGCCTTTGTGCATTCTCATCATGCACCTCTATGGTTGCGGTTATCCTTTCATGCTATGCCAGATGATAGATTGCCACAAAGGCGACATCTGATCGTGAACAATAGCTACTTGCAACATGATGCTTTCAAGGCCATGGTTACTGAAGCATCTCATTCTCTGTCTTCTCGCAGCCATATTCATATTGATGATGCCTGGGATTCTTTTGTTTCCAAAATGCAAGTTGTAATAAGAAAATGCAAGTTGTAATAAGAGGTTATGGCAAGTCCTACATGAAGACTCTGAGGGAAAGTATTGCTCAGACTAAACTCACTTGCCAGGATCTCACTGAACTCAGCCATCTTCGTTCGTTGCCCCTGCATGAGCAAACAACACTATGCCAGGCCAGACATTGTCTTAAACTCAATGATCACAGAAAACTGGCTAAATGGGAGACTAAAGCCAAACAAAGAGCCTTTACAGATAAAGGCTGCTCTTCCAAAGAATTTTTCAAAAGCGTGCATCAGAGGAGATTAAAAACAGAAATTTGTAGGGTGCTTATGCCTGATGGATCATGGACCACCTCGCGGTCACAGCTTGCTTCTGTTTGTGTGCATCATTTCTCTCAACAATTTGGTTCTACAGTTCCTCCCTCACAGCAAGCTTTGATTGCAAGAAATTTACTGTTGCAGCATGTTTCTCCCATTATTTCCACTACTCAAGCTTTGGAATTGGAGGAACCTTTTACTGAGAGAGAACTGTCAGATGCAATCAAATCTTGCGGCAGATGGAAATCTCCAGGATGGGATGGTCTTACAGTTGAGTTTTTTCTAGAATATTGGCCTCTTTTGAAGCATACATTGCTACATATGGTGAATGCTGCATGGCAAAATCAGAAAATGCCAGACACATGGAAAAGAGGTCATGTTAAACTCCTTCCAAAAAAACAAATTTGTGAATCTTTGGCAGACTGGAGACCTATCACCCTTATGCCAATCATTTACAAAGTCACTACAAAAATGATTGTCGATCGGCTAAAAGGGTTTTTACATGATGGATTGCATCCTGCTCAATATGGTTTTGTCCCGCGTAGGCATATCACAGATAACATTGCTAATGCCTATGTTGGAATTGAATATGCCAAATACACGCAGCAGGATGTTTTATTATTGCAAGTTGATATTGCCAAAGCCTTTGATACTGTTAAGTGGGATTTTATTTCATCGACTATGCAGGCATTGGGATTTGGCACAAAAATGCAGCAAGTCATCACTTGGTTATATCAAGATAGTCAAGCTGCCTGCATACTTTCAGGGGATATTTCTACATCCTGGACTCTTGGTTATTCTGTTAGGCAAGGATGTCCCCTAAGTGCTTTACTTTTTGCCATAGCCACTCATCCAATGCTTCAATATCTGGACCACCTTTTGGATACTGACCAATTGCATGGTTTGGAGATTGCTGGCAGTCGCAGCATGATCGCTCAGGCATATGCTGATGATTCATTCTTTACTCCAAAAAATACTCGAAGTGATCTGTCCATGATTATGCAAGCTCTTTCTACATATGGATTGGCTGCTGGTCTTCGGGTAAATTTTCAGAAATCCAAATTGTTGCCGTTGCATGAACAGGAATGGCACAGTCTTCTGTGGCCTAGGGAAATTGTCCCCACTTCTCAATTTATTCGACATCTTGGCTATCCTCTAGGTTGGAAACTCACCCGTTCCCAACAAACTGATTGGGTGTTGACAAAGTTGAGGGCAAAACTTCAATATTGGAAGCTTGCAACTTGGCCACTGCATGTTCGCTTGCAAATCACACAATCCATTTTGATAGCATACATACAATTTTATCTGCCTCTCATTATGTTCACTAAGGCATAGCTGAATTCCTTTATGTCAGCTATCATGGAAATTTTCTGGTGTGCAAAAAATGGCAAGAAAAGTCTCAGATTACTCTCTATGCATCGTCTCTGTTCTCCAAAGATGCACGGGGGTCTAAACATTCTCAATATTCAAATGCATTTACTTGCTCACAGAGGAAAAATGATGTTGCAGTTTATGCAAAGAGATCAGCCTTGGGCTTTCATGATCCGCTCTCTCTTATTACATATTCATACTTCTGCCTTTGGGCATTGGCAGCCTACTCAGTGGGATTTCATATTTGGCTCTATCCAAGCCACAATCACAGGCTGCCCTTTTGTTTCTCGCCTACTTCTCGATTGGAAACATATCTTATCCCACTTAGAATGGCATGGTCGAGATTCTTTGTCGGGAAACTCTTTGAGGGCTGAGAATCTTTATTGGTCTAAAGTATTCCATCCTTCTTTGGCCATTCAAGAACCAAGACGTTCTTATTTTCTCTCCTTTAAAGGCATTACATCTGTGGCATATGTACTTCAGGATGATGGCACACTTTTATCTTTTTCTATGGCTGCCAGCAAATACGGTTTGGGAGCTCATTATCGTCCTTTATGGCATAGGATTTCAGCAATGCTTCAACCGTTTTTGCCGATACCTCGCTTGGAACTTCAGAATAGGCTTGAGGATTGGATTTTACGCTCTTCCTCCTCTTCAGCCCGTCCCTTGAAGTTCTCACATATCACAGTGCCATCACTGTATAAAGTGCTATTATTTCCGCCTTGGATTGCTGAAAGAGCAAATACTGTTTGGCATATGGATTGCCCACTAAAGTGGTGGAGAAAAAGGCTGCGTCTCCTTTGCATTACCAAATCCCTCTTCGACAACAGCTTTTCCTTTGGCGAGTCCTGCTTGGCATTTTCCCATCTGGTCAGCTACTTGCACACAGACATATTGCTCCGGTTGTTTATCACAGATGCTTACACCCTACTGAATCTGTCATGCACATCTTTTGGTTATGTCCACATACTTGTGACTTCATCGCTCTCATCCGACAGAGGCTTCGAGCGAGATTTCCTACTGTTACATTTGGCAGGCTTTTCTGGTTGTTTGGTTTTCATCCAGCGAGACAGGGTTTTGACTTATTTTTTGTATGGGTACGCTACTGGGCACTATGGACTTTATGGATGGACAGAAATCATAGAGTCTTTGGTGATCCACTTTTTTCATCCTTTATTTTTTTCAAACGATCTCTGCAGCAATCATTCTATGATTGTGTTCAGACTCGTTTGATTGATCAGGATGTGTATACAGCTTATACTGAGATCTTTAGTTGAGTAATAGTTACTCCTTTTTCGAAGTAACTATGAATGTAATTATTTTACAGCAAAAAAAGATTTCTTCTCACAAAAAAAGTGTGTGAGAGAGAGATACATACATGAAATTGGGAATTAGATACATACATGATGTGGTAGATGATCAGGGCTATGTCTTATCTTTTCCTCAGGCCACTGCTTCCTATGCATTGGGAATGCATCATAGGTCTATATGGAAGAAAATTGCTGATTTATTACATCCTTTTCTACCTGTTCCTCCTGTGGCTGACACAGACAGGCTTACGGATTGGCAATTGCAACCCTCTGCTACATGCACTCATCCTGTTCCTCTTCCTGCCTTAACCTCCATCAAAGCCTATAGGCTTCTTCAGCCTGCTCCATGGATTCAGCAATATGCTAATTCTCTGTGGCATATAAGGAAGCCCCTCTCATGGTGGCGGAAGAATCTCGGGATGTTATGGAAGTGTAAAATGCCATTGAAACAAAGACTTTTTCTTTGGAGATGTATGACAAGCACATTGCCAGTGGGGGTCACACTCGCTAAACGTCGCATTGCACCATCCACATGTTTAAGATGTCAGGCTCCTTCAGAGACTGTTCTTCATTTGCTTTGGCACTGCCCGTGTTCTAGGATCCTCCTCAGGAGAATTTCAGATTATCTTCGGCTCCGTTTCTCGAGTCACAGATTTGGGAAACATTTCTGGCTCTTTGGCAGATTTATGAGGTCTTTGTCTCAATACTCACTATTTCTCTCTTGGGTGAGATATTGGGCTCTTTGGACAATCTGGAGTGAGCATAATTTGGCATACTTGGGTCGGCAGATTCACAAGTCATATGAATCTTTCCGAGCCTCATTGCGGCAATCCTTATATAATGCCTGCCATGAGGGTGATATGGATCCTCTTGCATAGAGCTTTTCTTTTTATGTTTCTGATCTTTGGGATACTCTCCATTTCGGAGACCTCCCATCATGTAAATTTATGAGCATATAAATATACTGCACTGGATATTACCAAAAAAAAACTGTGTGTGTGAGAGAGAGAGAGATGCTAGGGAGTGAAGAAGTGATACACAAATGTAGAAATCGTGAACGCTTTCATTCATCAAGTATAACATGACTACAAGCCTTATATAAGCAACACACTCACACACTTGCACCAAGTGCATATGGGATAAGTCCCATAGTGACACGTGGCACTCACACATAAACTAGTACTAGATCTACTAGTAATACACACGAACACATCACATCAACACACTCTTTGGCTATGATATGTCCAACATGCACGACATATATGGATACGAGTCAAGCTCCCAAATGCACGACCAATATTTATTGTGGTGTGCTATTTCCCCTCAAATCCATCATCTTATGCACGTGAGATCCCAATGCCGAATGCAAAAAAAAAAGGCAGAATGGTAGTACTTAATACTACGTACAACAGAGTCATGTCGGTGGTCGACTACATATCAGTCACATCATCATCACTAGCATCATCATCATCATCATCATCAAGACATCAAGGGTGGATGAGGCACTGGAAGCATGAAGTCAACGATACAGTGTTGTCGACCACTCGAGGGTGCGGTCCTATGACGTCTCTTGGTCATAGCTCTACGCCTAACAAGGGCTACAATGCGAAACATGGAGGGAATATCCCCAAGTGTAATATGTGTGCCCGTCATCTGTCTGAGCTATCGAGTCACTGGCTCTGGGTCCCAATCATGTTGAGGTCTCATCTCGGGGGAGTCCAGGTGATATGGCTGAAAGAACTCTATGATAGAGCTCTAAGAGGGGCCTGCCAAGGAAGAGATATGCTCCTATCTCCGTGATCAAAGTATCCTCTCGCGGTGCCAGACTGCGTCATGAATGAAGCCTGCCAAGCATCTCTGATCTGGATAAGAGAGGAATTGGGACAAAACCCCATAGCTATCTCTGGAGAGGCAATAGAGATGCCCTCGGATCTCATAGTAAACAGGACACCTGAAGATGAAGTGCTCGTCCGTCCCAACCTCCTGCATGTCACATAATGTGCATAAGCGCCTCTCCCTGGATAGGCGCTCTGCTCTGCCGCTCTCGATACGAAGTCTATGTGAAGAGACCCGAAACTACCCAATAGAGATCCTCAGTGAGTGGGGTAAGTGGATCTGCATGTATCCTGGTGGGTCAATGAAACCCTCCTCTGTGATATGTAAACAATGATCTCTATAGAAGCTACTTCACTGGGAGTTCGCTCAGTCCCAACCAAGTCCGGAATGTGTAGCTATAGAGATCCTCACGGATTACCTAGTTAGCATCGTGTGACATGAGGGGAGAAAACAGAGCGTCCATATTGTACTGGAAGGGAGGGAGTCTGTCCGTGTGGAGCCCCAGTCCCTCAAACCATCTCTTTGTGCGTGCATACCAACATCTCTAGTCACCCCCTGCTGAGAGTGTCATATAGGAAGACAATGCTAGCCATGGCAGCTTGCTGCATCCGGAGGATTAATCCCCATACTCTCTGACTCGGTACCGATATGTGATAACCTGAAATGCAGCATCTAGCTGTAATGGAGATGACCCAAACTCAGCCTGAATGATCTGGTAAGGAACAGATGGCTTATTGTGAATCATCCGTGATAGCATGAGAACCTGTAGCCGTTCCACCCGACCTACTCTGTATCCGATAAGTCTGGCCCCCAACAAGGACTGCCATACATTCCCGCTGGGCAGACCAAGGAGTCAAAGAGCAGCCCCTTGGTCCATGGATCTTGAAAGTGCGAGCGGAAGCACTGCCTCTCTAGTCTGGCCAATGAAGTGTATGCTCTGCCCAACGTTCCTACATCGCAGGTCTCATAGTGGAGATGGGTCTGAAGAAGACAACCCCAAGGTACGTGTACGATGAAACTATCTCAACAGGTGAGCCATCAAACGTGAACTGCTCCTGGCGCATGACGGCTCAAGATGTATTGAAGATCATAACCTTGGTTTTACCTAGGTTGATCTTCAGATCATGAGACTCACAAAAGGACTGAAGTGTGTCAAGGTGTCTCTGGAGTCCCTCTACAAAGAAAGATAGAAGAGCCACATCATCTGCGTAAAGCAATATCTGGATCAACGTGCCAGCAAGAAAGCAACCATCCCCTCCTAGTGTCTACATCACTGTCTCGAGCTCATCTATGTAAAGGCCAAACAAGGTAGGTGATAAAGGACACCCCTTTTTGACCCCAATAGTGCTCATGATCTCGTCTGTCCACCCAGATCCTGCTCGGACCCTGTCTACGACTCTCTCATAAAGTGCCATGACAGCCCAAATGATCTCTTGGTCATAACCTAAATCATGTAGGCAAAGCAACAGTAAACCCTCTGCTTCTATGCCCTCGCCTCCTCGATGATACACCTGAGCGTGAGAATGTGATCCATGGTGCCATGATCACGTCGGAATCCAGCATGTCTTGCTGCTACACTCCGCAAACCTACTGACTTCATAATCAAGCACTGATGCATAGATCTTGGACATAACATGTCCAATCATAATGGTCCTGTAATTCTCCGGGCTCATGGGATCCCCTGCCTTGTGGATGGGTGAAATAGTGTTAATAGTCCAGGTGCGTGGAAACCCCAAATAGGCGGCTTCATTAAATAGCTTTGCTAAGATCAGAGCTAGGAGGTTAATCCCATATGCAATGAGCTCAGTGTATAGCCCCTCATGATCCTTCACTCGGTCATTATGCAATTTCATTACAGCATCCTTCACTCCCCCCGTAGTGAAGAGGGTGCAGGATGTGAGGCGTGGCATATGTGAGAGGTCAGGGGCTGGCTGGTTTTGGATGTCATATAATGTGTGTGCATAGTTATACCAGACCTGAGTGTCGGTGAGTGGTGAGGGGGACCGTCCCTCTAAAAATCTTCGCCGGAAGTCTTTAGAGTTGTTACTAAACAAAATGTTAAGTAGTTCCTCCTCGTTCCAGCGAACGAAATAATTTTCTTCCTACGTACCAGCCGACGATACTCGCGTAGCGTCTCTAGTTCACTCGAAAGGCTGTTTTTGGTTTCGAATCTGAGCTGATGGCGTAAAGCCTTACACTCTTCATCGTACCAATTATTACAGGGTACGGTCCCAAGAGGTGGTGGGCATGTGGAGTAAGTGGTGTGAGGGAAAGCATGAAGGGCAGCCTCGTGTAGTGAGCGGGTGATCAGGGCAGCACGGTCCTCTAATAGGAGTATGAAGCCAATGTAAGTAGGAAGTATGTACAGACGGACAGAGTAAGTAGGTGAGTGGTCACGGTCGAAGCATATATCATGATAGGTGGAGTAAGAACTCAGTGGGGTGGAAGGTGCTGTGCAACGGCAAGGAGTGGAAATGCTAAAGAAAAGATAAGTGTGATCAGCCCCTGGAGGAAGAGGTGCTACAGTGAAATCGGTGATGCGTGATGTGAAGGCAAGGGATCCCATGATGTAATCAGCAACGCTAGAACCTCCCCCATGTGGGAAGCATGTGAAACCACCCGAGGCGCGAGCCATCTGTTGAGACCATTATAGATAATGAGATCATGCATCCTGCCAAGGTCTAATAGGGCCTACCCATAAGATGAGAGAAACAAAGAAAGAAAGAAAGTTTATTAAAGTCTTTGAAAGACCGATGGGTCTATGGGACTCATAGAAAACGGATACAAATAAAGCAGAAAGGGTGGAGCTACTAAACGAGCATCATCACCCATGCTGAATGCTAAGTGCTAAGTAGTACATAGTCATATCATCAGTAGTGACATCATCATCATCCTCATACTCCGATCAATCACCATCAGGGCTAGCTAGCACCGATACATGCAAGCGGCCCCACAGAGGTATGTGTGTGTCAAGGGGATACTGATATGTAACCAGTGATGGAGCGCTGGCGACTATCTGTGGGTGCCGCCCGTCTTGGTCTCCTGGCAATGACTCTGCTCCTGACCAGGGCTATAGTAACCCCTATGGGCCGAGCCCCAAGGCCTAAACAAGGATGGGAGGTCGCTCAGTGTGACCTGCATGTCCGTCCGTTGTCAAGAGCGGCGTGCCTCAAGCTCTAGGTCTCTGCTCCATCTACTATCAGTGACTGTAGGGCACGTGCGCATGACTAGAAGAACTCTTCCTGCCCCGAGAGGGAACGGGTCCTGTTTGACGACTGTCTCTGCGTCCTGAGTAAGTGCTCCCTATAGCAAATCACCTCATGGATGAAGGCGGCGAGGCATCCCTGCTCTAGGTATGAGAGAAGTCTAGATAATGGCCCAAAACCGTCCCTAAAAACGCAATGGTATCAACCGCAGATCTCGTAGTACATGGGGCATCTGAACGTGAAGTGCTCCTCTGACTCCACCTCCCATCGATCACATAACGTGCATATGTGTATCCCCCTCGGTATCCCCTCAGCTCGCCCACTCTCAATATAGAGTCAGTGTAATGAAACTTGAAACTGCCCGATAGAGATCCTCAGTGAGTGTGGCAGGTGGATCCGAGTGTACTCTGGTGGGACAATGAAACCCTCCTCAGAGATGTGCAAACAGTGGTCTCTGTAGAAATTGAGCTTCACCAGAAGCTCTCTCTTCTCCAACCAAGTCCTAAATGTGTGTAACTGTAGTAGATCTTCTCGAATGACCTGGTTGACCTCATGGTATCCCAATGGGACAGATGGAGCATCTAAGCTATACTGAAAGGAAGGCAGCCTGTCTATGTGAAACCCCCATCTCTCAAACCACCTATGTGTCTGGGCATACCAACCTCTCTCATCCCCACCATCTACGAGGCCCATGGATGAAGATAAAGCCGACCAAAGCAACCTGTGTCACTTCGTTGTACTGGACCCATACTGTCTGACGCGGTGTAGATAGGTAATGGTTTAGAATGCCACATCTACCTGCTGTGGGGACGCGCCGAACTCGACCTAAATGATGTGATGTGGCACTGATGGCTTGCTTCGGATCATCCACCAGAGCAAGAGGATCTGTAATCGCCCCACCCTATCCCACTCTGTGTTTGAGAGATCCGGCCCCCAAACAAGGACTGTCGTACATGCTTGCTGGTCGAACCAAGGAGTCAAAAAGAAGAGCCTTGGTCCGAGGGTCCTGAAAGTGTGAGTGGAACCATTGTCTCTCCAAGTGAGCAAGTGAGGCATATCCCCGGCTCAAACGGGCCTGCATCAATGGTCTCATCGTGAAAATCGGGCTAGACAAGACGACGCCCAAATAGGTATATGAGGAGACGATCTCAACCAGTGATCCATCAAATGTGAACTGCTCACTGCGCATCACGGCTCGAGATGTGTTGAAGATCATTACCTTGCTCTTGCCAAGTTTGACCTTCAGATCATGTGACTTACAAAAAACCTGTAGTATATCCAAATGTCGCTGGAGGCCTTCAACAGATGAGGACATCAAAACCACGTCATCCGGATATAAGAGTATCTTAATCAACGTGCCCGCAAGAGAGCAACCAATCCCTCCTAGTGATCCCATAAAGGTCTCGAGCTCGTCCATGTAGAGGCCAAATAAGGTGGTTGACAGTGGGCAACCGTGTTTGACCCCAATGGTGCTCATAATCTCATCCGTCCATCCAGCACCTGTCCGAACTCTACCTGAGACTCTCTCATAGAGTGCCATGGCCCATAACAGCCCATATGATCTCTTTCTTGGTCATACCCACATGTCTGTAGGCGTCTG
This sequence comes from Dipteris shenzhenensis, assembly GCF_047967505.1. NCBI lineage: Eukaryota > Viridiplantae > Streptophyta > Polypodiopsida > Gleicheniales > Dipteridaceae > Dipteris > Dipteris shenzhenensis. The sequence goes on along the minus strand of NC_141598.1, from coordinate 37,274,502 downwards.
ATGAGGAGGGCTCGTGGGACCATGTCAAAGGCTTTGCGGAAATCCACAAAGCAACAATATACTCTCTGTTTCCGCAACCTGGCCTCCTCTATGATCCCTCTGAGTGCAAGTATGTGATCCATGGTCTCGTGATCACGTCAAAATCTTGTCTAGCCCTCGGCCCTGAGCCCCTGCATCTATGTGAATCTGCTGACCTCTATGTCGAGTATTGATGCATAGATCTTGGACATGACATGCCCAATCATAATGGTCCTGTAGTTTTTCGGGCTCATGGGATCTCCTGCCTTCTGAATGGGTGTGATGGTGTTGATAGTCGACGACAGCTCGACAAATGCAGATTCGGGATATCCTTGCAGCCCACTGGAGAGCCAATAAGGTGCAGGGTTTCGGCTTCCGAGCCTTGGCTTTCAATTTGTGCTTGTATTTAAGTTTTGCATAAGCTCTTGAGCTCCTTATCTTGGTATAGCGCCCTAGCGCACCCTTTTATTTCAGCCTTCGAGGCTTGTATGAGTTATTTCCACTTGATGTACTTAGTTCCATAGGCCCATGAGACCTCCCGACGAGGAGGTTAATCTCTCTCTCCCTCTCTCTCTCTCTCTCATGGTGGAATCACAAAGGAGGGGCAAGTACGGTTGATTATTCGATACGATCACCAATAGTGATACAAGATATACAAAGCTTTGAGATCTCGGGTAGACCTATTAGCCTGGCAGCAGCTGACCATGCTATTTTGTCTTTCACTCCGGCATGTGGACAGATGAGAGAGGCAGTGGCCTTCACCTCCCAATTCCCAAGATACCACTTCACTGAGGAGACATCATATGTATACAGCTGTGAGGTACAAGATAGCCTACCAACACTAGACATGAGTGGATCACTGGATGAATGCACTAGTCGTTTGGCAGAGATATTACATGAGCCAGTAGCACGCGTTTTCCCACATACAGTACCTCCCGTTGTGCCCCCACGCTTGATTGTCCCACAAAATGGTTGGTACGATGGAGAGTGCAGAGGAACTTGGGCCCATCTGCAATGACAGATTACACTTGGTGTCCGTACACACAGCCAGGCAAGGACGCTCTTTCGTCACCTTGTGCAAAAGATTAAGCATGACTACCTAGCAAAGCTTGAGGCGGAGATATACCAACTGTTCTTGGGGCAGGACAGCAAGAAAGCATGGCGGATGTTCCATGAGAGGCAGTTACTGATCTCGATTACAGAGCCAGAGACATGGCATGATTATGCTAGATTCATGTATGATGTTCCAGGGCAGCCCCCCATGCCTACCCCATCGGTTTCAACGCACTGTACTTTCTTCACATGCGATACGTTTGAAGAATGGGAACGCACAGGATCATGATGGACTGGTTGTAGAGCATTTTACACATGCAGGGTCGAGTATGGTGCTTCTATTGACAAGCATGTTTAATAGAGCTATCTGTGAGGGCTTTCCCTCCAGTTGGTCAGATCATACGATAGTGCCATTGTTCAAAAGTTGGTGATCCCAGGTCTCCTAGTAATTATCGCACGATTATGATTGGCCATCTTTTGGCCAAATTTTGTAGATCTATACTCGAGCATAAACTAAGTGATTGGGCAGAGAACAGAGACTTGAGAGCAGCTGGACATGCCAGTTTTAGATGGGGCTTCACTACCCTGCATCACATTTTGAGACACGAAGCCATCATTGAGGAGGGACGAGCACGTGGACGGGAAGGTGGGAAAGGGAGGATCAACTGTTGCTTTGTGGATTTCCGCAAAGCTTTTGATACAATACCACGAGCTCGTTTGATGCAGAGATTGCAAGACTTCAGTGTACCCAAGGTTATGCAATGGGGGATTTACACATTCTATGAGAACGTGACTGGCAGAATCCAGGCCCCCAGGGAGATGTCCGACTTGGTGGTTAGCACTATCGGAGTAAAGCAGGGATGCCTGTTATCACCCACCTGTTTGGATAATATATTGATGAGGTGTCAAACTATCGTGTTCAACACCTCAGGCTCTCAGCTGCATGGATCATCAAATTTGATTGCAGTTTCACCCTCGTAGGAGAGGTGATTGAACTGGTCCGAGAGTAGGTTTCTCTCGGGGTTACCTTCACAGGACCACGGTACTAACTGAGAGGAGCATCAGAGGCCAGGCTGACATGAGCATATACAGCTTTGGGGGCACTAGAGAGACAATGTTCGCATATTCAGTTTCAGAAGCCATGCACCAAATAATGGCTCTTTGATACTATGGTGGCACCCACACTCTTACATGGAGCAGCAATTTGGGGACTGAGTCTTTACCATACCAGAGAACAGGATCTTGACGGACAGGTTGGACCAGACTCCAGAGAGGACATACTACGATGGGATCGTATGGAGAGACCTTTGGTTATGATGACATCATGCAAGATTCAGAGCAAAGGATCGGTCCCACATGAGATTGTCAGAGCTGAGTTGGGAGCATCACCAATGGTAGTAGAAGCACTTTTTCAAGCAGTGACATTCTTACAGAGTATTTGGGAGCTCCCTCAGCAGCGGTATCCCCGTTTGGCACTAACATCCTCTAGACAATTGGCAGCCAAAGGGGATGATGACTGTTGGTTTTCCCAGATGAGCATATGGTTGAGCCTGCATAGCATGCAAATTGATAGACTCCCCCTGTTCGATTACAGCTTGGATTGCCCATCCTGGGTCTCAGCCATTCAGAGCGGAACCGAGTGACGAGGATGGACATATTGAGACTGGATACTGAGAGGTTCATCATACGGCCGAGCTACATGGATACCCCTATTCCACATGACATACGAGTGGCCTTCGGACAGCTGCGGACCTCATCGCGCCAGCTACAGGTAGAGACTCGAAGATGGACATGTGTGGACGCAGAGCAGTGGATATTCCAGCTTTGTTGGAGAGAGCTTGAGACAGAGGAGCATTACATATGCAAATGCACTATTTACTACGACATCGGAGGGAGGTATCATTGCTTGTTCAGAGAGGGTTTTGGGCCTTTGTGTCAGGTATGGAGTTTTGAGGATCAAAGATGTTTGGGTCTATTCCTACTAGAGATTCAGCGTCGCCGATAGGCCATCCTGAGAGAGTGGAACTCTGTTAGACCCGCTCCACCCAGCCAGGGATCCGTCAATGATTTCTTCAGAGTAGTCCCTCGCCGGATATCGTGCCACCTACACCAGCACTAGTTTTTGCACCGACACCCTCAGCCGCCAACAACCACCATCCTCTTCAGGCGGGATCATTTTGCATAGAACACTTGCAATCAGTCAGGCACGGCATCCCTGACTACCCACGCCATGTCCCAACCTTTCCATAGACAGATTCAGGCCATCATTGTGCAGCATCGGAGGCATCTGCCAAGATGTGCTGATCTCTCTAGCCTACATAGCATCATGATAGATTTACTCGGATGAGCGAGAGAGAGCAATATCTCAGATAGTTTATATCTATAGAGTTTTTCTCTTCACCTCATTTCTAACCCAGTATTGTCTTTTTCTCTTTCACTAATGAGACTTCATCAGTTAGAGATGTACTCATATGCCACTTTGGCCTCTTGTAGATGTTTAATATACCTTTCTTTCTTTCTTTCTTTCTTTACTATCTCCTATGAAGCTCAGTTTCTATCGGGACCATAAGCTGCACATCTCCGAGGAGGGTTTCATTATCCCACCTGGGTACACCCAGATCCACCTCCCGCACTCACTCGGGATTTCCATTAGGCAGCTCCGTGTGTCATCGCACCGACTCTGTATCGAGAGTGGGCGAGCAGATGGGATCTCCGAAGAGAGTTGTATCTGCACTTTATGTGAGTGCACGAGGTGGAATGAGCACTTTATCTTCCATTGCCCAATCTACTATAAGATCGTGGACAGTACCACTGCCTTTTTAGAGACGGATTCGATGGCCTCTCAAGATTCCTCTCATACCTAGATCACACATGCCTGGCAGCTTTCATCCACAAGGCAATCCGACATAGAGAGCGTCTTATTAGATCACGGAGCCAGAAGCAGGGGGGTCTAGGATCATTGAGTTCTTCCAGTCAGAGCACGTTGTTCCCCCGGCCACTGATAGCAGCAGGGACAGAGACCCCGAGATCCATATGCGACACACTCGACAAAGGGAGGACGGACAAATCACACTCACCGACATTTACTCTATCATCGGACCTAGGGTACGGCCGATCAGGGTTACTGTGGCGCTCGTCGTCAGGTAGCTGCGAGGAGGACACGAGGACTACTCATCCAGATTGCAGACAACTATCTATCACGGGTTCCTTGCCTATACTGCCTAGTTCACCATCGGGTGTACCCTGACATTCCCTTATGCACTGTCTTCTATTGTATTGGATCAGACTGCATCTCCCATGGGGATGAGGTTGCCGGTGATGGATATATATGACTATGATGACATGTATGATGATACCATTGACTATCTCTACACAGTTTTTCTCTATCAAGGGTTAGGATGCTCGTTTAGTAGCTCCACCTTTTGCTCATTGCATCAAGTTTCTTTCATTACAGACTTTAATAAACTCTCTCTGTCTCTCTCTCTCTCTCTCTCTCTCTCTCTCTCTCACTCACTTGATATTTTCATGCCACCCTCATGCAATTTTGCTACTTTTTTTGCTATTTTGTACTAGTATAGTATTTTAGTACTCAACAAGGGCCTTAGCGAGCCCTTTGTCCCAGCCCACAGTGGTCTGTATGAGTTACTTGATTCCGTACTTAAAGCCATAGGCCCGTGAGGCCTCCTGCGGACGTTATTCTCTCTCTCTCTCTCTCTCTCTCTCTCTCTCTCTCTCCCCCTCTCTCTCTCTCTCTCTCCCCCTCTCTCTCTCTCTCTCTCTCTCTCTCTCTCTCTCCCCCCACACACGTCATCATATGCCCATGATGTCACTACAGAGGGGCACATTCCTTATGAGACGATACATGATGATATCATAGAGTTCTCCAGACAGGGAGACACCCTCCTTTTGCGAGATTTCAATGCAAGGACGAGGGATAAGCAAGTGGGCTTACTTGACTTCACATATGAGAGACCCCCACATGATGCCAGAGTTAGATGCAACAGAACTTGGGATTCGGAGACTTTCTGCAGATACTTCACATGTGACAGCATACGGGCGACACCTGCTTGAGTTGGGAGCTCTGTTGTCCACGACCACATCATCTACAATGGCCTTCAGAGATGGCCATCATATGTGGGATTCACATGCCTCCCACATGAAGGCGAGACCAGCACAGTGGACTACCTACTGGGCCCATTGGCTTTTGTCTCATGGATACATGACCTCACCATACCCCCCCCCCCCACTTGGAGCCGACCACTCATATCTGACCTTCGATGTTCTTGCTACTACACCAGGCACAAGGAGAGTTCCTACTGCTACCCAGACCCAAACCCACTTTGACCGTGACCTTGATCCAATGTATGTGTGTCACTTAGCCAAAGAGCTTCCGGCCTTAGTGGAGGCTGATTTAGACCTCGCCCACGCCTCAACCACCCTTGTCACAGTGATACAGGATGCTGCCACCAGATCCTTTCCTACGACCCGATCTTCACGGGTACGAGATGGGAAGACATACCTTTGTAAGACTAGAATAAGTCCAATCATACAAATTTAGATTTTTTCTTGCTCTAAAGATCAAAAATCTACACAGAAAATAAAAGAGAAAATGAAAGAGAAGAAAAAAGAGGTAAACAAAAAACTTTTATGAAAAACAAAAGGAAAACATACTTAGCAAGCAAAGCAACACTTATGTCGTCATCAATGCCCAAGCATAAGCAGCTATACTAGGTTTCTAAACACCTGCGGATTCTCTTGGGCAAACCCAGTGCTTACTAAAATACGTCAAATAAACAAAAGAGAAAGAAAACAAGAAATAAAGAAGAAAGGAAGCAGGTGACTAAGCAAAAATAAACAAGCAAGTCAAGAAACAAAATCTTCCAAAAAACTGGAATATCGCTCTCTCTCTCTCTCACTCTCACTCTCACTCTCACTCTTATTTAAAACATAAAAAGCTAAATGGTCCTTTACACTTATGTATCGTTTCCTACAAAGAGGCAAAAATACATTTCTAACTTAGAAAGCACAAGCATACTCAAACAAACTCTCTTTTGAAACTAAAAGAAAAACGGGCTATTCAGCTCCCCGCTTTTTGTTTTCAGCTTATGTTCAATCATTCTAAACATACCTTAGGCCGATACACCATAGATAAAAGACTTCATATCTAAGATTGTGCGTACTTTTTTCATTATTTTCCTTGGATTATACCTCTTGTGTAATAGTAAAGTGATCAAATTATTACATTGAGTGATAAAAGACTCCTTGGTTGTACAAAGGCGGAAAAATCTATGGAATTGGGAAGAAATGACTCCATATTTTGCTAAATCAGAAATGTTTGAGTTAATGTGAGGCATTTTTATGATGTGTAAACCACTATATTCAGGTTGTTCACGTTTATCGTATATATCTACCTCTAATCCTATGGTAGATTGAGAAAGTCTAAGATCTAAGAAAACACAAGAATCCCCTCTTGAAGTGCAATTCAGTTCACAAAAGTCACGAGGATAGATTCCTTCTCCAAAAGCACTAGCGTCTTTGTACATAAAGTCTTGAAAGTTAGGAACATCTGGTACAAATAAATCATCTATAAAACGCCTAACTTAGCTAAGCTTATGTAAAAAGATAGGGCAGGTATTGATAGAAATAAGACGTTGCATAAACTCAAATTCATAAGTGAAAAGATTAAAGTTTGCTAAAAAGACGGTACAATTAGTGCCCATGGGGATTCCTATAAATTTTTGAAACAAAGAATCACCTATTAAGAGCGTCTCCACTACAGCTAGATACGGCATTCCAAACCATTACCTATCTACACCGCGCCAGACAATATGGGTCCAATCTAGCGAAGCAACACAGGTTGCCGTGGCTGGCTTTGTCTTCATCCATGGACCTCGCAGACCGTGCGGATGAAAGAGGTTGGTATGCCTAGACACGTAAGTCGTTCGAGAGACTGGGATTTCACATAGATAGACTGCCCCCTTCCAATACAGCTTAGACACTCCATCTATCCCACTAACATATCATGAGGTCAACAAGGTCATTCGCAAGGATCTACTACAGTTGCACACCTTCAGTACCTGGTTGGAGCCGAGGAAGCTTCCAGTGAGACTCAGTTTTCTCTAAGGAGGGCTTCATTGTCCCACCACAATACACTCAGATCCACTTGCCACACTCACTGAGGATCTGTATCGAACAGTTTCGAGTATCATCACACCGACTCCGCATTGAGAGCAGACGAGCTGAGAGGATACCCAAGGAGAGACGCCTATGCACATTATGTGATCGACGGGAGGTGGAGTCAGAGTAGCACTTCGCATTCAGATGCCAAATGTACTACGAGATCTGCGATCGATACCATTGCCTTTTTAGGGATGGTTTTAGGCCACTATCCAGACTTCTCTCATACCTAGACTAGGGATGCCTCATTGCCTTCATCCATGAGGCGGTCCGCCACAAGGAGCACTTATTCACGACGCAGAGACAATCCTCAGGCACATGGCTCGACCCTTCTCAGAGCAAGATCACGGAGTTCTTCCAGTCATATCACACGAGCCTCGCGGCCACTGACAACAGGCGCAACAAAGACCCAGGCTTGAGGCTACGCCACACTCGACAGCGGACGGACACGCAGTTAACAATGAGTGACCTCCCATCTATGTTAAGGCCTACGACATGACCCACAAGGGTTACGATAGCCTTGGTCAAGAGCAAAGTCATTGCCAGGAGAGCGAGACTGGCAGCACCCACAGACAGGATTGCTAGCGCTCCATCACTGGCTACACATCAATACCTCCTAGACACACATATACCCTTGTGGGGGCGCATTGCATTGACCAGAGCCAACCAACCTTGAGCCTGATTGATGGTGATTGACTCGATGATGATGATGATGATGATGATGACGGCGACGATGATGATGCCATTATTGATTATATGACTATGTACTACTTAGCACTTAGCATTCAGCATGCGTGATGATGCTCGTTTAGTAGCTCTATCTTTTCTGCTTGTTATATCAGTTTTCTATCAGTCTCATAGATCCATTTGTCTTCCGAAAACTTTAATAAACTTTCTTTCTTTCTTTCTTTCTTTCCGCATACAAACATACATAGATAGAGAGTATGCAAGCATGCATACATACATGTATATAGATAGATAGATAGTATAAATGCATGCATATAGATATATATATATATATATAGAGAGAGAGAGAGAGAGAGAAAAAAGAACAAAAGAAAGTTTATTAAAGTCTTCGAAAGACCGATGGGTCTATGAGACTGTGAAAATCCTGGTACAAACAAACTGTGAGGGTGGAGCTACTAAATCGAGCATCCACACCAATCCTATTGCACCCAGAAGTGTAATCCCTATACTCCCTGACTTGCGGTACAGATACGTGATGACCTGAAATGCAGCATCTAGCTCTAATGGGGATGACCCAAACTCAGCCTGAACGATATGGTGAGGGACGGATGGCTTACTCCGGATCAATCCGTGATAGCATGAGAGCCTGTAGCCACTCTAAACGGGCCCACTCTATATCCAACGAGTCTGGCCCCCAGCAAGGGCTGCCATACATCCCCGCTGGACGAACCAAGGAGTCAAAAAGTAACCCCTTGGTCCGCGGATCTTGAAAGTGAGCGGAAGCACTGCCTCTGGAGTCCGGCCAATGAAGCGTATCCTCTGCCCAAACAGGCATGCATCGCCGGTCTCATAGTGAAGATTGGTCCGGAGAAGACAACCCCAAGATAAGTGTATGAAGAAACTATCTCAACAGGAGACCCATCAAACGTGAACTGCTCCTGGCGCATGACGGCTCAAGATGTGTTGAAGATCATAACCTTGATTTTACCCAGGTTGAACTTCAAATCATGAGACTCACAAAAAGACTGTAATGCGTCAAGGTGTCTCTAGAGCCCCTTTGCTGAGGAAGAAGAAAGGGCCACATCATCTACGTATAGCAATATCCGGATCAACGTGCCAGCAAGAGAGCATCCATCCCCCCCTTGTGTCTACATCATTGTCTCGTCTATGTAGAAAATACGAGCGGAGACTGAGGCCGAAGCTGAGGCAGAGGTGGGCCCCGGCTTTGCTTTGCTGTCAACCCCAAGTCCACTCCGGTTGTAGCGCATGTTCACATCCTCAAGTTTCAGTTGTGTTGGTTGCTTTTTTTTTTTGTCGTCTTTCTTGGCTTTGTCCGCCTCTTTTTCGCCTTTTCCCATTTCTTTGGACTGATCTCTGTATCCTTGGTCCACGTCCTAATGCAGGATCGGGAGCGGAAGCATAAGTCCCCCCTAATAGCAAAAGGTATACCCAAGCCTGGGATCGACAGTCAATGGAGAGAGCAACTTAGATTTTAGGATGTATAATAATTCAAGCCAAAGCGCTAAGGAACTGAGTGGGTGAGCTCCCCCTCCATCCGCGGACCTGTGGCCTGGCTGCCCTGCTGCCCCGCTGCTCCTCCGCCCTATCACCTCCCCCTCGCCACCCTTCCACACTGCAGCCCCCCTCCCGCGCTACTCCTCCACCCCTGCACTCCGCCCTTCCTCCTCCCTCATTGTCAGCTGCGCCCCCAGCCAACGCAACCCCTCGCCATCTGGCCTCCCCCATCATCTAACTCCGCCTCCTCTACCTCTTCCGCCCCCTTCTCCACCCATCTCTCTTCCCCCGCCTCCTTTCTGCTCCTTCACTCCCTCCTTCTCTCCTTCTCTCCTCCCTCTCTCTCTCCTTCCCTGTCTTTCCTTTTACCTTCCCTTTCGCCCTCTCCACCTCTCTCCTCCGCCTCTTCGCCTCCCCCTCGAACATCCTTCTTCCTCACCCCCCCCCCTTTTTTCTCGTCTCCCTCCTTGCAACGGGAGTATTTGTGCTTGTTAAGGTAAAAGAAAATCTTGGTGGTGACCCTTGGTCTGGCCAAAGAGACTCTATGGCAACACCCTCGAATCCCACAGCCGCTAAGGTTCTTCTTTCCCAGCTGACAAGCAACAAGTACAGCACGCAGTTCAGTCCCTCCAGGACAAGGCGCTCGTGGGCAAAATTGTGGGCCTCACGCCTACACAGAGACAGGTACGAGAGTGGATCCAGGCAAGCTTGACATTAGAGGGTGACCACATCCAGGAGGTCACCATTTATGGAAGAGGCGTATTCCTCATCCAGCTGAGCTCCCCCAACACTGCCTCGACACTCGTGGCGCAGAGTCCGATCCTCCTTGGCCTGCATCTAGTGTCTCTCTTTCCTTGGTACCATGGCCTTACAGTGGAGGACATGGACACGACACACCATGTTTCCCGTTTTTCAGTTACGCTCCGCTTCCCAGGGCTCCCAAAGGAGCATCGAGCCATCCTCCCCTCCATTGGTCGGGCATTTGGCACAGTGCTCGAGTCTCCGCCAGAGTTGGCCGCCTCAATTGTAGCAGATGACGGGGTCCCCAGGATCAAACTGGTGGTTGAGAGTCCAGAGTCCCTCCCAAAGTTGATCCTCCTAGAGACCCTCGAAGGGGGCACACTTCGCCCGCGAGTGGAAATTTTTGGGTTACCAGGCCAATGTCTTCGGTGCAAAGTCCAGACAGATGGGTCACCTAGCCAGAGATTGCCCCTGTGGCCATGGCCGAGTGCCTCCCCCCCCCCCACCCCCGCAAAGCAGGTAGAGTCAACAAACTAGAGTCCAGCACCCCCTCAGACAAGAGCATTAGGAGCCTCAAACCCCTTGGGTGACCCCCTCATAAGGAGACTGGACCCAGGTTAAAAAGAAAAAGAAACCAAGTAAACAGGCTCGCAAGCGCCGCAGGCAGAGGGCCAGACGCAGAGAGTGAGAGAGACAAGGTTGCCCGCGAGGAACCTGAGGAGGAGCAGCAGCAGCAGCAGGAGCCCTTACATGGAGATCCACCTCCCCCAGCGGGAGGGGCCACCGCCCAGCCAGATGATCCTCCCGTGATGAAGGTTCAGCGACCGCATCCACCCTGCAGCAAGCCCCAGGAGTTCCTAATGAGGTGATGGCGGACGTTAGCCAAGCAATGGTTGAGGAGGAGCGGATCCAGAGCCCCGGCGAGCCTGATCAGCAAGGGGACCACGGAAGGGGGGTTTGATCAGTGCAGTGGGCTCTCAGACACACCCTGTGTGGAGTTTCCAGTTTGCCTTCACAGGGGTGGAGAAGTGGACCCTAGAGGTGTTTGATGCTATTATGGGAGATCAGATTTCACGCATGATGGACAAGTGGATGGAAACACGGGGACAGGACCTTTGATACGCCCATGGTGCGGAGGTGAATTTTCAGCTGAGCTTCACCCGAGAGGAGCCGACATGTGGTTTGGCGGTAGGAGTTTTTTTGTGCAAAGATTTGGCCGTAGGAGTTATTAGATTGCCACTTGAGGCAAAGGTGGAGCAGGCATACTTCTGGCCCCTCCAGAAGTGTGTGGAGCTGTTCGGGGTGGAAGTCTCCTTCATGATGAAGTGGGCACGGAAGATCAGCATTGAGCCCGTATCCACCCTAGTACGTCGTCGCACAGACAGACTATTCGCCCTCCAAACCCCCGGCAAAGTCACATAAGGCAGTCTTTCTGGAACAAGCACCCACTCACAAGAGAGCATTGTTCTCTACACCCCCGTCCTCATGAGCTGGACCATAGTGAGTTGGAACCTGCATGGGCTCCACAACCGTACTCATAGTCAACCGCAGTGTCTAATACTCCAGTAGGAGTTGCAGAGGGCAGTGGTAGAGCGGACAGTGGACATCCTTTTGATTCAGGAGCATATATTCTCAGCAGCAGACATCAGACGGCGACACCACCTTCTCCCAAGGAGAGGCCCGAAGGAGTGGTCCCCTGCAGTAGGACAGAACGGAGGGTTCTGCATCTCGGTCTCACAGACTTTGGCTCCAGAGGTCTACGATCAGGTGGAGCTTATCCCAGGACGGGAAGTTTGGATGGGAGTCCGGGCGGGAGAGTCCAGGATTGGGATCCTGAACATGTACGCCCCAACATCCAGACAACACCACCTGGCCTTTTGGAGGAGGCTGTCAGAGTGTCTTCCGGATGTAAACTCCTAGATTGTTGGAGGGAACTTCAACAACCTGGAGTTTGGGGAAGACAAGCAGGGCTTCACCTCCTTCTTTGAGATGCCAACAGCAGAGTGTAGCACCTGGGAGCTGTTCATTTTCATGATCAGCGGCAGACACCCATGGCAAGAGCCAGATTTCAGCAGACCTGGCAGCAGCCTCTTCTCTTTCAGACAGAGGAGACACAATGGACTGCTTGTTGAGAGACTAGACCGTTTCTACGTTGGGGACTGGGCACTGCACAGAGGCGGCTCTACCGGAATTCTAGCAGGCATCACGATGTCAGACCACTCTCCGGTACTAGGTCACTTAGATCAGCCCCACCGAGGCCTTCCCCACCATCAGACCGTGGTTGGAGCAGATGCGAGTGGAGGGGCAGTGCCATTGTTGATCTATTGGTTTCCTGGAGACGATCCCGCACTGCCTTTGGAGCTGTCGTAGAGCAACGAGGATCTGGATGGGAGCGCTCAGGATCACGACCCGTATGCAGAGTCTTCAGAGGGACTATACCTGGGGGAAGACCATTTTAGTGGCCCCCACCCTTAGGTTTCATTGTATCTTATTTCTTTTCAGTCTCATAAGCCCTTTGGTGTTTCGTAGACGTTAATAAACTTTCTTTCTTTCTTTTGTTCTCTCATTCTCTCAGCACCCCTCCTCCCTTATTTCATTCACAGTCCTCCGATTATCAGATTCTCATGACTTCTTCACTCTTATGACTATTTATGGTTGGATGTGGATCCTTCAGGTCATCTATGTATTTCCTCTGCTTCTCTAAACGTCGTGTAAAAATTTCCCCACCCCTTCCCCCTTGTTTTCAAATTTCAAAAATTAGATTCTTCCGAAGCTGACACCTTGAGTACCTCGAGTGCTACTGCTAAAATATACTCAATAGTCTCTGAGAGGACAGATAGTAATCCACAGATCATATGGGGGTCATCTTTTCAAAATCAAAAGGTACAACAGGCAAGCTTTGTAGTGCAGAGAATTAGTCAGAAGCTTCTCTATCAGAGCGTCATCAAGCTCTCTCTTTGAAAGCAGAGAATGAGATTTTGATGGTAGTGGGAAACAATTGAGCCCTTTGCCCAAATCAAAGATCAACATGCAAGATAACTCAAAAGAGCAGAGCACCTCAAGAAGCCTAATAGGGGGGGGAAATAGATAAAAGAACTGGGGAGAAAGGGCGTTAGTGAGAAGAGTGAGCAGGGGAAGACAGGGAGAGGATGGCCTGAGAAGGGTCAAGGATAGCAACCCGACAAGAGCAAGGGAAGGGGCCCCAAGGACAGGCATTCCCCACTCCAGGAAACAGCCTCAGCAGGTGGGAAGGTCTCTGATGAGGGGCAGACCGTCATTGTCACTAACGGAAAGATAAAACAAGGACCTGAGGGTGCTAGAAAGATTTCCAATAGTCTCATTTTCAACCCCGACCCATCTAGAACATGTACACATGTAATATTCTTACACGGATCAATCCAAACTGATGCTGCTGCTGCTGCTGGTTGAAGGCAAAGGCGGCTGTGGGCACATAGCTTGGACAAGAGGGAAGAGCTCGGAGTGGAAGACCCCTATATAATGAGCCACCTTCAAATTTTGCTTGTTTGATCCAGGAGAGCCCTAAATTCATGAGCAACCTTTAAAATTGGTTACCGTGACATTAACCTGTGATGGCCGCACCTCAGTCACCTCAACGGGCAAGGGACCTTACAACTAGTACAGTATGCAAAGGAATCGTAGTCTCACCTATGAGGCTTCTGCTAGGGACAAGCTATGAAAGTGACCAAAGCAACCAATGCAATGATGAAGCAAGGCCCTAAACATAGAAGGCCTCCCTTTCAGATTGCTGCTGCTGCTAGAAAGATTTGCAATAGCCATTAAATAGAGCAGCAATTAAATACAAAGAATTGCAATAGCAATTAAATAGAACATCAAACAACACGGACTGTACACAAGTAAATAGAACAGCAATTTTTTCCCACAACCAATTCGAGCAATTGAGCATGCCTTTGACAAAAGGACAACATTAACAATCATGCATGCGTGCGTGTGTCCCCCCATTAAATTGCGATAGAATTTGGCAGATAGCCACTTGAAAGGTCCAACAACCAATACATGCTTGTTAATAGCAAGGCCACAGATATAAATTCAACGTTAACTCTAAAACATCGAGACTGGCTTGCAAACATTGCATTCAGAGCAACACTTTCAAAGCTCACATTACTCAATGACATAGCCTTCACATCTAGAATCGATTTCAACGTGCATGGACTTTTGCTACCACTTTGCCTTCAGCTGCTGGTGTTCAATATGCAAGTCTAATTTAATGCAAGAAAACCACTAGCACTTCCAAGATAGTTATGTCTAATTTGTATGAACTAGAATTTTAAGCCCTTTGATTTCTCATATTTTTTTAATATTGGGAGGGTTCCAGCAACCTCCTGACCATAAGCAATGTTGATAGCAGTCTCCAACTTGTCCCCAGTAAGAACCCAAATCTTGATCCCAGCCTTTGCAAGGGTCTCTATGCATGCAGGCACACCCTCCTGCAACTTGTCTTCAATCGCAGTGCAGCCTAGAAGAATAAGATCTTTTTCAATAAGCTCCGCAACCTGCATATGACCCATCAAAAGCTAGTAATCACACAAGAAAATAGCTAAATACTGCAAATTGAACTCAGGACACATGCAATTGGGCTGGTTAAAAATCATTCATTGAAATGCATACTTTGAAGCAAAGCAATGATGGTGTTGCTCCCTATTTAACATGATTGATGCAGCTGCAGTCAAACAGCCCCATCACAATACCTCTAGTTTTCCCCTAACACTCTAGCTATCTCCCTTCCCCTCCGTTTTCCAGCCCATTGCAGCCTGCACTAGTGCTCTCTCTCTCTCTCTCTCTCTCTCTCTCTTGATGCAGTACATTTGGTAAATGATTATATAATCGGCCCAAAATATCCAGAATCAGATCATACCCCCCTCTACCTCAAAATGCACATACCTCATTTGGCAGAAACTAAAGTGCATGCAGCAAAGAATTGGTCTTTTCATATGGACATGGACAAGAGGGAGAAATATGCCGACACCACTGATGCTCTTTTTAAGAATGTTTGCGAGATGAAAGGGACTTTACTCTCAGCTGCACATACAGTTTTGGGACAGAAAAAGATCGAGAGTATGCACAAAGGGCATGCCACAAAACAAATGGTTTGATTATGAATGCATAGAAACCAGGCTGAAAATTAAACAGATGCCAAATGACATGCAACGTAGAGAGGCTGAAAAACATATTCATGCACTCACTCGGAGAAAAAAAAGGAAGTATCTGCTGGAGGGATGCCATTGATTTTGCTAAGAACCCAAGAGGAACGTGGAGACGAACTAAAGGGAGATTAAAAGACATCATGGGAGATTTCACAGATGAGGAAATGCTCCAATATGTCAAGCAACTATACACCCATCCACATGCCTCACCTATGTCTACAGACAGCTCTCACTACAACAGCCCACATGTTTTCTCACTGGATGATGTGAATGAGGGCTTGAAGAAAATGGCCAATGGAAAAGCAGCTGACACATTGCATGTAAAGGCTGAGCTACTAAAATGGGCAGGCGACTATACACAAGAATGCCTAGTTTCTTTGCTTAATGATGCAATTGCTAATGGTTTCCCCCCAGAGTGGCAAGAAAATTGGGTAAAACCAATATATAAAGGTGGAGATTGTAACCAACTTCCCAATTATAGAACCATTATGGTAGGATCCACTATGGCCAAGCTCTTGAGCACAATCATTGAGACAACACTTAGTTTATGGGCAGAACTAAATGGTAAGAGGGCCATTGGACAGGCTGGTTTTCGAAGAAACTATAGCACTGTGGATCACTTGGTTACATTACGGGTTCTAATGGAAGAGAGCCGGTTACAAGGAAAGCCTCTCTATTGTTGCTTCATAGATTTCAAGAAGGCATTTGATACAGTGCCTAGGAACAGTCTGTGGGAAAGAAAGGGCCACTTAAGAGTGCCAGATCACTTAAAAATAGCAGTTTTCAGATTATATGAGAGGGTAACTTGCCAACTCAAAGGTAGAAATGGATTGTCAACTACATTCCATAGTAATATGGGGGTTAAACAGGGGTGCCCTTTGTCACCAACATTATTTGGACTATGTACTGACAGATTGGAAGAGTTGGTCAAAGAAATGATGCAAGAGGAGCAGCTAGAGGGCCCCCGAGTCTGTGCACACACCGTACTACTGTTGTTATATGCAGATGATGTCGTCTTTTTCTCATACACAGCAGAAAGTATGCAGCAGATGATGCACATTCTACACAAGTTTTGTGTAGAGAGCGGCCTCATGGTAAATGTCACCAAAACCAAAATGATGATAGTAAAAACCATGCAGCCTGCAAACACCCCAAGTATTATGTACAATGAGCAGGAAACTGAGAGGGTAAATACATTCAAATACTTGGGAATAGATGTGCCAGCAAATCATAGATGGAATGATTGTGTCCACAGAAGGATTGATGCCGGGTGGGGGAAATATTATCATTTTGCAAATGATTGCAGAAATAGTGACACTAGGAGATGGAGCATCAGGCGGATTCTATTTGATGCATATGTGGTGCAAACAGTGCTATATGCAGTAGAAGTATGGGGAGGTAGCATTTCAGCATCAAAATGGAATGATATTGAAAAAATGCAGAAATCGTTTCTAAGAAGACATTTGGGAGTCAAAATTACCACACCATACTCAATCATGCTTATTGAGACCGGTACAAGGCCCATTGAGCTGAGAGAATTGGAAAGGGTTTTCAAATACATAAAGAAGGTCAAGACCATGAAGCCACAGAGACTACCTATGAAA
This sequence comes from Dipteris shenzhenensis, assembly GCF_047967505.1. Classification (NCBI taxonomy): domain Eukaryota; kingdom Viridiplantae; phylum Streptophyta; class Polypodiopsida; order Gleicheniales; family Dipteridaceae; genus Dipteris; species Dipteris shenzhenensis. Next base: position 37,257,524 of record NC_141598.1, on the reverse strand, counting down.
GCATGGGAAGCAAGTAAAAGACCTCAAAAAACAAACAAAAGTAAGATGCTAGCATCTGGTTGGTGGCAAGACATCAAGGGATGGTTCCAAAGATGTAAAGTAACATCCTACCTAGAGATGTCATCCAGGGAAATGGATGAGAAGCCATTCCATAAAGCTTTGTTGGGAGTATTGCAGCAAAAATGGCAATCAGCTGAAAAAAGGGCTAAGTATGAGTACTACTGTACACATATCAATCCCATTTATTGGGACACTTACTCTCAGGAAGAAGAAAATGCACAAAAATACATAACTATGCCCATACCGGCAAATGCAAGGAGAAGCATTGCACTCATCCGTACCCGATCACACACTCTGGAGGTAGAGAAAGGAGCTTGGGGGGATGTCTCAAGGGAACAAAGATTTTGTAAGTTGTGTGACCAAGGACAAGTAGAGACAGAGGCACATGTCCTCCTTACATGCCCACGGTGTGCCCACATAAGGAAGGACTTTAACAATATTACAGAGGAGCACAACACCCTCGCAAGCTTGCTTTCACATACCCATCTAGCCACTCTAGGTAATTTTATTGCCAAGACTCTCAAATATCCTGAATATTGTATCACACAATCCGTCTTAGAATAGTTGCTCTCTTATTCCCTTCCACAAAAGGAAGGAGACACTTGTATTGTTGTGCTTATGGGTCCCATGGGTCGGTTTCTCGGCCCCTGAAGGACGATAATACATTCTTCTTCTTCCTCCTCTTCTTCTCTCTCTCTATCTCTCTCATGCAGAATTGACCCATTATTGGGTAAAACACACTCTACAAGGCAGTCTGAATTGACCCATTATTTGGCACCATAAGCAGATGTTTTATCTACAGCAACAAGCAAGAGAGTTGACAATTCAACTAGCAGATGTGACAGCTACACTTTAGGTCGTTGAAGGACCTAGGAAGCAGGCAGTAATTGATGAGGTTGTGCAGTCTTGTAAGGCTTCTCCCCCTACCCCTCAACTAGTCTCTACAGTTAAAGACCTAGTTCTTATTGAAGTACAAACAGGTTGATACCAAGGTAAGTAAAGCTGATATTCAAGAAGAGATCAAGGAACATGAAGCCAGACGTGAGAATGCACTGAAGATTAGAATAGGAGGGCACCCTAAGCACTAATATAAAGAAGAGGACCTTTTCAGTGAGACCTTAAGACATGTCAAAGCAGCCATGCCCGACATTGAATGGAAGCTTGACATGAGGGTGATGATGGAGCAACTAATATCCAACACTCTAAGGGACAAGCTATTATTACACTTACGGATCAAACTTCTCCGACAATATGCCAAGCTGAAAGGGGCCAAGATATGGATGGCTGAGGAGCTCACCCAAGCCCAATTGAAGAATCAAGCAACGGAATTAGCCAAGGTCAAGGCTACTGGGAGAGAAGGAAAATGGGGAGCATATCGTGAGGGTACAGCACTTTAAATCAAAACCAAAGAACTCTCAATCTTAAACTGATGTATGGCTGTATATTTTCAGATATTATGTAGGTACCCTAAATAATGAAGTTTCGCACTCCTTGGAATATGCAATGGCGTTCACAAATGGCCGTTATCCGGAGGGCTCACATGTTTCTCGCATAGAGGCGGAACGAGTGCAGTGGATTACCTAATGGTGACTTCACGCCCCCCTGCCCCCCGCCCCCACACACACACATGGCACTGACCACTCCTATCCAGCATTCAGCATATCAACCACCACGCCAACCATAGCACAGGACCCGCCAGCCCCCACTCGTGTTTAGATACGCTCGACCATGCCCTGGATGTAGTGTATATGAGCCACTTGTCCCATGAGCTACCAATCCCATTTGGACATGAAGCACATCTCGCCCAAGTCTCAGACACTTTGGTATCAGTGGTTCAGGCTGCAATCGTCAGGTCTTTCCCCACGGCTCATTCTACAGCACATGGGAAGATGCCCCATAATCTATGGTTTGATAATGAGTGTCGAGAGATGACATCTCACTTCATACGTGAGCAGGCCTTGGGCATCTCATGACACCGGAGGCGCAGATATCACATCAGATGACACGTCGAAAGAGATGGGCTTTCCTTTCACATGAGATGGGCTTTCCTTTCACATAGGATGGATGAGGTGATTAGATCATTTCGAGGAGGGGATCCCACTGTTGCACGGGAGCTTCTCTCTAGGGTAAGCCACCCATTCCCATCACACATCCGAGCATCTGGCACACGTATGCGACCTTGCTTTACCACGTCCCGTTCCAAGCACCACCCAATGTATGTCTTCTCTACCGAGGCCCACCACATCCATCTTATTCACCGCACAAAATGTGTAAACTGCACTGCGCCGGGTCCACAACCAAAAAGCTCACGAGCATGAGGGGTTGTGGACCGAGTAACTACTCGGAGTACCAACACCATTGTGCTGATACACAAAGCAAGGGATCCCATGGACACTGAAAATTACCGCACACTCGTGATTGGCCATACATTGGCCAAGACCTATGGATCTGTACTAGAGAGACAGATAAGCTCCTAGACAGAGGCGCAGGGGCACCAGAAGTTCGGACAAGCTAGTTTCTAAAGCATTCCACTCTTGACCACATCTTCACCCTACAGGCCATCATCGAGGAGGCATAGATCAAGATCCCCTAAAGTCTATGCTTGCTTTGTAGACTTTCGAAAGGCCTTAGATACAGTACCATGAGCACGTGTGATTAGGAGACTCCAGGAGATGCCAATTCTAGGAGACAGGATTTGAGGGGTGATGAGCTTATATGAGTTAGTCAGAGGGAGAGTACGAGCCCTTGGAGGCCTGTAAGATTTGGATTGAGAGAACAATCAAAGTGAAGCTAGGATGCCCCCTCTCACTGACACTCTTTAAGCTCTATATTGATGAGATCACAACTTTCATTGACTGCCTAGGAGGAAGCTTGTTGATGTGATAATACAGATACCGTTGTATGCGGATGATGGTCCTCATCTCGGTCCTAGAGATGTTTTGAAGGGAGAGAGACCTGACAGTTAACCTTGGCAAGACCAAGGTTATTATCTCCAACACCTCACGGACAATACTTCATCGAGAAAGCTTCACCTATTGAGGAGAGCTGGTTGAGATCGTGCAGTCCTACACCTAGTCTTCGCACAAGGCCAGTTTTCACGATGACTCATGCAACCAAGGCACAGCTCACACAAGGGCAAGGGGCTTTGACTTGATCTAGAGCGGCAGTGCTTTCAAGCACACTTCCAAAACTCTCCGACGAAGGGATGGCTATTTGATACACTTGTGAGATCGACAACCATGTATGTAGCACCTTTCCGGGGGAGTGACCTATCGACGACCGAGTGGTGGAGATTCGAGATGATAAAGGTGATTATGGGATCCAAGATGATTCGGAGTAAGCCTTTGGTTCCTCGTCAGATCATACAGGCACAGTTCACTATGACACCACTCCACATAGAAGCCATCTTCCAAACAGTGACATATCTTCACAAGCTTTGGGCCCTCAGAAGAGCACTTCCTATGCACTTGCCTAGGTTGGTACCACTGTCTCTTCCAAGAGGGACATGGTTTTGACCACTCTCGCTGGTGATCTATTTTCATGACCCAGTTTGCATTGGCCTCTATTTGATGGAGATGCAGCGACACACAGAGACTCTATTGCAGCAAATCAGGCAATAGGAGGTGACAGAGCCCCAAGAAGCAGACCGCGCGCAGCAACATGTCACATACTTTTATGCCTTCGAGTCAGCCCCAAGACATATTGGAATAGAGGAGGAGAGAGCCGACATAAGGACAGCCTGGATTAGGAGGAAGGGACACAGAGACCACATACGATGCAGAGGTTGACCAGAGCACACATGCACGAGGTCCAACCCATCCAAGCTCTACTAAGAGGGGACCATTCAAGCCAAGGTGTCACTCTAAAACACAAGACATGCTCTTGGAAAAGAAGAGAGCATCTATTTCTCAAAACTTGCAAATTACAATTGAAGACCAAAGTTTGACTTTTGGCCTTTTATACAAGCCACCTTTTGAAGGGAGGGCCAACCCTATGCTCTCACTCCTCTTCCTACCTTTTCTACTATCTCATTCCTAATACATTTCTCTTGAGCCGCACGGCTCCAATGCAACTTCTAACAAGATTCATGGACGCATTGTGCATATTTACAAGAGAGTGTGGGAAGGCGTAAAATGTGACACTGTTAACCCAGGCGGTTAACAATGAAAGCTTCCAAAAACTGTGGTTTCACATCGACGCACTTACTTGAGTTATCCTTGGATTGTACTTTTGTCTCATAGGCTCGCGTGGCCTCCCGAAGACGATAACACCTCGCATGGACAGCAAGTATGAAACTTCAAAAGAACCATAAAAGCAAGATCATATGTACAGGATGGGGGACAGACATTAGGAAATGGTTCAGCAGATGGAAAGTGTAACCATACTTAACTATGCCACCTAAAAAGGTCCAACTACAAGAATTCCAGTTGTCCTTACTATGCACCCTACAGGCTCAATGGCTGACAGTAGAAAGGCAGACCAAGTTAGAATACTACCAAGATCAAATAAATCCTCTATGCTGGTCATCATTCATGTAATCAGATGCCTCTGCTCAGCCATACATCAACACTCCCATCCCTCTTCTCTATCGCAGGAATATTGCCAGATTCCGCACACGGTCACATACCTTGGCCATAGAGAAACGAGCTTGGCTGAATTTGCCACGACATGCCAGAGTTTGCAGATTTTGTGATTCACAGACAGTCGAGACAGAGGCACATGTAGCCCTACAGTGCCCCAGATATGCACATATCAGGGATGATTACCAGCAGATACGGGTAGACACCACACAGCTCTCATCAGTTCTCTCCATTGCCTCTCCGGCAGCGTTGGGGTCTTTTGTCACTCGTCTTTTTTCGTACCGTCAAGAACTTGAAAACTCTTGACCCCTCCACATCGGAGGAAATTTTTTGTATTGAGGATTAGGTCCCATGGGTCATTTTTGGCCCCCCGAGGACGATAATAAAATCTACTTCTACCTCTCTCTCTCTCTCTCTCTCTCTCTCTCTCTCTCTCTCTCTCTCTCTCTCTCCAACCGCTGCCTCTACTCCTCTCCCACCCAGCTGCAACCCCCGGCTCCCGCCTACTTGGCGGCAGTCCCTTACCTTGGGTGACCTCCTTGCAGCACCGCCTACCCCAGTTCCGCCAGCTGCAGCCCCACTCAGTTACTCCCTCCCTCCGCCTTCTTCTCCTCCCTCCACCTGCAGCAGCTCCCCCCAACTCACGTCTCTAGCCTACCCTTTATAGCCCCCCTCGACTCAGCCCTCTAACCCGACTCACCCCGCTACAGCCCGCTCGACTTACCCCTCTACCCCGCCTACCCTCGACCTATCCCCTACAACCTCCTGGATACCCCTCTAGCCCTGCCTCTAGCCTTTCTCACCTCCTTCTGCTGAGCTGAATTGAACCTCTTCGAGGGGGTGCTGCTCTATAGGATCTTTAATATGGGCTGCTCCCCAGTTTAGAGCCCCCCCTGCAAACAGGCCTCTTATCAGCAGTAATCCAACATGGAAAGGGAGAAAAGGAGAAGGACAATTCTTGTCACAAGCATCAGCCTTGAGTAGGGGTACCCATTTTAGTGGCCCCACCCTCAGGGTCTCATTAACCCTTTGGTCTTTCGTAGACGTTAATAAAGTTTTTGACACACATGGAGCCACAATTTTTCGCTCCTTTACAATGGTCCATTTACAATTAGGGTGGTCTGTTCTTCCAATGCACCTTCCACATTTGTTTATTGCAGGATGCTATTGTGCCATTCACGATTGCATAATCTAGTTGAGGGGTCCCATGGAAGTCCACCTGGTCTATCTAAATTGCTATAGTTTTTTATTAACTCAAAAAGGAAAACTTTTAAAGTACCACTGTACCAAGAAAACAAAATTTCATCTATACCAAATTGCATGATTTGGAGGACAAGACCAAACAGAAAGGTAAATCTACACGACGACAGATTTTGGAAGCCAATCTACACAACAGCATTGAAGTTAATTGCATGCTACAGTCACAAATCATTGTTATCACGAAAAGGATGTGGATAACCAACCTCATCAAGCTTTTTCTCTCGGTCACGCAATGCTGATTTTGCTTGGATAAATTTCTCATTCCAAGATTCATAGACAGTATTATTCAAATCCCTATAAGCTAAGCACAGTGTGCGAAGCCCAGCTGCTCCAAAATGTTCTAGATGATCACGAGTGATGTCTTTAAACGAGTTATGTCCTTCGGCCAAACGCTCATAAATAACGGAATCAGCACCCTACACATCAAGTCCCAAATGAACAGAGAAAATTGCAACTGACTTGGACAGCTGTCAAGTTTAGAACATTGCAAACTCTTGTCTTACCTTACAATACAGCACCAATCTCCCATTCGGATGACGGCAAATGACAGACTGACGCTTTCTTACACTGCCCCAGCAGAACAGTGGTAAATTAGATCAAAGTGCAAAGTTTTTCTAAAATTAGTTTGTTTTCTCAACTCTACGCATCTTTGCAAGTCATCTATCTTGAACTTGTCTGTACAGGAGAAAAGGCTCACCTGTTAAATTCGAGAACATTTAAAATTTCATATTCGACATCCTGAATGCGCCCAATCTTTCCAATGTGTGATTCACGAACTTTGATTATTGTTGGAGAGCGTCTGTTACAATGAACAATACTTTTACGCTAATTCTGATATGCAAGCCATTTTCTGTAAGAAATCAAATCGAGCGACTCAAACATCTGTTTGTCAAGTGCAGATGTTATCATAATCGGAGGGAAAAAATTACTTAAAACTACAAAACTTAAGTCAAAGCCTTAACATCCTCACATTGATAAGCCTACAAAGTAGTTTAAAGAAATAGGGAAAACAAAGCAATTCCTGCTAGCATCTGGCCTGTTTACTGTATCCCGTAATGCACACAAAGAGCTAAACCACGTAAAGACTATGCAATGCAGGTCCCCATGAGCACCAAAACTTCATCAAGTCTTTCTTGCTAAAAAGAAATGCTGACCAATGATGGCGACTCCCTTTTAACGCCAAAATCATATTACATCAGTGCTTGAAGGAGCAAGCATCATCAAACGTCACAAAGCAAGAAACAGAATTACAACTACATAGTTTCGATTGTCCAAGAGAGAGAGCTGTTTTAGCATATTATGCACTGAAGATATATCCTGGCTTCTTATGCACATTCTTGCTTGCTGTCCATGGGATTCCGTCTGCTGTCATCTTCCCTTAGTGGCATAGTCATGCGATATCCATCTGAACTCAATTTCAAACTAGGGTAAAGGATTTTTCAGCAAACCTGAAAAAGAAGAAGCCAAATTTTTTGGCAGCTGTTACCAAGGCAGCTTCATCGGGAGAAGCGGCTTGATAAGTTATCTTTTCAGGAGATTCAGGACCTTCAGGAAGGACAGTGTGGCAAATGGCTAGACATCTGAAAAATTCCTGCAAAAAAATCATATAACATAAAATTGAGTTAAAAAGCACAAAACTTGAACCTATCAATTCTGCTGCATCTCTTACTCAAACAAGAAAAAATAAAATTGGACCTTCCATGCTACTAGATAGGCCTTTTCCACGTGTCACAAAGACATGCACCCATCAAACCATGTAATCTAGGACCATGTGAGACCTCTCACCCACACATTTGGTTTTGTAAGAAAGGAGCATGGACAAATTTAGACAGGAAACGAGAAGACAGTGGAAGCTCGGGGGTGGAAGGGAAAGGAAAAGTTTAAAAGGAGTACAGAAAGAAAGAAAGAAATATATATCAACGTCCTTGGGAGGCCTCACGGGCCTATGGGACAAAACACACACCAAAAGGATAAACACCAAACATCAGTTATAGACTGAGAGTCTCTTGGGACTGTGTATAGCACTCAAAAATATTATAGGTTAGCTACAGTCTACTGCAAAAGACAATTGGCCTGCATTATATCAGTTTAGGACTTGATTAGTGCTTTTCCATCTCTGTAAACAGCCCATTTTCCTTCCTTACGAGCATCCTTCACTTTAGTCAATTCAGTGGCCTTCAGTTTGAGCTGAGTTGGGGTCAGCTCCTCCGTTATCCATATTTTAGTACCCTTCAACTTATCGGTTTGCCTGAGAATCTTGCTTCTTTTCATCTTGTCTTAGCAGCATACTTTGGCTTGTGTCCCTTCCTGTAAGACAGCTATTACATCTTCAGCTTCCCACTCTATTTGTGGGATTCTTTCCATGATATTTTCCAGCTTTTCCTTTTGACTTCCTTAAAACCAGCCCTCTCGTAGCCCCCCTATGCGTATGAATCATACATTAACCACCCTCTTTTCTTGTTCTTGTACTTCTTAATATACATCCGATGTGTCCAATCTTGCTATAATGTCATGTTTCACTGATTGGAGCTGAGTTGTAACCAAGTCCTGGACTTTAGTCACCATCTGTGGTGTGGGTGCTGCTGTGTTGTGTATCTGCACTAATTCGTCGTGAATGATTTCATGTTTTCCTTGTCCTTCCCAAGCATTTGTTTCCTTCTCTAGAGCTGCAAGTCTGAGCTTGAGCTCACGGGTCTCTTGCTGTAAGTAATAAATATGCTCTTAGGGGTCTATCATTCTCACCATTCTCTTCTTTCATAAATAATTCTTTGCATACGGGGAAGGCATTTGCAAACATGTAGGGGGGGGTAAAGGGAGGGATGTGATGGAGGAGTATGAAGCTTTTGAAGTCAGAGTGAAAGTCTTCACCTTAGGGAAAGCCATGGGAGTCTTGGCCTCTCCATCCATGGTGGCCTGCGTATATTATTTTGGGCACCCCTTTGCTGTGACTAACCCCCAGGGTTGGAGTAAGGTTCAGCCCAAAAACCCTGGGGTTCGGTAAGCCTTGTTACGAAAGCCTCCTAGTGCTCTTTACGCTGTTGTCCGCGGTGGTCTGAGCGATGAGCTGACGTGACCTACAACCTGACGGGCTGACTAGCAAGCAACAAGTGACGGCCTGAGCGATGCTCTAATGGGGAGTTGACGAATGGAGGGAGAGACGACGGAGAGAGAGTTTCTAACAAAGAAGTTGACAAACGGACGTAGCTACGACGGGTTGGCTACAAACTCGCTACAAACAGAGCTAACGAGCGGTAATCTGAGCGACAAACGGAAGAGAGAGAGAGAGAGAGAGAGAGAGAGAGAGAGAGAGAGGGGTTCTTTTTTTTTTGGGGGGGGAGGGGAGGGGTTTTATTTTGAAGAAAAAAAGTTTATTAAAGTCTTCGAAAGACCGAACGGTCTACAAGATTGAAAGAACTTGGTACAAAGAACTGAAAGGGTGGAGCCTCTGAACACCCTTGACAAATACAAAACAGCTATAATCTTTGTAGAGCACTAAGTTCTAAGCTAAAACAAATACAACAAAAACTAGTACTCAACCTCAAGGTTGAAATACATAGCCCAGTGCCATGGTGGCTCTCCTATGCGTTGCTAAAATATCTCGTATTTGTGTCTACAGGGTCGATTCTCTCAACGGTGGGGGGCGTGGTCTCCGTGACCTCTATATCCGACAGGCCATGTCGATAGTAACCCCTCTGTTCAAGTGATCCCCTCCGAATATGGTTGTGATGCACTGGACCTCCATCGTGCGTGTCCTAGTGTGTCTCTGCATCTCTAGCTACGTCTCTCCACGTCGTGTCTCATCACCCTCGACCCTCATGTCATCTATCTCCTCCTCTTCAACTCTGCTATGTCCAACAGCATACTCAAAAGTGTGAAAATTCGTAACATGCCGCTAGGCTCGATCTCGCTCAGTCGCAGGTGCCAATATCTCCTCTTGTTCTCTAATGCGATGCACCAAGGTCTCTCTATGTTGTCGTGCAGATCCATCAAATAGAGACCAACGCAGACCTAGTCCTGGAAGTGAATCCGTCAAGAGAGAGCTCAAACCCGTGTCCCTTCTGAAATAAGCAATGGTGTCGTCCTCAGATCTCATAGTATACAAGGCAAGTACACACAAAGTGCTTCTCTACCTCCAACTCCTCCAAGGTGCATAGTCTACAGATCTATTGCTCTCTGGGTGTACCTATGGCTCTCCCTGCCTCAATCCTCAACTGATGGGACGAGAGACTCGCCCGTCCTCCGAGTGCTGGGGTCTGATAATCACTCCATCCACCAATACTCTGAGGAAATGATCACAGTAGAATCGGACCTTGGTGGGGAGCTCCTGGTGCCCCCCCGAAGTCCATGACATGTGGAGCTAGAGTAGGTCCAACCGTATGATACGGTTGATCTCATCCCGTCGAATCAAGTGGTCAAGTGCATCTAAGCTGTACTAAAAGAGGGGAGACAGTCCATCTAGATGCCTTGGCTGAAAAACCATTTAGTTATGCATGTGTACCAACTACCAATCCATGCTAATTCCCCTCCTCCCTCTAGGTATGGCCCAGCCCTTGCGGAGATAAGTGATTGTCTGAAAGCGGCATCAACTTGGAGTGGTGGCATGCCGAACTCTACCTGTATGATCTGGTTGGGGGCTGAGGGTTTTGCTCCGAATCATCTTGGATCCCATCATCACCTGAAATTTCTCAAAACGCCACGTGGCACCACTCAGTCGCATCGCTGATAGATCACCCCCCCAGAAGGGTACTGTGTACATGGCCGTAATGACAGAGAGACAAACAAACAAACAGAGTAGAAACAATAATGATGGACCAAGCCATATACAACATGTGGACAGAGTGTGCCACCATCTATCAACGGGATGTTGCCTAGATGTGGACCCCTATGAGAAATCCTCAATCCAGCTGACCCCCTCAGAATCTAAGGACAGCCTGGACCTGCCAAGCATCACACTCCCGAGGCCTACTTTAACACGTCTTCTCTCTAGCAGTATCCGTAGCCAGTGACTCACCTAGGCAATGAGATCCCAATGGTTGATCCACACAGATCTCCAAAGCCAAGTGTATCTCTAAAAATCCTCGACCATCAGCTCCAAATGAGCTCTCAAATAGGTAATCCTCTAGTGTTCTTAACATCTAGATGACTGCAGAAAGAAGAAGGCTGACCAAAAGAGGAGGAAAGAGTCCAATCAAGAATTAGGACTCAAAACCAACAGCTAATGTGGTAATAGCTGAGGAGCTTTTCTTGGTGATAAATCTGAGTGCTACAGAGGTAAGATATGGAGACCTTAGTGTACAATATATACCTAGATGAATCCAGGAACATTCCCAAACTCATCCTCTAAAAACACATCATAGTGCAATTTCAATCTCACGATAGTCACTCATAAGATTGAAAACCATAAACTCCATCACGCATAGTAGGGACTAGCTACTATGACATCCCCACTGACGCCATCAACGCCCAACAGTGGGTGTAGACCATAGTATAAAAGTATGCTCTCACACATACAAATCCACACACCCACACATACTTGAGCATCCATTTATACAAAGTCTTTGTACTGAGTTTCTGTCGGCACTCCGGAGGTGAAGGGCAAACTCAACCATGACGAAGGCTAGCACTAAAGGAGAAGGGTAATCAAAAAGTAGTCCAAATCTCTTCATTCAAGCTCCAACTGCTTGTGAAGCCTAAATGATTTCATTTTAGTCTCTCCCAAATGAGCATCTAAATCTAAATCTAGCTAATAGGGCAACGCACCATTTAAGATAGAAAGAATTATCGCAATACCTTAGTGTACAAGTTGTTAGAAACATGGTGTGAGGAAGAGAGAGAGAGAAAGAGAGAGAGAGAGAGAGAGAGAGGCTAGGGAGTGAAGAAGTGACACTCAAATAAAAACATAATGAAGGCTTTCATTCATTCATCAAGTATGGCATGATAAGTGAAATATAGGCTACTCATCACCATGTGCATATGGGATAAGTCCTATAGTAACACGTGGCACTCACATGACACACACACATGAACTAGTACTAGAACTCCTAGTACTACACACCAACACATCACATCACCACACACTCTTTGGCTATGATATCTCCGACACCCCCTTTTAGAGCAAAGAGTGTGAGACCCAACACGCAAAAGTAAACCGATCCCCCCTCCACCACAATACTGCAAAGAGCAAGTCCAACTATCCAACACCTGGCAATCACTCATCACCCCCCCTTACTCTGAACTGGGTGGTCAATATCATCATACCAAAGTAAAAGACAACACGTTCCTTTTCGGGGGACAACCCAAGACCTCTTATTGACTCCAAATACATTCAATTTAGAGGGACAACTCAAGGCTTGAGAACCTTTATTAACTCAACACAAACACACATAGAACTAAGCATCATCTACCTCCTCGGAGAAGAATAGAGCATGCAATATAGCAACCGAAGCTTCATGCTCAGGTCCAGTAGATGTAGCATAAATATTCTTGAGCTTGTCCAGGTTCTCCTTAGCTGAAGTAGTGAGGTCAAGTTGATGAAGCAATTTGTTGACCAACCTCACACAAATAAGCGCCAATGCTTTGTCATGTTATTCATCCCTGGCTAGAGATAGAGTTGATGACTCTTCACCACGAGGACGAGGCTCCATTCTGTCAAACTGAGGTAGCAAAGACAAAAAGCTGAAATAGATAACCAGCCAATAAAGGAGCTTATCTAGAGCTCTGAAATGACTCAGCAACTTGAGAAATGCTTGAATAAATGTGTCCAACTGCTGGTGGGGGCTCTCGGGGGATCCAAAATGCAAACTATAATGGAAAAGCAGCAAGAATACTCCTTGAAATAGAGAACTGAGTGAACCCAAGTCAAATAACAGCAAGTAGATACCCTGAAGTGCAAGAATGGACCAATAGGAGAGCACTTGTGGGCAAGATGAGTGCTCAAGGTGCTGTAAAAGGTCCGAAATCCTCAGAAGGGAGCTGGAGGGGTGCCGAATGCTATGAGATAGCTCGAAATTTGTAAAGCGTTTCTGTAAACCAGCTCCAAGCTATACCAAGAGGCTGTAGTAGAGGTATGGGTGGACCATATATGCACCAACAGATCACAAGGCCAAGAATCGACAATTCTAGATGAAATAGAGGCTAGGAACAGCCCCGAAAACTACTCTATTGAAGAAAGTTCTGCAGCAGCAACCCTGGAGTAACTCGAAATGCAAGTACCTCCTGCATGTCACACAATGTGCATATGCGCCACTCCCTGGGTAACCACTCTGCTCGGCCACTTTCGATACGAAGTCTGTGTGAAGAGACCCGAAACTGCCCAAGGGAGATCCTCAACGAGTGGGATAGGTGAATCTGCGTGTATCCTAGTGGATCAATGAAACCCTCCGCTGTGATATGTAGAAAGTGATCTCTCTAGAAGCTCAGCTTCACTGGAAGATCACGCGGGCCCAACCAAGTCCAGAATGTGTGTAGCTGTAGTAGATCCTCACGGATAACTGAAACTACCTCAACAGGGGACTCATCAACCAGTCGAGATGTATTGAAGATCATAACCTTGGTTTTACCCAAGTTGACCTTCAAATCATGAGACTCACAGAAGGACTGTAGTGCGTCAAGGTGTCTCTGGAGCCCCTCTACTGAGGAAGACAAGAGAGCCACGTCATCTGCATAAAGTTATATCCGGATCAATGTGCCCGCGAGAGAGCAGCCTACCCCACCTTGTGCCTGCATCACTGTCTCGAGCTCGTCGATGTAGAGGCCAAACAAGGTAGGTAATAATGGGCATCCTTGTTTAACCCCGATAGTGCTCATGATCTCGTCTGTCCATCCAAATCATGTCCTAAGTCTACCTGAAACTCGCTCATAAAGTGCCATGACAGCCCAAATGATCTCCTAGTCGTAACCCAGATCCTGTAGGCGTCATATGAGGCGGGCTCTCGGAACGGTGTCAAATGCCTTGCGGAAGTCCACAAAGCAACAGTAAACCCTCTGCTTCCGTGCCCTCGCCTCCTCGATGATACATTTGAGCGCGAGAATGTGGTCCATGGTCCCATGATCCCACCTGAAACCAGCCTGTCTCGCTGCTTTGAGTCCTCGCCACTCCGTAAATCTGATGACCTCAGAATCAAGTATTGATGCATAAATCTTGGACATGACATGTCCAATCATGATGGTCCTGTAGTTCTCCGGGTTCAAGGGATCCCCTGCCTTGTGGATGGGTGAGATAGTGTTGATAGTCCAGGTGCGTGGAGCGTCATCAAATAGCTTGGCTAAGATCGAGGCTAGGTGGTTAATCCCATATGCAATGAACTCACTGCATAGTCCCTCATGATCCTTTGCTCGGCCATTATGAAGTTTCATTACGGAATCCTTTTACCCCCCCCCTAGTGAAGAGGGTGCAGAATGTGGGACATGGCATATGTCAGAGGTTAGGGGCTGGCTGATTTGGGACATCATAGAGCATGTGTGCATAATCAAACCACACTTGAGTGTCAATGAGTGGTGGGGGGGACCGTCCCTCTAGAAATCTCCGCCAAAAGTCCTTAGAGTTGTTACTAAACAGAATGTTCAGTAGCTCCTCCTCATTCCGACGCACGAAGTCAAGTTTCTTCCTACGTACCAAACGGCAATACTCGTGTAGCGAGGGCATGCAGAATGGCTAAGTCATTATCAAAGATTTGACCTTCAATTTCAGCATTTGTAGCCTCTGTTTCAAGGTCCCAAGGAAAATGTGAGTCATCATTGCTATGGGTACCTTCTTCAGGTTCATTATCCCACTCGAGGTCAGCCATAAAGAATGGCATCTCTAGATCGATTGGTTCTTCATGTTGGAGTGAAGGATCTACATGTAGCGCCTTAGCATCGATCTGTGAGAAGATGGGGTCTAATGAATGGCAGTTGTCGATGGTTGCCAATGTTTGTATCCAGTTATTGGCATTGCTTTGTGAGTCACCTGCTATGGCATGCTATTGCAAGGGAGCTGATTTGCTTGAGATTGTTGTTGAAGATGTGTCATCCAACGCTCTACGCACAATTGGTTTAATAGCTCCTGTCCCCACATTCACCCTGACTGCTACAAGGTACGATCCCAAGAGGTGGTGGACGGGTGGAGCGGGTGGTGTGGGAAAAGGCGTGAAGAGCGACATCGTGTAGTGAGCAAGTGACTAGGGCAGCACGGTCTTCTAGTAAGGGTAGAAAGTCAATGTGTGCGAGAAGTATGTACAGATGGCCAGAGTAAGTCAGTGAGTGATTGCGATCTAAGTGTATATCATGGTAAGTGGAGTAAGAGCTCAACAGGGTAGAAAGTGCTGTGTGGCGGGGGGTAGAAATGCTAAAGAAAAGATAGGTATGGTCCAGTCCCTGGAGGGAGAGGTGCTACGGTAAAGTCAGTGATGCGAGACGTGAAGGCAAGGGATCCCATGATGTAGTCCATAACATTGTAGCCTCCCCCATGTGGAATGCAAGTGAAGCCACCTGATGCGGGCCATTTGTCAAGACCATTATAAATAGTGAGATCATATATCCTGCCGAGGTCTAGTAGGGCCTGCCCATAGGATGTGAGCGGTCCTCATCTATCAACCGAAACTCGTAGCATACCTGCGTCCTCAAGGTCAATGTCTGGTAGTAGAGTGGAATCATCCCTGAAGTCGAGGAGTGGTGCCTGACGAGCGCCTGTTCTCGCGTTGAAGTCCGCAACTAAGAGCACTTCCCCGCGGCTAGAGAAGTCGATGGACTGATACAGACCAGCAAATGGGGACGTCTCATCCTCCCCTTTCTCTGACACAGCGGGAGGTCTCGGGGGGGAAGTAGCAAACTGCAATAAACAAATCTTGGCTATCCAGTGGATCTCTCTACTCCACTGAAATGGTCCCCAAAAGTGTGAATCTGTAAAGGACTGCGACTCCTCCTGATCCTCGAACCCCTCCTGTATCCCTCGTCTCATCTCTGTAGGCAGACTCCCATATATACCCGCTGACTGCTGGTAGTGGGCGCTCTGTACTATGATGTGTCTCTGTGTAAAAGACTATGTTGTGACCTGTATAGGATTCCCAGAAGTTCCCTGATTCTGACCATCAGGTACCATTACAGTTCCAAATGGTACAAGATAGGGTCTCGGGTGTCTGGGTCTCATAGACCCCGCCCCCCTATGTGGGAGGAGAGGTGGGTGCCCGACAAGGGCCTACTGTAAGGAGTCGTCCATTCCGTACTACTGTCCACTTCCCCTCTTTGCGGGCCTAATCCCACTGCTACAGTAGGAAACGCCTCTCCTCAACCTGTAGTGGAGTGAGGTCCTCGTCCATGGAGATCGCTGACTGGTCTTGTAAGGTTGACCTACGACGTAAAGCCGAAAGCCGTGCATGGGCGTCATGGAACCGGATGATAAGGGGCTGCTCTCGGTTGGAGTCCCTCCCAACCCACCATGCTCTCTCAATCCTGTGCTCAGTCGCCCCTAGGATAGTGGTCACGAAGGCTTGCGCATCTGCCATCGGGGTAGCCTCAGTACGGGGAATCCCACATACTCTGATGTTGAGAGCCTTGCTAGCTCTCTGCTGCTGCTCCAGGAGGGTAGCCGCAACGGTAACCCTTGCAGGTTCCCGTTGGGCTACGTCAACCCATCTAGACGTCTCCTCGATGGCAGATTGCATGCTCGCAATCTGTGCCTCCACAACTGGGGTGCTCCCTGGGACTGTACGTACAGTAGTGACCTCTTGTCAGAGCTGTGAGATCTCCTGTCTGAGCCCCTCAATAAGATCAGCCTGGACTCGGATAGCCTAAGATTGCTCCTGTATGAGTCGTGCTTGCTCTTGGGTGAAACATGTCTGCTCCTGTGCGAAGCGTGACAGCTCCCTCTCGCACTCTCGGATGCTCTGGACCTCCATCAAAAAATACTCCCAAGCCTCTGATGGGTCAGCTCGTCCGTGCTCTAACGGAAACTGATAGGAATGTGGCCTGAAGGTGTGAGTAAGAGACTGGAGACTGGGTGATGACTGGGTAAGATGGGTGCGGTATGGGGATGATGAGGTGATCCTAGCAGGGTGAGGGAGTGTGGGCTGACTGAGAGGCAGAGGAGAGAGAAAGGTCGAGTAGTGCGGAACAGTGTATGACCCCTCCAAAGTAGGTGCCATAATCGGAGAGAGAACTGTAGCGGGAGAAGAAGGGAGAGATGGAAGAGATGGTGTCAGTGACAACCTTCTATCCTAGGGGAGGATGGGACAATCGATGTCATGGGTGTATATCAGAGCCAGTAGCCGTAACAGTAGAGGCTGTGGGCGGAAGTGGAGCTAAAAGAGGGAGAGAGAGGCTAGGGAGTGTAGAAGTGATACTCAAATGAAAACATAATGAAGGCTCATTCATCAAGTATTGCATGATAAGTGAACTACAAGCCTTATATAGGTTACTCACTCACACATTAGCACCATGTGCATATAAGATAAGTCCCATAGTGACACGTGGCACTCACACATGACTCACACACATGAACTAGTACTAGAACTCCTAGTACTACACACCAACACATCACATCGCCACATACTCTTTGGCTATGATATCTCCAACATAGGTGTGTATGTCTAACATCGAGAGATGGTCTGAAGAGTCAGTGGGACCAGCAACCTTTGTGGAGGTGAAGGACAACAATGCTTGCTCGGATTACTCTGGGCGCAAAGCTATATCACTTGCATAAGGGAGGTGTCTCTAAGTGGACCTCAAGGCTCAAAGTCAGATGGATGCATGGACATTGGAATAGCATTGGAATAGCACTACGGGATTACATAGGGATGTTGTGGGTGCCTCCATGAGGTACATGGCTTGTTTTCATAGAAAGCATATAAATGGGTGGTTTCATTGGTATGTATTTTCTTTGTGCATACATTCGAACATTAGTAGCATGTTATCGGCATAATCTTATCTCTGTGTTTCTCAAGTGACGAGAGATTGGAGGGTGAAAGCCTTCTTGGCATGCAGAGGGGGATGTCCTAATGCTTCTTTAAAGCTCAGCAACAAGTTACTGGATGGTGAACTTAATGAACTTGTTGAAAGCCTTCATGGTGGAGACCAGGACATGTCCTAGCTAGACGCAATAGAAACATTTCTTCTTCTTCTTACCTCTATTGGACTAAGAGACCTCATCATCATCCAGTTTGTCATTTCTTCTTTTTGTTGTCGGGCTTCTTCTTTTTGTTGTCGGGCTTCCTGTGCATTTGCTCTTGACTTGTGCATAAAGGCTTACCTTCAAATCCGTCATACTTTTTATCCCGGGCTTCCTCCTACGAAAGCAAAGGCACTAGCTCCTCAAAAGTCACCATGCCGACCATTCTTATACAACCATGGTTGTAACAAACCCTTTGTAGGGCTTCTTCCTATGAAGCAGAGGCCCAAGCTCCTCAAAAGTCACCATGCCGACCATTCTCATACAACCATGGTTGTAAACCCTTTGTAGCTCCTAGGGAGCATGCCGTCATACTTTTTATCCCAAGCTTCTTCTACGAAAGCGGAGACACTAGCTCCTCAAAAGTCACCATGCCAACCATTCTCATATAACCGTGGTTGTAACAAACCCTTTGTCGCTCCTAGGGAGCGTGCCAAGCAAAAACCTAGCAATCCTTGCCGAATCTGTATGTTGACCAATTGTTGATGGTTGACCCCTCAATACCTTCATCTAATCCCCAGGGTGTCCCCCTCCATCTTCATGTTACAAAGTTTTGTCTCCAAATCGAGGATCCTAGTCATGTTATTGATTTCGTACTCGTCCTTTAGCGTGGTCCATGTTGTGTCTACCAATCAAATGTGAGGAAGGACCTAGTCCACCGTTTTTCCAATGATGATGGCGAGGACCTCTGCATCTCGTACTAACCGATCCCTGACTGCTAGTGGATCTGAAGCTGTGAGTCTTAGAAGGTGCCAAGGGTTGTTGGAGTAGAGAGACTTAATGGAGAAGCAAGTCGACATGGTCCCCTTTGTAATGATCTCTCAAAGAGATGTCTTTGAGAGTCCCTATCTCTTTCAGAAAACTAGCTCTTTCTCTCAATCCTAAACAACTAAGCACTCATAAATGGTTTGGAATGCTCTCAAACAAGAAGCTCTCAAATCCCAATGGAATGAATAGAATTTCCTCTTCTCAAGAAGAGAAGAGAGCACTCAACAACCTTTCTCACATGGATGGAAGTCTCTCGCGGAAGAGACTACTCAAGACTCTCAATGGAAATGCATGGACGGAAATTTTCTATCACTCAACGGAAGTGAAAGAACTCTCAATCTCTCTCGATCTCTCAATCTCTCAATCACTCTCACAAGGATGGCGCCTCAATGAAAGGTAGAACCATGCTCTTATACCATGACAAAACATGCATGCCTCAGGATCGATGGAGCGCTCTAAGGTGGATGGAACCTATGTGGAGACATGATGAAGAGAGTGCTCATGACATGTACCTCAAGTCAATTAGGTTCCAAGATAGATTAGCTTGGACTCATAAATAGAACCTTGAGTGAATGTGCATTTCTCTCTTCTTATCAACAATACATGATAGGCGTCTTATATAAGGAGTTCCCTTTGAATAGTCAACCATGTGGAATCCTCTCATCCACATCTCTCCTTGTGGATTCCTCAATCCACATCTCCACATCATGTAGTCCACATCCTACTCTTGTCGTAATCTCCCAAATCCCTTGCACGAAGGAGAGTGATCTAGATTCAGCAAAGTGTACATTTCCTAAGCCCTCCATTTCCTCGTCATGGCTGCTAGAGCACCCATCCCAAACTTCGGAGAATCGGGTAAGCTCAACGGAAGTAACTACCCTTTCTAGAAGATAAAGATCCAGGGCCACCTGGTGGTTTAGGTGGTACCTGTCCTTCAGACGTAGGATTCAATTTCTACAAATTGAACCAAGATCTCCTTTCACAAGTTTCTCATCTTTGAGTGCCCAACACTTGTGAGTCTACCTCAAGGCTCTAATACCATGTTAGAAAACAGAAGTGGAGGTTGCTTGCTACAGTTAACGCTCCCTGCAACCAAAGATAAACAAAGAGATAGCCTAAAACTCAAACAGTGTGAAATTCGAATCCAACATTTTTCCTAGTGTGTACAAGTGTAGAGAGAAAGAGAGAGAGTGCAAACAGTACACCAATTATGCTAGAGAGAGACTAGAAAAAGTAATATATATTTGTCTCAATAATGGACCAAACCAAGTACAACATGTGGACAGAGTGTGCCACCATCAATCAACAAGGTGCGCCTGAGAAACCCCTTTTTTAATTGCCCCTTTCTTTTTAGAATGGAAAATGTATTGAATCCAAGAGCCAAACAAGTCTGTTTCAAGGTTTCACTTCTAGATCTCCTCGTCATATCATCATAAATCCGGGCATACTACAAAGCCCTTCAAAGGTTTTAGGAGAATTTCTTCTTACCTCCACCTTATAATGGTCTTTTTTATATAAGACTACTCACAAAACCTCTTACTTTTTGCAATTCATCAATGTCCTTTAACTTAAGGATTGTTCTCTACAATTAGCTATATGTTCGACTAGAAAATTTTTACCCATAATACAACTATCCCAAGCTTTCCATGCCCTTTCAAACTCATTTTCAGGTAAAAATTCTTTTAACGAGGCTTGTTCAAACTCAAACCAATACTTTGGGATTTTATCAATCTGTCTAAGGCTCATCCACCATTTATATGCTTTATTGGCCAGGGAAAGATTGGCTTCCACCACTTGATATTTAGGAGGGTATTCCTAGGTCTATGGAAATCTTGGCATTTTGCAAGAACATATTTATAACATTCTTGTTTCTTTCTTTTTCTTCCCATTATAAATTGATGACTTTAGGTCAACAAATTCTTCATCCCTTCATCTTTGGAAGAACTGAGAATTTTCATAGGCATGCTGGCAGTTACGCAAGTTTTGTCCCTGATAGAAGCCAATACTTGAAAACTCTAAATCATATACTCTCTGCACAATGATTCACCTAGACTTCGTAATCCCAGATGAGTTGGCCGCTTTGAAAGGAATCATGGGCCAACCAAGTGGAGATGAGTAACGGCAAGATAGACCTTCGACCCACAAATTCGAGGTTTCTATAAGTCGAGAGGTAGACGCTTTAATTTGACGTGAAGGAGTTGACCATTGTCTAACAAGAGATATGATTGAGAATCTGATAACTTAGAGATGGCTCAATAAGAGTTTTTAATGAATCATCAATAGACTACTAACTTTCTATATTAAGAATTCGGTTTACTAGTTTTGTAATCATGAATAAGGAATTCCATAATCACCATAGTCTACTCCCTCCAATCCATAGATTCGTTGTGAGTATTTCTTCAACAAACGCTGTTTCTTTTCTTGCTCTTTCCTCACTTTCAGCGATTGACCTTTCTCGCTTTGGACTTGTCATGGAATGACTTATTTCCATAAACAATAAAGCAAAAAGCTTTATCTAAGAAAGAACAATGCAATATCTACTTCCTTGTTAGTTGTCCAAGGTCTTGGAATACAAATTTGGAGTCGATTTGATCTCCTCTTGACACATGAGTTCTTCTTTCCGCTCTTTCTTCAAAGTTAATAGAAGTCTATTTCAAGGAAAATGTGGCGCACATGGTTTTCTTGGGGTTCCTGATGAGCATACAAACATTCCACCGTTACAGGCCATTCCGTACTTGACTGGTCACTTTGTACAATCTGTGCAATGGAGGCTGTCAATTGACCACGCAGACATATAACCAGAACAATCAGTGGTGCAGACGTGAAGCAAAGGTGTGCAAGAGACATAGTAAGGACCTTGTCAGCCTTTGTAAACATACTCTGAAAAAGCAAGGGGGACAAGACAACTGAAGGTGTATAAAAGAATCGACAAAATGATTACATTTTATAAAGAAACAAAAGGTAAAATACAGAGAGAAGGACCTTGTGGGCCTTTGTAAACATACTCTGAAAAAGCAAGGGGGACAAGACAATTGGAGGCGTATAACAGAATTGAGAAAATGATTTTATTAATATACAGAAATAAAAAGGTAAAAATGCAGAGAGAAGATCAAGGAACCTTCAGTTACAAGATACCTTACACACTTCTGGATTTGGTTCGTTTCTCCATGCTCCCTTCATCAACCGAATGTCCTCAAAATTAAATCCTTTCTCATGAAACTCATTCGACCTTTCCACCTGCAAGACCATGTCCATGTATCAATTTTGCAAAAATAATTGTATCTTATTAAACTTTACAGGCGCTTATAATCCATTTTTCTGTTAGATTCAAGTTCTAGCATAATCATACTTGATTCGCAGGCAGCAAAAACAGTAGGTATCACCCTCTAATTGTCTTATCACAATAAAAACACATTATGTGTCACATTTCCAATATTGAAATCAAGGACTCAGCACCCATAAATCTTCCGATTGTATTCAAGCCCACGTGACCCTCTAATGATGTCAATAGGGTGACGGGAATACATTTATTGACTATGAAGGCTGCCATTAGACATAAAACTAGACATTCACCTTAGCTATGTGCTCTTTCCAAAAATAGGGAAGGCTTAAATTGCTTTCAAACAGTATCCTAAAGAACTAAGTAAAGCACCTCTTCCAAGCTTGTACCACTCCGACGGGCAGCTGCCTTCTCGATCTCTGTGATTCCAGTACCATACATCACCCCTCCAATAGAACATTTGAAAAATTCCATCAAGTTTCTCGTAAGAGTGCCCGTCTTGTCAGAGAACACGTACTCTATCTGCAATGACCAGTTTCATTACCCACCAGACAAAATTCATTGGACACAGTAAGAGTGCATATTTGCAGACGAACTTCATGTACTAAGGCCAGTGAATCTGTTTACAGCATTGCAAAAGGCCAAGAATGCTCGCGGATACATCATGTACCTGTCCAAGCTCCTCATTTAGGTTTGAAGTGCGTGCAAGAGCAGGAGTATTTGATTCCCGGTGATACATTCGCATATCCTTATTAATGAATTGAGTGACCTGAATGAACTTAATCATCTAGCATGTGTACATACAGGGATGGTTAGTTTTTTTGTCGGCTACAAGAATGAGAGCCAAAAATATAGCTTCTATAAACTATAAAATTTTATATACATGCAAGATTAAAAACACCAAACTCACCTCAATAGAAACATAAAGAGAGATTGGAATAATAGAAGAAAACAATGTCACAAAGGTAAGGAATGTAAGCGCTGCAACCTGGCCAGGCAAATTGGGGGAGGAAAACTGTATTAGCTACTTCAACACTGTAATTCATTCAAAAATGTAATTAACCATTAGTCATGAGAAAGAGTCAAATTGAGGAGATTACCAGAAATCGATTTCGTGGATTAAACTGGTCTTCTACATCTGAGACAAGCCCCAAATACCAATACTTTCTGTTTATGAAAACTCCACTGTTGTTTGCAACATTGTCAGCACATACAGTGACTTGTGTCAGCAATAATGTTGGCCCAATAAAGGTACAGAATGTGATGAAAACTATCAAAAAAAACGAGGCATTCAATCAAAAACGGGAGAAATCCTAAAAAATCTGCACCAAATTAGAGCACACGTCGCCTCATCAACCTAGATGATTTACATCCAAGATTCTGAAGCTACTATGACTAAATGGAAAATGCCTCCAGAATATTTGAAATATTCAAATGACTGAATTGAAACGATCAAATTGTTTTGTGAGCCTCAGTATGATTGGTTTTCCATTTCTTTGATCTTTATCCTAACTCTCATTCTCTCTTCACCATCTCTGACTGAGGAAGGATCCAAATGAAAGATCACAGTCTAGGTACTCCTCTAATGCAAAGGAGCATCACCCCACCACAGGGGACTTTAGCCACACGTCAGAGGACACACAGGGCAAACAGTCACATAATATGGGGGATATTTACTAGAAGTGATCACACATGAGATATATAACAGATTGCATACATGGCCAAGAAAAGAGAGATCCACAGCTGCCCATATGGGGGTGGTCATCGTGTGGTTGACTAAGTCATGAAGTATCCTACTTTTACCACTCTAACTCCCACCTCCACAGTTTTCCCCCTCGTGCCAAGAGCCAATCTCTCAAGCCCTACCTCAACCCATTCAAACCACTCTCACAGTCGCTACTTCCTCACAATGTTACTATAACTTTGATTATTCATTGAACAACATTTATGCACAACACTAATTCCTTGCACAGCCGAATCCACACAAAAGCCAGCCAAAAAACCTAGTCTCCAAGTTGGTTACAACGACAAAGACTGCAAAGCACTCAGACAGGGCCAGCAATCCGAGACCAAACAAGAACATCCACAAAAGGAAAAGACCGCAAAAGAGCACCAACGCTTAGTGCAGTGCATCCTTCTATGGCATGACCATAAACTCTTAAGCATCCTCTACAGCAATAACCCCAAAGAATTATAGACAAAACACTTGTAAAAGAGTTCGCCTTTACCCATCCAAGACCCTAGACTTTCGAAATTCCATGCTAATACACTCTATAATCTCCTTAAACAGGCCATATCCGATGCCACTGATATTTCTTACCCAACCAGCTCCACACTATTCACCACGTGACACTTGAAAGAAGCCATCAGCATTATAGAATGACAGAACCAAGGATCATGAAGGCCTCCCACTAGAACTCCTAACCCATGGTTGGGAAGTACTTGCACCGGTTCCAAATCAAGCTAGGCCACAACATTAACACCATAAAGATTTTTAGACTGGGCAGCCTGTACAATTTACAAAGGGTAGACACATTGTAGCATCTACT